>NC_132869.1:31885000-32185000 GCF_048164855.1 Canis lupus baileyi | reverse complement strand
GAATCTTTTTACTTGCAAATAAGGAAATGGAGGCACGAAGAATTCATTTTTTTTGCTTTTTCTCATCTTTTGTATCTGACGAAATATGTAAAAGTACATTAACACAGGAGGATGTTTTTGACGAAGGTAAATTGGCCAAGGGTAGCAGCTTGTCCTTTGACACCCTCCTCCTTGGCTTCTAAAATAAGATACTTATTTCTGTGACTAAAATAAGGTGTACATGACAAAATCTCTGCATATTGTTCTTTCCTTACCTGAATGACCTATCACTAATGAATTTAAACTGGAATTTGTAACTTCAGCTTTTACCAGTCAGTTCTATGTTTGGCAGTTGTGATCATTAACAGTTTACAGATGCGTATTTTCTAAAACCCTTGGTTCCATTTTGTATCCCACTAGGTCTTAAGAGTCCTTATTTCTAAAAAAAAAAAAAAAAAAAGAGTCCTTATTTCTTAGGATAGGAAAGGAAGAGTTAGGAGTTAGGCTCTCACCTATATACTGAGTTTTCAGTAAGATTTTGTTTAAAAGATACCATTCTGCTGAGTTAAAAATTTTTTTTTTTAAGATTTTATTTGAGAGAGAGGAAACACACACACAAGAGGGTGAGGAGGGGCAGAGGGAGAGAAAGAAAGAGTCTTAAGCAGACTCTGCACTCAGCATAGAGTCCCACTTGAGGCTCGATTCCATGACCTCAAGATCATGACCTGCGTGGAAACCAAGAGTTGGATGCTCAATCAACTGCACTACACAGATGCCCCTCTGCTGTGTTAAAAAATTTTTGAAAATCATTCATCTGAAAGAATATAAACTTAAGATAAAATTTAAGAGTATTTATTCTCTGGTTGAAAGTGAAGGCATTAAAAAATCAAGTGTTACTTTTTTATACTTTTTTATTCATAGTTTATTAGTAATCGTAACATTTTGAACATGTAGAACTAAGTTTGTATCAGCCAAAAACCACGCCAACTAATGAAACAAAAACTGATGTATTATGCTTTTACAACATTGTTAAGGTTTTCCTATACATTGGTTAGTTTGTAGGGTCTTTGGGCAGAACAAACAAGTTTAGAAGTCATGTCATTACTCTCTTTTCCCAAGTGACTAAAAGTCAGAGTCCTGGAGTCATGTTGCCTTTCCAAGTTGTTTTTGTTTTACCCTCTTTAAGATGAGATTAATAATAATATCTACTTTACAGATTTGTTTTGAAGCTATAATTCAGATAATGTATATAATCACCTAATACAGTGTTGATACATAGTGAGCACTTATATAATACAGATATTGTTTAAACTTTTGTTTTAATTTTTTCCAACCTTGTTTGAAGAAGTGTTTTTTTTTTGTTTTTTTTTTTTTAAGATTTTGTTTTTTTATGAGAGACACAGAGAGAAAGGCAGAGGGAGAAGCAGGCTCCACGCAGGGAGCCCAATGTGGGACTCGATCCCAGGACCCCGGGATCAAGCCCTGAGCCAAAGGCAAATGCTCAACCACTGAGACACTCAGGTGCCCCTGAAGAAGATTTTTAAAATTTTACTAAAAAGCAAAAGAATAGGATGGTGATTATCCACAATATACTATTAACCTAGATTTACCAGCGGTTAATCTCTACACCCAATTTGTCCCATATGCTCTATATCTTTGGAGATGTGTGTACATTTGTGTGGGAGTGTGCAAATGTCTGTCTGTGTTTGCACCATTTAAAAGTAAGTTATAGGGGATCCCTGGGTGGCTCAGTGATTTGGCACCTGCCTTTGGCCCAGGGTGCGATCCTGGAGTCCCGGGATCGAGTCCCACGTCGGGCTCCTGGCATGGAGCCTGCTTCTCCCTTTGCCTGTGTCTCTGCCCCTCTCTCTCTCTCCATGTCTATCATAAATAAATAAATAAATAAACAAATAAATAAACAAACAGATAAATCTTTAAAAAAAATTTAAAAAATTAAAAAAAAGTAAGCTGTAGATCTGACAAAATACTTTCCTCCCTCAGTTAGAGATGCACACTTCACAGGTGTGCAACAGTTATATCCTTTCTTTTGCGTCCACAGTATGTGTAGAGGGGTTTAATTTAAAATTATGATTCCAGGGCATCCCAGGTGGCTCAGCGGTTTAGCACCGCCTTCGGCCCAGGGCGCGATCCTGGAGACCCGGGATCGAGTCCCACGTCAGGCTCCCTGCATGGAGCCTGCCTCTCCCTCTGCCTGTGTCTGTGCCTCTCTCTCTGTGTGTCTCTCATGAATAAATAAGTAAAATCTTAAAAAAAATAAATAAAATAAAATTATGATTCCAGAAATAAGTCATTTTAATTTTCTTGAAAAAACTACAAATAAGTATAAAATTCTTGTTCTTAGTAGTATTGTAGTTTAAATTTCTTTTGGAATTATAGCCTTTCTTAATTATTTCTTTTGAGTATGGTTCTAACTCAGAGTTTGTTGAGATTAAACAGCTTTAACAGATCTTGAGGAAGAATTTTTTTTTTGTCAGCATAATCCATCAAAAAACGGTAGGAGTCAAGCACTTCAACTACATTCGCTGACACACAGTCTGCATCACGTTAATAAGGCAAATTTAGAAGTGCCACAGAGAGGATTCTTGCAGGATTATGCATCTTGGCTAGTTTATCAGGAGAATTTAATGGTGAAGTTTCCAGGAATTCTAAAACCAATCTGGAATTGTGTGGGCAGGACTGTGAAGCAAAGATGACTTTGATTTGATTATGAAGAGAGTTCAGAATCAATATTTACGTAATGTCATCATGCATCTTAAGGAGAAAACTATCTGAACTTTTCCAAAAAGGTAAAGCTTTTATCAAAGGAAGTGGAACTTACTGGCAGCCAAAGTGGACTCTCTGAGCAGATCATGCTAGATTAATCCAGTTTTTTCCTGAGTTCGGTTACTAGTGCAAGAGGATGCAATAGATCTATATTTTTTATAATCTAATTTTTAATTTGAATTTATTTTTAAAGTAATCTCTATACCTAATTTGGGGCTCAAACTCAAAACCCTGAGATCAAGAGTTGGATATTCTACTAACTGAGCCAGCCAGGTGCCCCTATTATTAAAGTCTAATTTTGATGAAAACAACCATATGGCATAGGTTGTAAAGTTCTAATCTCTACAAGAAAGCATTTCAACTCTTTTAACAATGTCCTCTAGATACCTCCTTTTTTCTAAGTGTTATTAAATATTGTTTTTTATTTTTCTTGTATACACCATCCCAAGCACTACCCACATTCTCCCAATATACTTATTATACTTAAACTATTTTTCTACATTTATAGTCTTATGACTGTGAAAATATTGTTCACAGCTGAGCTTTGAGAGCACTGTTATTATATTTTCTTTCATGTACAACCCCATCTCCGTTCCCTCAGAATTAAGAATACTGGGAATCCCTGGGTGGCTTAGTGGTTTAGCACCTGCCTTCGGCCCAGGGCTTGATCCTGGAGTCCTGGGATCAAGTTCCACATTGGGCTCCCTGCATGGAACCTGCTTCTCCCTCTGCCTGTGTCTCTGCCTTTCTCTCTCCCTGTCTCTCTCATGAATAAATAAATAAAATCTTAAAAAAAAAAAGGAAAGTCAAGAATTAATGCAAGATATGTGGATAACTAAGAAAATTCTGTACAAATCAAGTATCAGTACTTCTTAATTCTTTTTTTTAAGATTTTATTTATTTATTCATGAGAGACACACAAAGAGAGAGAGAGGCAGAGACACAGGCAGAGGGAGAAGTAGGCTCCATGCAGGGAGCCCAATGTGGGACTCGATCCCGGGACTCCAGGATCACGCCCTGGGCCAAAGGCAAGTGCTAAACCGCTGAGCCACCCAGGGATCCTCATCTTCTCAAGTTTCCAACAGAATTGTAAGCTTTCTATCAATCTTATTAGGCAGTCTTAGCATTTAGATTTTTCCTCTGTGGTATAGGTCTGCCTTCTCAGGTCTTGTCTGTTCACTACTTCTGAATGTTGACATCTTGAGTCTGCTCTTTTCTCATTTCCTTTATTTGTCTTTTTGTTTTGTTTTGTTTTTGGTCATTTCAGTGGGGTTTTGGAGAGAAATAAAGATAAATGCATCTTTTTTATCTGCCATGTTAAGCCAGATACCTCAATGCATTATACCTTTTTATGCAGCGAAGCATTTATTTGACAGACTTTTGAGATATTCTAGAAACATATAGGAATATGAGCTAGCTGATGAGATAGTAAGGTAGATTAGTAGTTGTTTTAACTATCAACAAAGCATTAGTTAGCGGATTACTGCCATCACTAATGGTATATAAAGTCCAGAACAACAAAAGTAATAGTTAAGTTTTAGGCCTGTAAGGAACCTTGGCATTGGAAAGAGATTAGAGACTAAATGACTTGGTTAAGCTAAAATAAACTAGTTTGCCACAGAGTTGAAATCAGAGTCCAGATCTGGGACATCCCAAATAGATTATTTTTGTTCTTGTAAACTTACCACTTGTCATTTAAGTGTGTGGTTGAAAATACCACATGATGATAAAAAAATTAAAAGGGCACTAGATCCAAAAAAAAAAAAAAAATCCAGAAAAAAAAAAAAGGGCACTAGAATATCTCATTCCAAAAATGATAGTCGTTGGCATTTAGTACAATTGCCTATTATTAGGAAAAGAAATATAAAGTATAAAATGATAGCCAATAATCCTTTCTTTAAGTAACATTATTTAATTTTTATAGTGGACCATCCCCAACTTTAATCTACAGGAATTATCTGGGAGGTAAGGAGGGAAGGAAAGCATTGGCTAATTATTATTTTTTATTTATTTTCAATTTTGCAAAGCATGTATTTTCGAATTTAGAATAAAATCAAAGTGGAGGAGGATATTATGAACACTGTACCTTATTCTGCCCTGAGATTTTTATTTTAATAAGGTACAGTGGGGGATGTGAGGCTAGAGATGTCAGCAGTCCTTTCTTGATGAGGTGTGGGCCATGATGTAGATCATGGACTTTATCCTATTGATGGCAAAAAAAACTGGGAAGGCATTACATGTCATCTTTTCCCCCACTGGAGAGCACAAATTAATAAGAACTTCTGATCTCATTCCCCCTTCCCACAAAAAATTGTAATTTTTCTTAAAAACTTGGAAGGTATTTAGTTTTTTATATATATATTTTTAAGATTTTATTTATTTGAGAGAGCGTGCATGGAGGGGAGGGAGAGGGACAAGCAGACTCTGCTGAGCATGGAGCCCAACACAGGTGTGACCCCATGACCCCAAGATCATGAGTTGAGCCAAAATCAAGAGTTGGATGCTTAACCAACTGAGTGAGCCATCCCGGCCCCCCTGATTTTTTTTTTTTTTTTTTTTTGTATTGTAAAAACAACACAGAACAAGCTTTATCTAGTGGTACTGGTATGTAAGGAATAATACTGGGGAGTTTCTCCAGTTTGGATGGTTTTGCTTCAACAATAAATGCTTTGTGATTTTAAGTAATTTTGTGTTTCTATGATTAAAGGGCTCTTCTAGGTAGTTTAGGCTAATGTTTGTGCCATGAAACTAAAAGTTAACATGGCTTTTTGAGGTTGTATTGCTACTTTTTGATTTATCTTTATTTTGTAAACTATTTCAGAGATTTCATTAAACTAAATAATAATTAGATGGTTTGGATTTGATCATCCAGAAAGTGCAACTCATGAAGCTAGCTTTGTATTGTTTTTGTTAGTTTGTTGTGGTAGAATTGTAGCATCACAGAAAATTAAAGCACGTCTTTGTTTTGTCATGTGTATATATAATGTACATAATTTTTTTAACTCACAAATACATATATATGCACTTACATTAAACAAAGTTGGATATGCTTTGGGATTCTGCTTTTTTATTTACTAAATTGCTAATATGATTTTCGTGATTACAAGTTTAATGGCTATATTCTTTTTCATCAAGTGGATTACCACAATTGTTACCATATAATTGGGCTTCTCATTACTTGTAGATTTTTATTATTATTATAAGTAAATAATACAATAAACATTTTCATAAAGATAATTATCAGAACTATAACATCATCCTCATAGCTTATTGGAGAAAATTAATTTTGTTTTATATATTTTGGGCAGGAAATTTATGTATCAGTGATACAAGTATAATTTTCTACAAATACTCTAATATATCTATATTTTCAGAATATTTGATTATTTTTTCACAAAAATTTATATAGAGTATAAGTTAACATTAAGGTAAATTAGAATTGTAAACTACATTTGCTGAAATTTTTAGCCATGCTACAGTAAAACTGCATATGGTATCATTTTTTGTAACAAGTTCTGGCTCTGTGGAACACCAAAGCTGATGACTAGCAAATAAACCAAAACAACAGTAAAAAATTTTAAATGTCTTAGCAGCCAAAATAGACATCTTAGGACCTATGTACCCAAAAGTTTCTGTGTTTTATTTATTTTTTTATTTTTTTAAACATTTTATTTATTTATTCATATGAGAGAGAGAGAGAGAGAGAGAGAGAGAGACGCAGAGGGAGAAGCAGGCTCCATGCAGGGAGCCTAACGTGGGACTCGATCCTGGGTTTCCAGGATCACGCCCTGGGCCAAAGGCGGCACTAAACCGCTGGGCCACCTGGGTTGCCCAAGTTTCTGTATTTTAGAACTAAAGTCTTTTCCTTAAAGCCTCTGTCTTCATATTTTATATGGATTTATAACACACTTACACTTTTCTTAGTCTCCCATATAAGAAACATGGGAGAGGGTGTTGGTAAATCAAGAAGTAATCGCTAGCGGACAGATAGCAAGGGAGGGGACAGAGTATGCAAAGCAGAGCCGTCTAGGCAGAATAGCCTTATATACTCCATTAACCTTTAAGGGTGTCACTCGAGTGATGTGATATAATTATTATTCATCTTGACTAGAGTCATTTTTTAAAACTTTGGATATTCTTAAAGTTTTTTAGGGGTGTGTGAGTGGCTCAGTTGGTTAAGTGTCTGACTCTTGATTTTGGCTCAGGTCATAATCTCATGGATTGTGAGATCAAGCCCTGTGTTGGGGTCTGTGCTCATTGAGGGGGTCTCTCTCTCCTTCTCCCTCTACCCCTTTCTCCACTTGTATGCTCTCTTTCTCTTTCTCTCTAAGATAAGTCAACCATAAAAACAATTTTATTTGATGTATAATTGGCATATAAATTAGTTTCAGGTGCACAACATAATTTGATATTTTTGTATATACTATAGAATGGTCATTTTTTTTTAATTTTTTTATTTTATTTTATTTGTGATTGTCAGAGAGAGAGAGAGAGAGAATGAGGCAGAGACACAGGCAGAGGGAGAAGCAGGCTCCATGCACCGGGAGCCCGACGTGGGATTCGATCCCGGGTCTCCAGGATCGCGCCCTGGGCCAAAGGCAGGCACCAAACCGCTGCGCCACCCAGGGATCCCTAGAATGGTCATTATAGTCCAGTTAGCATCTGTCATCATACATAGTTACCAATTGTTTTTCTTATGATGAGAGCTTGTGAGATTTACTTTCTGAACAACTTATAAATATGTAGTATAGCATTATTTATTGTAGTTACCATTCTACACATTACATCCCCATTGCTTGGTTATTTATAATTGGAAATTTGTAAAAAAAAAATATGGAACACTTCACAGATTTGCATGTCATCCTTGCACAGGGACCATTCTAATCTATGTATCATTTCAGTTCTGGTGTATGTGCTTCCAAAATGAGTGCTAGATACTTTTTATGAAGATTGAAACTTCAGAAACATTTTCATTGTAAGAGATTTTACCTTTTAGCTTTTATTGAAGGAGTGTCACTTATCTGGAAAATTCATTTATATAAAAGGTTTCCTAGTTAGAGTTTAAAAGATACTAATACTTTAAAGTATTTTATTGATTGATTGATTGATTGATTGGATGGGGGAGAGAGTGTAATCAGGGGATAGGTCAGAGGGAGAGGCAGAGAATCTCAAGCAGACTATGTGTTGAATGAGCCTGATGTGGGGCTGGATCTCATGACCTTGAGATCATGACCTGAACTGAAATCAAGAGTCAGACACTTAAGCGCCACCCAGGCACCCCACCCCCTAATACTTTTCTAATTATAAGACATAATATGCTTCTAGTAATGGGTCATGAGAGAAGAGGTCCAAATTTTATTAAACGAAAGTATTTATGTTTAATCTGAAAATGAAGTTAAGAAAACAGTTCTATTTACAATACTATCAGAAGAGAATAAATTTAACAAAATGAGTATAGAATTTATACTCTGAAAACTATAAAATGTTGAAAGAAGACCTAAATACATGTAAAGACATTGATATTCAAGATCAAACTTAATATTGTTAAAATGGTAATATTCCCCAGATTGATCTCTAGTTCAACACAGTCCCTGGCCTAAATGCAGTTGAGCATCTGCCTTTGGCTCAGGGCGTGATCCTGGATTCCCAGGATCTAGTCCCACATCGGGCTCCCTGTGTGGAGCCTGCTTCTCCCTCTGTATCTCTGCCTCTCTCTGTGTGTCTCATGAATAAATAAAATCTTAAAAAAAAAAAAAAAAAAAGGAATTCAAACTGCCGCCTTTGTAGAAATTGACAGGCTGATCCTGAAGTTTATATGGAGTTGCAAGGTATGCACAAGAGCCAAAACGGTACTGATAAACAAGAACAGGGCACCTGCTTGGCCCAGTCGTTTAAGCATCTGCCTTTGGCTCAGGTGACAATCCCAGGTCAACTACTGCATTGGGCTCCCTGCTGGGTGGAGAGTGCTTCTCCCTCTATCCCTCCCTGCTGCTTGTGCTGTCTCTCTTCTTTCTCATGCTCTCTCTCATGCTTTCTCTCAAATAAATAAATAAAAATTTTTAGAAACCCACAAATTTCCATGACTTACACTTTTTGATTTCAAAACTTACTACAAAGCAGCAGTGATCTAATGCTAGTGGTAGTTACATTAGAATAGATTTAGAATGGATATAATAGATTAATGGAACAGAATTGAGAATCAGATATGAACTGGTCCATTGCTTTTTGATCAGTATGCCAAGACCATTCAAAGGGGAAAGTATAATTTTTTCAACAAATAGTGTGCTGAGACAACTGGATACTCAGATACAAAGGATTGAATTTGAGCCTGTACCTCATACCATACACAAATATTAATACACAATGGATCAAAGAACTAAATCCAGACTATAAAACTCATAGATGATAAAGCTAAATCTTCATGCCTTCAGATTTGACATTAGATTCCTAGATACGACAACGACAACAAAAATACTAATAACAGACTGTTTTTACCTAACGACCAAGTTCAAATTATTGACAATCCATGGTTTTAGTTTTTCTAGAGTCAATTGCTTTACCTTGAACTCTGTTCATAGTTGTCTTCTTTCACTCAATTCTTTTGCTTTTCAAAGGACCAACTGGACTTTTCTTCCTGAATGAAATTTCTGACTAGTGCCATAACCTTCTCCTTGTCCCTGTGTCTTCATTTGGTCTTTTAATTTTCCACATTTGTATTGCAGAAGTCTTCAAATAGCAAGTAATCTACCTGTTTTGAAAGACTACTCCAAATCTGTTAAGGATTCATAATGAAATATTTATTAATAAAATATAATACCTGGGATTTGCTTCAAAATTATTTTTTGAAATTGGGTGAGGTTACATGGGTAATCATTATATAACTTTAAAATTTTACAGAATACAAAAAAAATACTTAAATATTTTTCTGCATATCATGCTTTCTGAGGTGATTCAGATTTTTTTCTTACCACTTTGATGTGGACAGTTTTGCACATTTGCTTAATAAAGCATAGGCCTCTGTAAGTACTTCACAGGCTACCTTCTTGAAACAGAGTACGTGGTTCTTTCTTTGACCCCATTTATAAATGATACTCCCACACCTTCTTTTACTCTACTGAGCGTCATTCCAAACTGAGCCACTAGAAACCCCGCATTTTTCTTACAGATTGATCATAATATTGTGTTTAATAGTTTAGGAAAGTCAATAAAGCTAAGCCTATCACTGACTCAAATTGAGATTTTTGAAACTACTTTTCAGAAGGTTTTTATTTGGAATAATTTTTTCACATGTATCTATATGTTTTATTTAAATTCTAGTTAACATGCAGTGTGATATTAGTTATAGGTGTACAGTGTGGTGATTAACACTTCCATTCAATACCTGGTGCTCATCACAGCAGGTGCACTCCTTAATCTCCATCACCTTTTTCACCCATTCCCTCTGCTCCTCCCCTGGTAACCATCAGTTCTCTGTAATTAATTAAGAGTCTGTTTATTGATTTCTCTTCTCTCTCTCTTTTCCCTTTGCTTCTTTATTTTGTTTCTTAAATTCCACATATGAGTGAAATCATATGGCATTTGTCTCTTTCTGACTTATTTCACTTAGTGTAATAATACTCTCTAGTTCCATCCATGTCATTACAAATGGCAAGAGTTCATTCTTTTTTATGGCCGAGTAATATTCCATTATATATATCTATATACCACATTTTTCTCTGTTCATCACTCAGTCCACACTTGGGCTCTTTACATAATTTGACTATTGTTGATAATGCTGCTATAAACATGAGGGTACATGTATCTCTTTGAATTAGTATTTTTGTATTCTTTGGTTAAATACCCGGTAATGTGATTGCTGGATTGTAGGGTAGTTCTATTTTTAACTTTTTGAGAAACCTTCATACTGTTTTCCAGGGTGTCTGCACCAGCTTGCATTCCCACCAATAGTGCATGAGGGTTCCCCTTTCTCCATTCTTGCAACACCTGTTGTTTCCTGTGTTGTTGATTTTAGCCATTCTGACAGGTGTGGAGTGATATCTCATTGTAGTTTTGATTTGTATTTCCCTGATGATGAGTGATGTGGAGCATCGTTTCATGTATCTGTTGGCCATATGGATGACTCCTTTGGAGAAATGTCTGTTCATTTTTTCTGCCCATTTTTCACTGAATTATTCATTTTTTGGATGTTGAGATTGATAATTTCCTTTTTTGTTGTTTTATTATTTTTTTAAATAATTTCCTTATAGATTTTGGAAATCTATAAGGAAACCCTTTATCAGATATGCCACTTGGATATCTTCTCCCATTCCATAAACTGCCTTATACTTTTATTGATTGTTTCCTTCACTGTGCAGAAGCATTTTACTTTGATGAAGCCCTAATAGTTTATTTTTGCTTTTGTTTCCCTTGCCTCTAGAGACATATCTAGAAAGAAGTTGCTATGGCTGAAGTCAAAGAGGTTACTGCCTGTAGCCTGTATTCTCCTCTAGGATTTTTATGATTTCAAGTCTCACATTTAGGCCTTTCATCCATTTTGAGTCCTTTTTTGTGTATGGTGTATGAAAGTGGTCCAGTTTCGTTCTTTTGCATGTTGGTGTCCAATTTTCCCAACACCATTCGTTAAAGAGACTGTGTTTTTGGCATTCGATATTCTTTCTGGCTTTGTCAAAGATTAAACTGACCACATAGTTATGATTTCATTTCTGGAGTCTCTGTTTCTTTGATCTGTGTGTCTCTTTTTGTGTTAGTACTTTACTGTTTTGATTACTACAGCTTTGTGATATAATTTGAAGTCAAATTGTGATGTCTCCAGCTTTGCTTTTCTTTTTCAAGGTTGCTTTGGCTATTCGGGGTCTTTTGTGGTTCCATACAAATTTTAGGATTGTTTGTTCCAGCTCCGTGAAAAATGCTATTGGTATTTTGATAGGGATCGTATTAAAGGTGTAGATTGCTTTGAGTAGTATAGACATTTTAATGCTATTTGTATGGGATGTTTTCCTTTTTCTTTGTGTCATCTTCAGTTTCTTTCATCTGTGTCTTATGGTTTTCAGAGTACAAGTCTTTCACCTCTTTGGTTAGGTTTATTCATAAGTATTTTGTTTTTGGTTGAATTCATGACCCTGAGATTAAGAGTCCCATGGTCAAAAAAATTAAAAAAAAAAAAAAAAAAAAAAAAAGTCCCATGGTCCACCAATTGAGCCAGCCAGGTACCCCTGGAAGGTTTTTATTTTTTATTTTTTTCACTATGACCTACACTAAAAAATAAATTATATTGTGATCCAATACATACATAGTTTAATATGTATGTATATCTGCAGCAAACATTTCATGAAATAATACCCTTGCTAAGTGTGTATTTATTTTTTATTTTAGGCTATATTTCTTTAAAGGACATGTTGGTCAGGATCCTCTGTATTTATTTGTTTCACATTCCACGAATAGATCATGTCCTGCAGTTGAGAAAACATTTTAATATGGTCTAAAATAGTCATGTTTAATATAAATAAATACAAATGTTTTTGCATATTAATAGTAAGTGCTCTATACTGTTCTAAGTGTTAAGCAAGATGTAATAGGTTTTTTTTTATAATATACTAATGATTTGATAAGTAATCCCTTCAAAAAACTTAACACCAGGAGAAATTATTCTTGCTAACCATTTGGGAAATATTTCTGCACATTATACTAATATACTAGTAGAATTAAGGTAGTAAAAATTAAAAGGATTTGTGGCTTTTTTCTTTAAAGTTGTAGTGATGTTTTGTTATCTCCTTACCCCTAATCATACTGCCTGCTTAAAAAGATGTTCTCTGGGTAGTGAAGGCATTAGGCCAGCCTGTCCTCTTGGCCCTAAATAGACACGGTAACCTATCTGAGTTATGTAAAAGTGGTTTCTTGTTTTAAAACAAAATACCTCAAGTTCATTTGGCTGGATTATTTTCTTTTTACAGTTCTAGGTAGTAATTTATAAATGTACTACTTTCACTTTAGGGCAAGAAAATGTGACAGCTGGAGATCTAACTAAACTGGGAACCTGAGGCTGTATGTTCCTTTATCAGTGTGACTCTGAGAACTGAGACCTGCTGGTTCTTTGAAATAATGCTGTGTCTGATGAAGCTTACGGTAAATGTTGTCTCTGTAGGTGACTTACTGAAATAGGAAGTTTTGATGCAGTGGGTTTTATGGGCGGCATCACATCCAGGACTGCTGCTTCAAAAGGGCTGAGTTTAGATGTAAAGCTCCAGAAACTACTATGTAATGCAGTTTCATTTCCATTAACAATAAAAGAACTCATAGCCAGGAAGTCAGCGTGGGAAGCATTGTGGATTTTGTGCAACAGATACTAAAAGCTTTGAGTGCTTGGGATTGTGCATCTGATCGATGATATTTCGCTGTCCATTAAACTGCCTGCCTTTCTCAGTTATTTATATGTTTTAAATATATATACTTAATAAATACATTTCAGTTGAAGCAGTCGTTCATTTTAAATGGGCAGGATTTTAACCCTCTATTTTTGTAATTCTTCCAGAGCAAAATTTTTGAGTAAGTATATCACAAGAGGATAGTGGCTGAGTTATTGTCTAGCCTTCCACATGGCTGCATTTTGTGTTGGCCTGTTCAGTCTTAATAATGCCCTCTGGCAGAGGAATTCATTTGAGTGATGCATAGCTTAAGAGAATTATCCAGTCACCTCCATTGCCTCTTAGGAATAAGGATAATTGCTTTGTAAGAGGGTGACATGTGTTCAGTTCTTTTGGTGCCCCCAGAGAAAGTAAGCAAACATAAGCCAGCATTTTGTGATGTATCAGCCATCACATTTGGTGTTAACATAGGCTGTCTCATTCATTATGTTTCTGCAATTATATTTTTTATATAGGTATGAAAATTGAAGCTGAGAGATGTTTCATAATTATCTATTACTTTTAGGTTTAATGGAACCTTGAAAGGAGGCATCATCATGGTAGAGTAGAAGAGTGCCTCCTCTCTTGGCTCTTTCTGTTCTCCACTAATGGAGCCATTATTTTTGACCCTCCTCTTTTCAGTATCCCTCATGTTTACATATAATCCAAAGGTTATTAGTTTTTTCTTTGAAATGCCTTGATTATAAATTGTATTTTTTAAGTTGTTTTCTGCCAGGAAACATTGGCTCATACCCTGCAATAATAAAAGAATTAGATAAAAATTAGGTTTATCTAGCACCTTGCAGTTTACAAATTCTAAGTCATGTAATGCTCATAACCACATAGTTTGTGGTAGATGTCATTCTTTAAATGTTCTGCTATCAAAGCTTCCCCTTTCATCTTTCTGGGTATTCTTCTCTATTTTATACTTTGGGGCCAGATTAATATTAATATTCCACCATCATGCTTTTTCTTTTAGCACAAGACCTTTGTTGGTTCACAGCAGGCTGAATAAGGAAGTCAGAACTGTATTTGCATTTAGGATTATCCATATCTGATTGTAAACTAGGCTTCTTTTTTTACTACCCTAGAACTTTCTCAGAACCTTCTGTATGTTACATCAATTTGGTTCACTGCAGCCAGCATCTGTTACCTATTACAAATCAGGTATTATGTTTGTTGCTGGGGATAAAAAGATGAGTTGAAAATTCTTTTTGACCTTTTAAGTCATAAAACCACAAGGAACCAAAAAAAGTGGGAGAGAAGAGGAGAACAGGTGAAAAATGTTAACAGAATTTTGGAAGCTGGAAAGCAGATGGTTAAATGGTAACTGACTTAGCAGTCCAGAGAAAGCTGATGATTGAAAGGATAAGCCAGTTTGTAACATAAAATATGCCAGTTGAGCTCAAGAATTGGAGACACTGGAAACTCAGAAAGTGAGGATGCAAAGGAGTAAAAACAGAGAGTTTAGTGGTAAGTCTATATATGAAGCAGTTGGATGGCTAAATCACCTCCCTCCCTGGTATCACCTGACTCACAGGAGATGGAAGGTTCACCCTGTAGAAAGTGAAGTGCATTGTGAAAACTGGGCCACCTAGCAGAACACAGGGAAAATGAGAAAAAGCTTCCCGACTGATTGCTGAGACTCCCTAGACTCTGCAAGAAGCATATATCCATAAGTGCCTGGGATTTCTTTAAACTCTTGCATTTTTTTTCTTCAAACGAAATCTGTGCAGTTTCTATAATAAGTTTGTTTTACTATAAAAAAAGATTTTTCCCAAATCTTCAAAGAAAAATGAGGATCTAGGAAAAGCATGTCTTATTTGTGTAGCTTATGCCCTGACACATCTCCATGTATGCGTGGTTGTGCATACCTCAGAGTAAGAACCTGGCATTTGAGGTTATTCACATTCTGTCCCTACTGGATCTTTCTGGCTTTACTCCTCACCATTTCTCTCTGTATACTTTGTGCTTCATTCATATTGGTCCACCTGCAGTAAATCAGATTCTGTGCATTTTCTATCCTGTTTCCACCTCACTATTCAAGTTAGTATTTTTTTATACACTAGGAAATATCCTTTATTGTCTCCTCTTGTTTGTCCTTCAAGGCTCCCCTCGAGTGCCGACTTGACTTGTTCATATTCCTCTTTTAATTCATCACAGTATGTGATTAATAATTTAAAAATTAAAAAAATAATTTAAAAATTGAGCTGCCTGTGCAAGGCCCTGTGTGAGGAGCTAGAATACAGTCTCTTCTGGGGTGAAAACTAAGTGTTGCTCATCTTAGATGTCTGATAATCTGCATAAGATGGATATTAAATGTTCAAACAATTTCTGCTGCCTCTGGTCTCTTATTTTTCTTCTTTTTAAAAAAGATTTTTTATTTATTTTAGAGAGCATGGAGGGGAAGGACAGAGGGAGAGTCTTTTTTATTTTTTTTTAAAGATTTTATTTATTTATTCATGATAGACACACAGAGAGAGGCAAAGACACAGGCAGAGGGAGAAGCAGGCTCCATGCAGGGAGCCTGACATGGGACTCGAGCCCGGGTCTCCAGGATCATGCCCTGGGCTGAAGGCAGGCGCTGAACCACTGAGCCACCCAGGGATGCCCAGAGGGAGAGTCTTAAGCAGACTGCACTGAGCACAGCACCCGATGTGGGGCTCGATCTCAAAACCCTGAGATCATGACCTGAAGCCAACACAAGAGTTGGAGGCTTAACCGACTGCACCACCCATGGGCCCCTGGTCTCTTATTTTTCTGACTCATTGTTTATGCTTCCTCACAAATTGTTATTTAGAATCACAGATCTGATCATGTCACCATGCTACTTTAAAACCTTTTGTTTTAAACTTTAAGATGGCATTGAGGACTTTTCTTAAAAGTCCTGAGCCTTGCTTTTCTAGTCTCTTTTGCTACCCTAACCATTCTTTGCCTATTTCTACCCTTTCCTGATCCTCATGATAGAATTTATAGTCCATCTATTCCCAGACCACCTATCATTCTTAGACTGTACCATCTACTTTGTCACTTTTTTGTTTGTTCATACAGTTTCTTTGCCTTGGGATGCCTTTTCCCCTTCATCTATTAAAATCCTACTCATTTTTTTTTTTTTTAAATCCTACTCATTTTTAAAGATTCTGGGCAGAGGTGGGTGGTTGGGAAGTAATTAGGGGGAAGAAAGAAAGAAAATAATTTCTTCCCTGAGAGCTCCTGATTTGCCTTCTCTGTTTTCTTTTTTTTTTTTTTTTAAGATTTTATTTATTTATTCATGAGAGACACAGAGAGCGAGAGAGAGAGTGAGAGAGAGAGAGAGGCAGAGACACAGGCAGAGGGAGAAGCAGGCTCCACGCAGGAAGCCCGACGTGGGACTCGATCCCAGATCTCCAGGATCACACCCTGGGCTGAAGGTGGCACTAAACCGCTGAGCCACCCAGGCTGCCCTCCTCTGTTTTTTTGCTCACAGATCAGAATCTAGGTTTAGTACTCCGTTATACTTACACAAGCACCTTTCTTCACTTAAATATTGTATCAGTTGAATTGAAGATCTGTTACATTAAGCATGTACTTCAAAGGTTGGTTAAGTTAATTTTTTGACAGTAAAGGCATGTTATACTTTAAATGAGTAAGGGGTGAATTCTGGTACCTCTACCCGCCGTAGGAATTCTTACTGCTGAAAAACTGTCTGGGTAGGGTGGTGGTGTCCAATTCTGAAAGACTCCCAAACGTGTTTACAATTTTATTTTATTTTATTATTATTATTTTTTTAATGATAGTCACAGAGAGAGAGAGAGGCAGAGACACAGGCAGAGGAAGAAGCAGGCTCCATGCACCAGAAGCCCGATGTGGGATTCGATCCCGGGTCTCCAGGATCGCGCCCTGGGCCAAAGGCAGGCGCCAAACCGCTGCGCCACCCAGGGATCCCTGTTTACAATTTTAAACTTGACCATTTTCCTTTAAGAGATACTAAGTTCTTAGGGTTAGCTTTGTGCCAAAATTGGTTTGGGGTCACAATAACAGTGCTTATACTGTGCCAGGAAGGACTGTCCTGAAAAATCTTTATGCGGTATTATATCTGATATGGGGATAAGTCTGTGGCCAAGTTGGAGTTTTTTTAAACAGGAGAAAATCAAATTTAACTTTATACATGCAAGGGAATTCACACAGGTATGAGATGCCCTGCCTCTATTGGGTTTTAATCTGCTTCTACTGGCTGTTTCTACTTCAACTATCCTCTCCCCGTTATTAGTATCCTTTTCACAATCTCATCAAATAGATTTTTTTAAATGTTTTTAGTGGGGCGCCTGGGTGGCTCTCAGTTGGTTAAGTGTCTGCCTTCGGCCCAGGTCATGATTACAGGGTCCACTGATTGAGCCCCATGTTGGACTCCCTGCTCTGCGGAGAGTTGCTGCTTTCTCTGCCCTTCCTCTTCCCCTTACCCCTCCCCCTGCTCGAGCTCTCTGGTGTGTGTATACTCTCTATCAAATAAATAAAATCTATTAAAAAATGTTTTTGGTGAGAGGATTAATCAGGAACACCAATTTTTAGGCACTTAATGCAATTAATATATAGAGAAAAAAATACCTATTTTCTACTTTTGCTTCTTTAAAAAAGAAGTTGTTCATCTTATAATGGTTTCTTAAGTATTTCTCTGGCAATCTGTGAGTCCTCTTTACTGTTATTTGCAGACAAAAGTTATTCCTAAAGTAGTGTACTCTTTGACACATAAAGGTGCTTGGCAACCTGATAGCGGTATTAAAAATATAATGGTATGATTTGCAAAGGGCCATCTGTTGTCTAGATCCTGGTTAAAATAGGAATATAGGGCAGCCCGAGTGGCTCAGCGGTTTAGCGCCGCCTTCAGCCCAGGGCCTCATCCTGGAGACCCCCTATCGAGTCCTGCGTCGGGCTCCCTGCATGGAGCCTGCTTCTCCCACTGCCTGTGTCTCTGCCGCCCTTCTCTCTCTCTCTCTCTCTCTCTCTCTTTCTCTCTCTGTCTCTCTCATTAATTAATAAATAAAATCTTTAAAAATTAATTAATTTAATTAAGGGAATCCCTGGGTGGCTCAGTGGTTTAGTGCCTGCCTTTGGCCCACGGCGTGATCCTGGAGTCCCGGGATCGAGTCCCACGTCGGGCTTCCTACATGGATCCTGTTTCTCCCTCTGCCTGTGTCTCTGCCTCTCTCTCTCTCCCTCTGTGTGTCTTTTATGAATAAATAAATAAAAATCTTTAAAAAATTAATTAATTAAAATAGGAACATAAATTGCAAGCAGCATACTGTTCATTTATAAAAGCAAACTATAGTATATAAAAATCAGGAAATACTAAGACAGTCATTTTAACGCCTTAATGTACATCTTTCTATATCCTTTTCCATGTACATATATAGGCAGCTATGTACATGTATGTGTATGTATAAATATAACATTTACTTCTATGTATTACTTAAAAAGTAATTATATGTGCCAATAACTTCATCAGTCAAGGTTTTGGGTGTCTTTGAGATGTGCAGAACAGAGTCTTAAGCCCCATAGGACATTGAGAGAACCATTAGATAAAATTCCTATCCTCAAGATATTTATAGTCTAGCTGATTAAGATAGGACAAATATATAAGAAGAAGAAACGTGAAGTCCAGTGCAGTGACTAAACAACCACTCAGGAGGAATTAAAATTAGCTTTCAAGAATCAGTAGAGATGGACAGGTTAGGGAAGATAAGTACCTGGTTTGGAGTGTGGGTTTACCAAGTGGTTAAATGCTGCTTTCATCCTCATCTTCACTCTAGGTACTTACTTTAGATGTCTAGGAGAATATTGATTCCATTTATACAGGTAGAGAAGTTGAGAGGAAAAAATCATTACTATTGCAGAAAGAACTTTTAAGACATCTAAGTATTCAGGCAGAGAGCTGTTTCCTGCTCATAGTTAAAGAGCTAGAGTTCTGGTGAAGAATCACAACAGCTTTGAGAATCATCTACTTACAGACATTAGACGAGTTTTCCAGAAGGAGGGTACGACAGTAATTGGGTTTATTTCACACTGTCCTTTTTGCCAAGTCAACACTAAATACCATGACAAGTAATATATAATCTCCATTTGTTAGTGAGTTTAAAAGTGAGGGTTTGGAAAAAAAAAAAAAAAAGTGAGGGTTTGTGTCTGTTGTGCCAAAGTTAAAATTTGTGTATTTGATATTCTGGGACTTCTTGGTTTGCTTCATGGTTTAATAGTTGGGAAATAATAACAAAATGTGTGAGAGAGAAAAGAGGTTTGTTTTCTTTTTTTTAAGTTCTCACGTCTAACTTAAATTTCCAAATTCTCAAGTGATTTCTATTCTTGTCTTACTGGGTCTAATTATCTCTGTTTAGCTTTTCACTTATAAATCATGTTTCATATATGTGAATAGCTTTGGGAATGTGACCTTTCTCATGACCCTGTAAGCTAAGATTTTGCTTTGCATTTCCCAAAATAAATGTCACTAAAACATATACATTCTGC
Organism: Canis lupus baileyi; assembly: GCF_048164855.1. Classification (NCBI taxonomy): domain Eukaryota; kingdom Metazoa; phylum Chordata; class Mammalia; order Carnivora; family Canidae; genus Canis; species Canis lupus. Next base: position 32,165,342 of record NC_132869.1, on the reverse strand, counting down.
TTTTCCCCTAGGTAAAAATCTCTACACCAATGAATATGTAGCTATCAAACTGGTGAGTAGAATTTATATTTGTGGTAATTATGTTTTGGTACTCTCATCCCTCACATATCTTTTTACAGGAAATAGTTGTAAGGATTCACAGGAATACTAATGTTTTTTTCCTTTGCATATGATCCCACAGTCACTTTCCCTCAACTATATATATATATAGTGTTACAGTGACTCATCACTGCTATATAGTCTAAAGCTATATAGTCAGTCAGATGATGTTAATTATAGTTTCAGCAACAATGAGTCAAAAAATAGTTATTAAAAAATTAAAAATAGTTACTAAAAATAGCTGGAAGAAAAACAATTGTTGGGAGACTAGTAATTTCTGTGAAGTTTGTACCTTTCAGAGTGCTATTTTTTGAAAGATAAAGCTGTTGGAAATTTTATCATTTTCTTTTGCTTAACTGTGACTAATCCAGTTTTTAAATGTAAGGTATGTATTAATATACTTTTAGTAGAGAACCAAATCTGATCCATCAAATCATTGCCTTAAAAAGTTGTCAAATATGAAAAACACATCTTGTGGTCAAATTTGAAACAAAAAATTGACTTTTGTCAGTACTAATCTTATGAATAACTAACATGGTCTTTAAAGATAGCATCCTATCAAGATATATATTATTTTTAAGGAAGAGTAATTTTAGAAGAAAATTCTTTATCTTATATTTAAGGTCAATACAAAATCATTTCTAGTCATATGAAATATGTCATATGACTCGTTTCTATGAAACTGTGTAAATGTTTGTCTTTCTAGGAAGTTTCCCAGGATTTAAAGCAGTTTGGGGCTTTATTAGTTGGAAGACAGAGGAGTTAATGATTGAAGGAAGTATCTTGTGATAATTGTCATAATGCTGTTCTTTTCTAACGAATTGCACTTACCACATCCACACCTGTTCTGGGTGTGGATTGAGTTTGTCAGTTTGTGAAAAAGTCAGAGTTGTCTTATGAAGACAACTGTCAGACAGTTATCAGATTGGTTTCTCTACAAAGACATGGATAGGAAGCAGGGCTGAGAGCAGGTAGCTGCTAGGGAACTTAGTGTTTTCTTTTGTTTGTTAACTTGGAACTCTTGTTGGAGAAATGGGAACAGGAGGACAGGTAATGCATGTAACAATGCAAGCCAAATATTTTCTAAGATTGAATATCAAAGGATTAACCATATTCTTTATAGGAATTTGGTTCCGTAAAAGTGTTCCCTAGTTTATCTGCTTGTTTACTTTTTCTGTTTTACTACTTTGGTAAGTTGGACTAGTAACAGGAAGAAGTAGCTCCTGAAACTCTTTAAAATACTGTCTCAACACTGTATATTGGTCTTTGTCCTTTTATTTATCAAGACTTCTCTTGAGGTTTTTTGTTAGGGGCAGTTTTTTCTACCTAGATTTCTTCTTCCAAGTTCATACTAGTTAACTAGATAAGCTTACTATATATTGTTGACATGATGGATCACTGCGTTTCACTTACAGTTTGTTAAACTATATTCTACTTTGTATGGCCAAGAGTGAAAGCTAAAAATAGACCTCATGTCATCTAGTATGGTGTATCTCAGGAGCTCATTTCTTTTTCAAATAAATCTTAAATAAAGGCTTTTTATAGGATAACAATCTTGTCTACGGGCTGCCTCTTTTGCTGTTGGTCTGTGTTCTCCATGGGAGATAGGAGGGCAGTAATTGAGCTCTTTTTGTTGTAACAGCAAAATTTGCCTTAAGCATTATAGTCCTACAAGGTAGCCGTCTGCTGTCGGTTTAGGATTTCAGGCAGACATGTGTGTTCCAGAATAACCGTGATTCTGGCAAATAGCCAGCCCTCTGTGGAAATGTAATCAGCATCTGGCACAGAAATACAAGGAAGGCCTGCTGGTACTTTTTTCCTTCTACTTTGGATCTTCATTGTGGGCTCTTGTTTCTTAGATTTTTAGGAACCTTTTTAAAAAATCATATACAACATAAAATAGTATAATGAACCCTTCCTTTACCCCATCACTGAGATTTCTCAGGCTCTTTTTAAAATAAGTTCGTAACAATTGTTAGAAAAAAAATCTCTCCATGTTGCTAATTTTGCTGCCTTCCACAAGATGTAGACTCAGTGTTCATAATGTCCTTTGTTCATAGTGCTTCCAGAAGAGCACCTTGAAGCTGTAATTGTGTGAGCAGACTTTAACTATATGTTAAAGGAATTGGCCTAAAGGATATAAATCCTATCATCTGTGATAAAAAGCTCCTCGTGTCTGAATACATTTGACATGTATGTTCACTTTCAACCTTGTAACTCTAAAGAGTTTTTACTTTTTTTTAATCTGCTAGCTTAGTTACCCAACATCAGATTTTAGTATTTTCTATTAAGATATTCACTGTGAAGTTTTAGAGTATTATATTTGAAGAAGGATCTGTGACTTTTTCCTTCATTGCTCCTTGGGGCTTGTCAGAATCCAAAGACTTTTCTCCAGAAAAACCTCCAGAAAGATCAACTTCTGCTTCCATATTAACTTGTTATCCTGTTTCTGTTTGGTTCCTTGTGACTTATTAGGGATTTTTCTGAAGGACAAATTCCATAATTGGCTGCTTTAACAGTACTATAGTGGAAGATCTAAAACCAAATGGAGACTCTCAAGAGTGATCTTTCTCTATTGAGGACATAAATGAATAAAGAAGTGACTTTACAGTGTAATTAGTCTTATGTACTTTTTCTTTTGATTACAAGAATCTTGAGAAGCTTGAAGTTCAACTGTGCTGATTTTATAATCAAAGAAAAATATGAATTCTTTCATAGAACTCAGTAGAGATATGAACTATTTCAGCCTGCCTGAATTGATTTAGATAAAAGCTTCCTAGAAGCAAAGGGATAGACTAGATAACTTCAAGGAAACTTCTGATTTATGGATTCTAGATCTTAAGAAAAATGTCAGAAAACAAGTAAGTTCAGGAAGAGCCTTCAAAGATGATCAAAGAACTAAAAAATAGGACCAGTGAGGAAAGTTTAAAGGAATTGAAATTACATTGTCTGAATAAAGGAATTGAATAGTCTAAGAAATAGACTTAGTCTATTTCTAATAGTCTAATAGTCTTAAGTCTTTGCCTAATAGTCTAAGAAATGATTGAATAGTTTTGTTATTTGAAGATAGTTGTTCTAGTGTTCAGAGTTTATTGAAGAGCTATTTTATTTTGTCGAGGACAAAGGAGAAATAGGTTTAGTTTCAGTCATGGAGATTTAAACTACATATAAAGACCTTTGAAATCATGAAATGTGTTTAACATTAGCATGAATTATCAAGGGAAACTGGGGGATCTCCTTCTTCTGAGCCTATCTTTTAAAAGGGCCAAGTGACCATTCGCTGGAGAAAAGACTGTTTTCCACAAATGTTGTTAGGAAAACCGGATATCCATGTGCATTAAAGTTGAACGCTTATGTTATGTTACACATAAAAATTTAACTCAAAGTGGATCAAAGACCTAAATATAAGAGCCAAAACTATAAATCTCTTAGAAGAAAACTTAGGGGAAAAGCTTCACGAGATTGGATTTGGCAGTGATTTTTTAGATATGACACAAAAAGCATAACCAAGAAAAGAGATTAATTGAACTTTATAAAAATAAAAAACTGTGTATCAAAGGACTCTGAATACAGTGAAAATACAAACCATGGAATGGGAGAGAAAATTTAAAAACATATATCTGATAAAGAATTGTATCTAGAATTTTCCATTTTAACCCATTTATAAGTGTACAGCTCTGTGGCATTAAATACATTCACATTGTTGTGCAATCATTGCCATCATCCTTCTCCAGAACTTTTTCATCTTCCTCAGCTGAAATTCTATCCCCATTAAACACTGACTTTCCATTTCCTCCCTCATAGCCCCTGGCAACCACCATTTAACTTACTGTCTCTGTGAACCTGACTACTCTAGATCCCTCAAATAAGTGAATCATGCAGTATTTGACCTTTTGTGTCTAGCTTATTCTGCTTAGCATAATGTCTTCAGGGTTCATCTATGTTGTAGTATGTGTTCAAATGTCTTTCATTTTTATGGCTGAATAATATTCTGTGTGTGTATGTGTGTGTGTGTGTGCAGGAAAATGTAATCACATTTTGTTTATTCATATATACCCATTATTAACATGGGTGTACAAATACCAGCTTGGTATTTGCTTTCAGTTTTTTGAGGTATATACCCAGAAGTAAAATTGTTAGATCATGTGGTAATGCTATGTTTAATTTTTTGAGAAACTGCCATATCATTTTCCATAATAGCTGTACCATTTCACATCCCCACCAGCAATGCACAAGGGCTCCAGTTTCTCTACATCCTCACAAACACTTATTTTCTGTGATCTTGATAATAGCTATCCTAATGAGTACATGGATCTACTTTCCAGGGTGATGTTTAATTTTCTTGTTAACTAGTTGCCCAGTATGCTGTCAGTTCAGAATAATTAACTGGCTGGTTAAGTTCAATGTAGTACAAAATGTAGTAGTTTGGCTGTTTTATCTCCAGGGTCTTTAGAAAACACTATTTTTGCAAACTCAAGCATCATATTGATTAAAGATACATATTTTACTTTTTTAACATACATATTTTAATTGCATTTACAGTCTTCAATTTTCTTAAGTGTAAAAATAAATATACATACAATGTTCCTACAGCATTATTCATAATAATAAAAACTGAAAATAGTCAAAATGTCCTAAAATTGTGGTATATGTGTGTGCATACACACACAGACACTCAGGGGGAATACTACAGCCATTAAAATCTATATAAAGTTTTCTGGGGCACCTGGCTGGCTCAGTCAATAGAGCATACAATTCTTGATCTCAGGGTCATGAGTTCAGGCCCCATGTTGGTCATGGGGCCTACTTAAAAAAAATACACACACACACACACACACACACACAGCTATTTACTGACATGGAAAGATGTCATCATTACATAGTTGAGTTTAAAGACACACTACAAAAGAGCAAATATAATGTCTTGTGTATTTTAAATATATTTTCAAGTATGTATTATATCTAAATATATGTATCAATAAATATTTGGGAGGACATTCACCAAAATGTTAATAGTGCTTTTTTTAAAATGGTAGGATCTTAGATTATTTTTAGTCTCTTCCTAATTTTTGTGTATTTGAATTTTTTTTTCTGAGCATGTATCATTTTTCTAAAAACAATACTGTTTATCACCCAAAATTCATAATAAAACAAGCAGGGAATACATGCTGGTATGTATTTATTTAATTTTTTTTCATGCTGGTATTGAATTCAGTGGTTTGGCATCTGGTTTCTTAGAAGAATATGTTCCAGGAGAATACCTCTTGGTGAGGGAGCTATCCTTGAATGATGGCTCATACACAGTATTTGTACTTAAATATCTGTGGAAGGGATTGTATATACTTCAGCTTCATCTTCCCCTAGCTGTGCTTTCAAAGAGAAATTGTAGTAAGAAAATGTATTACATATCTCTAAAATATTAAGTGGTCTTAGCTCTAGTTGACTTTGAAAACCTAGGAATGGTAAATTTTATTTGTCTAAATCTGATCACAATTTCTCTTCTTGGGTTTCAGGAACCAATAAAATCACGTGCTCCACAGCTTCATTTAGAGTACAGGTTTTATAAACAGCTCGGCAGTGCAGGTAAGTCAAGTCTGTTTTCTCTGTGTACATAGTTAGCATATACCTTAGCTGAAAGCCCAAAAGTATGCAGACTTTCTTGTCTAGTTGACCTTTTTTACCAGACCATATATCTCCGCTGCTTCTGCTGGGTAGGTAAATAAACATAGTCACCTAAAGCTACTTGCTCTCTGCTCCTGGAGGGGCAGTTGATTGGGGACCTGTGATGTGCCACGACCATGCCCATAAACCAGCCTTTGAATACTTTTATCCACCTGAAATACACATTGTATGGGGTATTGCTTTTTTTTTTTTTTTTAATTTTTATTTATTTATGATAGTCACACACACAGAGAGAGAGGCAGAGACACAGGCAGAGGGAGAAGCAGGCTCCATGCACCGGGAGCCCAACGTGGGACTCGATTCCGGGTCTCCAGGATCGTGCCCTGGGCCAAAGGCAGGCGCTAAACTGCTGCGCCACCCAGGGTTCCCGGGGTATTGCTTTTTTTGGTAGTTTCATTCTCTTTTCATTTCTTTATACCAAAAGAAAGGAGGAGGGGGTGGTAATTTACAAGCAATATTTTATCATATTGAGACTATATATCTTTTTTTTTTTTAATTAAAAAAAATTTTTTAAAGATTTTATTTATCAGAGACCAAGAATGCACAAGCAGGGGGAGCAGAGCAGGCAGAGGGAGAAGTAGGCTCCCTACTAAGCTGGGAGCCCAATGTGGGACTTGATCCCAGGACTCTGGGATCATGACCTGAGCCAAAGGCAGACGCTTAACCAATTGAGGCACCCAGGTGTCCTTATATATTCGTTTTAAAAACATACTAAAATACACATTCTGAAATACCATCACTCATTTTGTCTATTGTCCTCTGAATTTGGAAGACCTATCTTATGTTGTAATAACCTTTGACCTTTGAGGATTTTTAAATTTATAATGTTTTAAAACATGCCTATTTTTTACCTAAAAGGTCTAATTTCTGAAATATCTTACTGGCTTCCAGAAAAATATCTTGACTATGCGAATGTTAGCAACCATAAGGAGATTATACCTATTGGATACCTCTTGCAAAAGATGAAATTGTTAGCACTGGTTTCATTGCTTGACATTAGTAAACATTCCTCAGCTCTGTGCCTTCTTCAATGTGGCAGTTTTATGTGAATGACTGAAACGTTTTTATTTCAAGCACCACTATTGGAAGTACTATTGAAAGAATTTGAGGGCGCCTAGGTGGCTCAGCAGTTAGGCATCTGCCTTCAGCTCAGCATGTGATCCTGGAGTCCCAGGATTGAGTCCCACATCAGGCTCCCTCATGGAATCTGCTTCTCCCTCTGCCTCTGTCTCTGTCTCTGTCTCTGTCTCTCTCTCATGAATAAATAAAATCTTGAAAAAGAAAATTTGAGTTTCACTTCCTAGTATATATAGAATTCTCTAAGAGCCACACAGTATTATTCAGGTGGTCTTATATCCTGATTGTGGCAATAATCAGCCATAGTCATAACCCAGGAAGGCCAAGATCTGCCTTCCATTGAACCTAAAATGGGTTCTTACAATAGACTCTCAGCACACGTTTGTTCATTGATTATATCCTTAAATATGGAGAGTTCCAGGCATAGGATTTAATATTGGCAACTGAGTTCATAGGACTTTCGTGTAACTTGAGTCTTTTCTTCCCTGAACTAAACTTTTAAAGTTGGCTATTACGTGGTTTCTCTTTTTTTATAAATTTTAGGGTGACAGTTCTCACAGCTCGCTTATGATAAATGTTTATACATTTTCACAAATCTAAGGCTCAAGTAAAAACATGCTAGATGCAGCCCAACTTAGAAGTTTGAGGGGGCCTAAGGATGTTGACCAGGCCATTGTGCAGGATTTCCTCTATGAGCCCTTTCCAGTTGACCTCCCAGATCAGGCCAATCTTCTCTTTTCAATATGTAGCCAAAAATTTCATGAACCTATTAGGTAGGAATAGCATCTGTGCTGCTGGGTTTATACTCTTCCCGAATACAGGAAGAATATTTCAGATTCTTGACGTTTTGACATTCTCCATGTGCTGAAAAGGATTAATTAGGGAGAGTATTGGAGGAAAGGGGACTTAAAAAAAATTGCCTTTCACTTAAAGCAGCAAGGAAAAACTACAACCTCTGAGCCTAGTAGGAATAGCAAGAGCTCTGTTTGAGTGGTCAGGCCAGCTATTGGCCACCATTGGTCTCCCTCCCAGTATTTCTGGCAATCATCTCAAAGTCACAAAGCCTTCTAGGTCTTACATGAAGTTCATTGGTGATTTCTGACTCATTTTCTGCTTTTTGAGATCATTCACTTAAAAGTACCTGTGGTGGGTGTCATTTTTTCAGTATTCTTTACCTGCAGCTAAAAAGGTAGCCACAAGCTTTTCTAATAAGATAGGAAGAGCTTCAGAAATCTGTTACAAATTTCTGCCCAATGCAAGAATTGCTCCTAGAGTTTTTTTTTTTTTTTTAAGATTTTATTTATTTATGAGAGAGAGAGAATGAGGCAGAGACACAGGCAGAGGGAGAAGCAGCCTCCAGGATCACACCCTGGGCTGAAAGTGGCACTAAACCGCTGAGCCACACTGGCTGCCCCCTCCATAACAAATGGTCATCTCTGCTTGTCTACTACTTACTGTAGAATTTACCACTGTTCTACATAGTTCAGTGTTGGAAAGCCCAGGGCATTGAAAATTATATAGGGCCAAAATCTGTCTTTATTTCCATGGAGCACAGTTAAGCTCTCTGTTACTAGCTCAGAGGCATCAAAACTGTTACATGCTTCCCCCTTCACCATTCACCTCCAGTCTTCTTTCAAGCCAAATGTCTTCAGCTCATCAATCTTTCTGTATATATGTTTTACAAACACTTCACTATCATTGCACCACTGTCAAGCATGAATACATGCTCTCTCTCATTCCCTCTCTCCTAGTTATGTTCCTTTTAAATGAGCCTCATAAAAGAGAACCACTAACTCTGGATATGGACATAGTGGGATTATTATCTTTCTTGGTCTGGACACAATATTTCTATTAATTTAGAGTAGCTCTCTTAACCATTTCACTAGTTGATTTTTATGCTTTTATAGTTTTACTCAGCTGAAACCTGTACATCTTTTTTTTTGTTTCTGTACATCTTTTTTATGTAAGTTGCCATCAACACAGGCTTTCTGTATTTTGTGGTATATAATTGATTTTGAGTACCTAATAAACCTCTTTAAATTCCACATTGGGATTTTTTTTTCAATACTGATTTTCTTCCTGGTGATCATGTATTGAACGTTCTTTAATGGTAATTGCATATCCCCACCCCACCCCCAGCCCTGCAATGAGACCATAAGTTCTAGAAAACAAGGCTTCTCCCTTGTGTCTTAAGTTTATCTCAAGACTCGACATAGGTCTTTCACATGATAGGCAGTTAGGAAGTATTTTGGTGAAGAAAAAAGTTAGGAAGATTTGATAAGCATGTCTTTTTAGATTTTGCCAAGTTAATAAAAATATTTCCTAGAGAAAAAAAAATATTTCCTGGGGGTTGGCCAAAAAAGGAAATTTATTTTGAAAGTAAATCATTTGACAAGAAAGTAGACAAGACTTCACTGTGTCTTATTATAAATGTGAGCATGAACACCCAGTCCTAACTTACCAGCACAAATATTTCTCTCCCTATTTTTCTAGAGTGAGTTCCAGCTGCAAATGTGATTCATCAGTAGTTAATATTTAAACAGCCAGAGCTTATATGCCACTCTTCAGAACCTAGGTGATGTGGCATTGTAAATAAACAACCTTTCATGCCAGAAGCACACCCAGTGACCAAAATAATATAATCGTTGTTTTTACTCACAAGTGTTTATCTGTTATCATTCATCACAGGCTGGTGATTTGCAAAATATTTGGGTATCATGACAAAAAATACTTAAAAAAAAAAAAAAAAGCCCAGGTGACTTAGGTTTGTTCAAGGAATTAATTAGTGCTTATAAAATGGATGAGGAGTGCCTGGATGACATAGTTGGTTAAGACTCCCACCCTTTTTTTTGCTCAGGTCATGATCAGAGTTGTGGGATCAAGCCCTAAGTTTGGCTCCCCACTCAGCCCAGAGTCTGCTTGTGTTTCCCGCTCATTCTCTCTCTCTCTCTCTTTTTCTGTTCCTCCCCACCCCCAGGCACTTGCACTCTCATTCTAATTAATCTTTTTTTAAAATGGGTGAAATTTTTTGGGAGGAATGAGTACTTATGGATTTATTTATTTATTTATTTATTTATTTATTTATTTATGTATGTATGTTTATTTTTAAAAAGATTTTTATTTATTCATTTGAGAGAGCACAAGCGGGAAGAAGGACAGCAGGAGAGGGAGGAGCAGATACACACCATACTCACCCCTCCAGGTGTCCAGGTGGTCCAACATGGAGTTGGGTCCCAGGACCCTGGGATCATGACCTGAACCAAAGGCAGACGCTTAACCAACTGAGCCATCCAGGTGCCCTGAATGCTTATAAATTTAAAGAATTCTATTCTGACCAGAGTATGAGACTTTAAATTCCCAAAATAGGAACTTCTGTGTTGGCTTTGGGAGTATGACTATTTCTTCCTTAAGTACCCAGGTCTTAATCATTATCTTGGGTTTTTGACTCCCATATTACCCTGACCAGTATGACCTAGAAATTCATATCAGTTCTCTATCCATGGGCAGATAGAATAGTAGCCCTGGATGATTGTGAACATGGTTTAAGTTGGAACTCTTCCTGCTTATCCGTTCTTTTCTTTGTTTAATCTCTCTAAAACCTTTCCTTCCATTCCATTCTGTTCTCTTGTGGGCAGTCACACTTTATGCTTTGTTTGCTGATTGTAGCTTTGCCATCAAGAAATTTCAAGACCTGATTATTTACAATGATTGGTATCTCCAAGATAATCAGGGAAAAAAGTAAAGAGGGCCTTGAGAGCCCTGAAACTGAGAATGATTATCTTGATCTTTGCAATAGCTCTCAATTTTTATCTTTTCATTCACCATAGAAACTAAGTTATACAATATGAAAGGATATTTTGAAAAGAAATGATCTATGCTCAGAGTACCCTGAACTATGTTTGAGTGTCTCTTCTTTTCATATGCAGACCTATTTCGTAGTCAATCTCAGTTCTGTGTAACTACTACTACTCTCACTTAGCATTATAACATTTGTCATGGTGCTGCAGTCTTCATGTTTCTAATCATTGTGTAGTAGCCCATCAGCCTCGTAGGCCATAATGTAGGCACCTATTTTGTGTTGTCAGACATTTAGATTGTTTTAATTTGAGGAAATCATTCCCCCTATTGATTTCTGATATCCCAGTATTATAACTCAAAACTTGTATTTGTTCTCTCATTTATCCCCATATGATGGTGATTTTCTAGTGTTTAAAGAGCTATTAAATGGTAGATTAGGTTTATTCCAAATGATTTGAAACAAAAATTATTGAAAGAAATTAAAGGAAGGATAAATTTTGGTTTTGTATAGCAATTAGAACAGTATGAAAATAATCTAAATGTCACCAGTTTATATCTGGATAAGTGATGACATATTTATGCTGTGGAATTAGCTATGAAAAAGAAGGTAGAGCCTTGTACTTATGAGGAAAGATGCCCCAGTATGTTTTTAAGTGAAAAGGTTTGCAAAACCGTATATTGTCATATTTGTGTAGTATAAGATACACATATATAATACAGGTATGTCCACATAAGCATAGAAAATATCTGACTGGACATACAAAAAAAATTTAATAATGATTACCTTTGAAGAGTATGATTAGATATGGGAAGTGGTGGTGCTCTTAAGTTTTTATATTAATCTTTTAGTATTTTTGCATTTTTGTTCTGATCATGTATTATTATTATTATTATTATTATTATTATTATTATAACAACTAACTTTTTAAAAGACTGCAGCAGTGGATTTATGGTCTTCCTCCTTCCTCTTATATCACCAGGCAACCTATTTGTGTCCCCATTTATCCTGAGCCATGTGTTAACAGTTTCAGGCATAAGTTCAACAAATGATAATAAAGTGCTTCAATATCTTGTTTCCTTTTTTTGCCAAACACCTTCTTGTAGGAAGAAACAATTGTGAACTGAAATAAGCTATCTTGTGCAGTAGGATTTCCTGTCTCTTCAGGGAAGGGCAGTTTTCAGGCAGCAGTTGAATGGTTATGCATTCTGGATGTTGTGAGGGAGATTTGTGCATGGGGTAGAAAGTTAGAATACATGACTTTTTAAAGAACTATTGAACTCTAAGATTGGATATGAAATTTTTTAAAACTATGTTCCTGTACAAGAAACCTGATGCAGTTATTTTATACTTGGTATCTTCCTCAGTTGCAGAAGACATAAATGTATTTTTTATGTTAATCACATTATATAAATAAACCCTAGCAAAGTGGACTTCCAGTGGCCAATAAATCAATATGGGAACATTGCCTAGTTTTTTCACATAATTGGATGGCAGGGGTGGGTAGATTTTTATTTGCATATTATGTTTTTTTTTTTTTTTTCATATTATGGTTTTAACTTACTGTATCTGAGATTACTGGAGAGTTTCCAAAGTTATTACAAATAAAAACAATACTTTTTAAATGTGAAACTGCAACTATATGTAAAGAATATGAAAAAGTATTCTTTTCCTTACTGTTGGAAAACACTCTTCAGTTTTGTCTCATTTTTGTTTCATTCCTTCTTAAATCACTGTGTTCTGATTTTTTAAAGCACAAAGGGCTTCGGCAGTGTGCACATTTGTGCTTTTTTTTTTTTTTTTTCATAGCTAGTTTCTATAGATTGTTCTGAATATGTAAGAGTAGGAGTCAAGGCTTAAAGATCTACTCTGGATTCCCCAGAACCTGCTTGCCCTCCTAGGTGCTTTATTATTTATTTGGTACAATGGGCCAGCATCACAAGAGAGAACAGCAGTATTTAATCATGGTAATTAAAGGCTGTAAGCTTTGCAGTCAGCAGGTGAAAGAACCATCCTTCTTCTTCTTCTTCTTCTTCTTTTTTTTTTTTTTTTTTTGGTCAGCAATGTTCTATTATTGTATTATAGCCACTATGGGTAAGTCCCAAACTCATTTTCCTGCTATGGGATTCTTTTTAGGTTTCCCTGTGCTCTGAAGATCCCTTTACTTAGGGGAGTATATACATCATTAATTTTAAAATTTCCCAGTCCACTAATCGTTTTCCATCCACTTCCCACTTTTGCTGCTATCCTAACACAAAGGAATAGAACTTGGTGAATGATGGATTTGAGGCAGAGATGGGCAAAACCAGAGGCCTAAACATAAGAGAGGGGTCAGCATGAGCCTAAAGGTTCACAGCTACATATGGACTGGCCACATAGTAAAGACCTAGTATATGTTTGGTAAATAAATAAAAGATGAATAAACCAGAACCAAGCATGACAGCTGAAGTGATAGGGGAGAAAGGAGGGAAAGAGAATGTATGAGCTAGGGCAGGAACAAATGAAAGGATGGGAGGAAGGAATATCCAAATGGCAGGAAAATAGGATTCTAGATACAGATATGAGAGTGCAAGTAGATAAAATATGGTGGAGGCCTCTGGCTTAACCAGAAGGATATTTAAAGCTGCTTTCTCTTATTGTTCTCTGAGTTAACCATTTCTTGGGAACAGTGATTCTTTAATGACTTTGGCCTTTTTAGTAAAAATACAAGAGTAGGTCATGGTAAATTCTCACCACTTGGCATTTGGAAAAGCCTCTGTAATACAGACAGACACTACAATGATCTTTTGCTTCTGGAGCCTTCTTAATTGTTTTAAGAGTGCAGGAACTCCTCTCATTTCTGGTTAAACATTTAATTCCACTTCTATCTAGCAAGACTGGGAAAAATTCTCAGGGGCTCTGGGAATAAATGTCATGTCATAGGTGAGCTAAGCCTGAGCTCCCATGTCCTGGCTTTTCAGCAGCTATTCTGATCTGCTAATGACCATTCTGTTTTGGCTATCTATCTTATAAAGGAGATGCTAATACTCAAATTTAAAAAGACAACAAGATACTGAAATTTCACAATGTAACAAAGCCCAGGTAAAATGTTACTGGGCAGAGAAAGTATGTGAAGGTATCCAGTAGGTACTTCATGTGGTTGGTTATTTCATTATTCCCATTTTTTAGCACAGAGTTTACTAACTTACTTACCTAGGGTCACACAGGCAAACCTAAGCTAGGAATGTTTTTATACAGAATTTTTTCCTGTGTGTATACTTACACATATCCCCAGCAGATGCCTGGGGCCTTCCACCCATTATCCCTTACCTGATTATAATAGAGTGGTAGAAGATAAGTCATAAAAGTGTTTAATTAAAGCAAAGGCCTGGAACTTCGCCCAGTAAAAGGTAGGATTTCCTGTTTCACATAGTACCTTCAAATTTTATGCCTTAGAAGGCTGTCTTTGTTACCCCCAAAACTTTCTATGGCCTTGGGTGATCTAGATATGAAAGATTTCTTTCCAGAGTAAATTAATCATTTATGTTGAATACATATATGTGTATACAACTGAGAAGCTTAGAGCTTACTCTGTGCAACCCACTGAAACCTTTATGCTGTGAATAAAGGCAGTGTTCATAGAGCTGATTAGACTTTGCAAATTTCAAATTTCTAGGAGGGAATGGGTTTGTATGTCATCAAAAAAGATGGGAGATGCTGGTTGGTACCAGAAAAAGAGCTTTGAATGTAGGCAACTGTTAGATTAAAAAGAATGTGCTTCTCCTTCAACAAAGGAATAAAGCATACATCTGAAGAAAATCATCAGAAAGTGTGAGATTAACAAAACCTTCCTATAATGTTGTGAACTTCCTTGAGTATATGATAAACAAGCTGGGCAAACACAGGAAAATTAAAAATAAGAACAGCTGAGGGGATACTGCAAAGATGGGAATTTTGCTTAAAATAGAAGTAAATCATGTAACCAGAAGCACTGTGAACAAGGAACATACCTCAGTGTAGAAGTCTAGTAGTTAGGAGCACTTGAGGAATTTAAAAGAAACTTTTTGGTCTCCAGTGTGGTAGAAAGTTTTCCTAAGAGAAGAAAGAATGAAATAGTGAACTTTTGTAAAAGAAAGTGAAATCTGGACCTTTCTTGCCACTTACAAGTTTTTCAGAAGTCTCTGCCAGGGGTATTATAGAGGGAGGAGACACATACCAGTAAATTCAGGGAAAACTGATCTTTTTTTTTTTTTTTTTTTTAAGATTTTATTTATTCATGAGAGAGAGGCAGAGACAGAGGCAGAGGGAGAAGTAGAAGCAGGCTCCACACAGGGAGCCCGATGTGGGACTTGAGCCCTGGGCCGAAGGCAGGCGCTCAACACTTGAGCCACCCAGGCGTCCCATGGGGAAAACTGATCTTAATGCGTATAAATGGGCAGCTTTGAAATTACATTTTGAGGACCATGGAGTTTTAGACATTTGCCATCTCTATAGGTAATGTAACTAAGAGGAGGCAGCTAAGAATTGAAGGGAGGAGTAAAACTTAGCCCATGTTTTCCCACCGTTTTTTGTTTTGCTTTGATTTTTTAAAAGATTTATTTATTTATTTATTTATTTATTTATTTATTTATTTATTTATTTATTTATGAGAGCGCGCGCAAGCTAGCATCCTCAGGGTAGGGGGTTGGAGAAGGACAAAGAGATGGGGAGAGAAACTCAAGCGGACTCCTCACTGAGCTCAGAGCCTGACAGTGGGCCCCATTCCACGACCCATGAGATCACGACCTGAGCCAAAACCAGGGAGTCAGATGCACAACTGACTATGCTACCCAGATGTCCCTTCCCACCATTTTTTTTTCTTTTAGACTTGGTGTTAAGTATGTGCCCCTGCTATGCCTCAGTTTCCTTACATGATAGGAAAACCTGTTTCTTACAGTTTACAGACTTGCTGGGGTTGAATGAGGTAATGTCTGTAAAAGCCTTGAATTCTTCAGAGAAATATGCTATATAAATACAAGGCAGTTATTGTTTTACATTGAAACTGAAGATCTAACTTTCCTTTAGAAATGGAATTATCGGGGATCCCTGGGTGGCTCAGCGGTTTGGCGCCTGCCTTTGGCCCAGGGCGCAATCCTGGATTTCCAGGATCGAGTCCCGCATCGGGCTCCCGGCATGGAGCCTGCTTCTCCCTCTGCCTGTGTCTCTGCCTCTCTCTCTCTCTAGGTATATCAAAAATAAATAAATAAATCTTAAAAAAAAAAAAAAAAAGAAATGGAACTATCCTACTAACATTTCTCATGGCTTTAAAGAATCTCAGAATGAAGAGATAACAGTTTCTTCTTTGAAGAATTTTTGATGTATTCTCAAGTGGTAGTGACTTAATATTTCCCAGTCCTTCTGATTTAGTAGAGCAGAATTTCACCTATTGTGAACCCATCACATCTGTGATCTTGAGGGTAATGTTTGTTTCTTTCAGAAGAGCTGAATATAGTTATATTGAAATACAGTTATGCTCACTGAAGCCTCCTTGGTGAGAACATTTACTTGCACAACTCTATAGCCTTTCATGCCAGTTTGAGGGGACACTTGGCCACAGCAGTCTTATAATACCTGAGAAAAAAGATCACATTGCCATACCTGTTTTTTTTTTCTGTAAAACCAAGTTGAAACTATTATGCAAGAACCAGGCCAACTGGTTCAATTAATATTTGGTCCTTATCATAACTGGATGCATTTATAAATTTGGAAAGGAAGTGGTATTACTAGTGCTGAACTAATGAAACATCACAAGGCAGGTTTATTATAGGGTCTGTAGGACTGCTAATGAATATCTGTAGTAAAGGAGGGCTCCCTCCTCCTCCAGTGTGGAAAATGATATTTCTTATGAAGCCAGACAGTGTAAAGAAACAGGTAAATACTTGAAGTTATGTGGCCCGTTAGTCTCTCCTGTAACTATTCACCTCCTTTTCTTGTGGCACAGAAGCAGCCACAGAGAATAAGTAAATGAATGAGCTGTATTCCAATAAAGCTGTATTTATGGATGTTGAAATTAGAATTTTTAAAAAGATTTTATTTATTTATTTGAGAGAGAGCACAAGCAGGTGGAACAGCAGGCCAAGGGTGAGGGAGAAGCAGACTCCCTGCTAAGCAGGGAGTCTGACACGGGATTCCATCCCATGACCCTGAGATCACGACCTTAGTCAAAGGCAGACTCTTAACTCACTGAGCCACCCAGGCACCTCTGAAATTAGAATTTTTTTTTAAAAAGATTTCATTTATTTATTCATGAGAGACACACACAGAGTCAGAGACATAGGCAGAGGGAGCAGCAGGCTCCATGCAGGGAGCCCGATGTGGGACTCGATCCTGCAACTCCAGGATCACGCACTGAGCCAAAAGCAGATGCTCAACCACTGAACCACCCAGGTGTCCCTGAAATTAGAATTTTATGTAATTGTTTCAAATATTTAAAAATGCAGAAACCAGGGCAGCCCGGGTGGCTCAGCAGTTTAGTGCCGCCTTTGGCCCAGAGCGTGATCCTGGAGACCTGGGATCGAGTCCCACGTCGGACTCCCTGCTTGGAGCCTGCTTCTCCCTCTGCCTGTGTCTGCCTCTCTCGCTCTCTCTCTCTGTCTCTCATGAATAAATAAAAATCTTTAAAAATAAAAGAAAAATAAAAATGCGGAAACCATACTTAGTTCTCTAATCATACAAAAGTATCCAGGCCAGGTTAGATGTAACCTATGGGCTTAGTTTACTGATCCGAGTTCTAGCGTGGTAGTGACCAAAACTTCTTACTCATTCTTATCCTTCCATTCAGTTTGCAGAATATAGAAATTACCTCAAAGAACTCTAGACCACTTTGGGGCACTGTAATGAGACTTGGAGCCATATCTTTCTCACTGTAGATTTTTCACAGTGTAATATGCTGCTGGGTTGTGACCTTTTTAAGGGCAAGAAATATTTTTTATTCATTTATAACATCACTTGCATATCCCTCGATCCAAAGGAGACTCAAAAATGTCTGTTAAAATGATGAAATCTCTTTGAGCAGTGTTTGGCAGTGCAATCACCAACTTAAGTTGAAACTTCTTTCTTTCATGTGTACTGTCCTTTCCACACTCAGCCTCTTCTTTATTTGCTTATGCTGGTAATTACTACCTGTATTAAAGAAGCAGAATAGGGCAGCCCCGGTGGCTCAGCGGTTTAGCGCCGCTTTCAGCCCAGGGCCTGATCCTGGAGACCCAGGATTGAATCCCATGTTAGGCTCCTTGCATGGAGCCTGCTTCTCTCTCTCTCTCTCTCATGAATAAATAAATAAAATCTTTTAAAAAAAGCAGAATAGAGATATGAGTCATTGAAGTTATTAGAAGGAAGTTCCCCAAATTATTTCTACAAGTATCTGGTATACAGTCAGAGACATTTATATTCATTACTACCGACAGAGTATCCAAGAACTCTATGATAAATGTTTTTGAATTGATGCCCGTGGAAGGTAGGAATTATATGTAGTTCTCCTCAGTATGGTGGCTAGAGCATTGCAAGTCTGCAGAATAAACAGCCCATCAGCAGCTAGAGAATTCTTTGGACACAATTACATTCAATCAGTGGTCATATCTTGTCAACTTTATGCTTGCCTCCACTCTCAACAGGTATAGTTCAGAAAAGACAGCCTAGATCTCTTAACTCTACTACCTAAAAAATAAAGTAACTCTAGAGGATAAATTTGCAATTAACTGTGCACAGCTTGCCCAAAGGAAAAGCAATTTTTTCACTTGAATTATTTTATAAGTTCTGGAGAAAACCAATAACACTGAAGGTTTAAAAAGATATTTAAAGAATGGTACCTGCATGGCTCAGTCATTTGGGCATCCGACTCTTGATTTTGGCTTGGGTCATGATCTCAGGGTTGTGAGATTGAGCCCTATCTCAGACTCTGCACTTAACACAGAGTCTGCTTGAGATTCTTTCCCCTGCTTCCCATCCCCCCTTTGCCTCTTCCTACATGTGCATGTCTGTGCTCTCTCTCTTATCAATTCTATACATTACTCAGTGCTCGTCCAGATAAGTGTATTCTTAATCTCCATCAACTATTTCACTCATCCCCCCTACTCACCTCCCCTCTGGTAACCTTATGTTTGCTATCTAGATTTAAGATTCTGTTTCTTGGTTTGTCTCTATTTTTGCTTTGTTCTTTTGTTTCTTAAATTCCACATATGAGGGGATCCCTGGGTGGCTCAGCGGTTTGGCGCCTGCCTTTGGTCCAGGCATGATCCTGGAGTCTTGGGATCGAGTCCCACATCAGGCTCCCTGCATGGAGCCTGCTTCTCCCTCTGCCCCTCTCTGTCTCTCTCTCTGTATGTCTATCATGAATAAATAAATAAAATCTTAAAAAAAAAAATTCCACATGAGTGAAATCATGTGGCATTTGTCTTTCTCTAACTTATTTCACTTACTAGTTTTATTATTTAATACAGATTTAAGAGATGAAACACTAAAGGGGTGAAATGAACTAACTGTCGAGTTGAACATCATGTTAAAAAAATAATAATGGGGCGCCTGGTGGGCTCTGTCGGCAGAGCATGAGACCTCAGGGTTGTGAGTTCAAGCCGCACATTGGGTGTAGAGATTACTTAAAAATAAAATAAATAAAAATTTTAGAAAAATAATTGCAATGCATATTGCAATATTGGAAACAGTTCTAGGAAGATAATAAAACATGTTAGAAAATAAGCTGGTGGAGTCTCATCTGTATACTTATTTCCTGTATGGAGGCACTGTTACATCGGGGACTTAGTACCTCATTTGAGGCTGTAAATTTTGTTCAAAATCCTTAGTTACCTCTTAGAACACCATATTTTCAGTTCACTTGGCTCCTAGGAGAGTCTAATAATCAGTCAAATAACTGGATGACCACGAAATGTCACAGATCACATTTAACTAGTATCTTATTCAAAATCTTGGGATTTCAAGGGTGACAGTTCCTCTTTTTTTAAAGATTTTATTTATTTATTCCTGAGAGATACAGAGAGAGGCAGAGACATAGACAGGGAGCCCAATGTGGGACTCAGTCCCCAATCCCCGGACTGGGATCACACCCTGAGCCAAAGGCAGACATTCAACCGCTGAGCCACCCAGGCACCCCGGTGGCAGTTTGTCTAAGGAAACCAACTGTTAAAAACAGAGGAGTCACATGTGAGGTTAGGAGCTAAAGTTAGCACACAGGTGAAAAATCATACACTATCAGGGTTAGCCTTGAAAAATCCCTTAATTTGCCCATAGAATGTATAGTCCCACTGGAGTTTTGTATATGATCATAATCAGTGAGTTTGTATTGCGAAGTATGGATATATAGTATATACAGTGGTACATCTGCAAAATATTTAATGGTAGTTTTTAATTTAAACTTTGGCCAAATATGTATCGTTAGATTTGAGTAAATCTTGTTCTTATGCCATTCCACATTCCACTCTTTCTTCATTTTACTAATTTTTATGAAAGGATTGACCTAGTAAATATGCTAGCTGTCTTCTTCTCTGTTTTCTACCTGTGAGTTCCCTAAGGGCAGAGTCTATGTCTTTTATTTATTCACTCCCTAATGCATCTAGTGTAGTGTCTTTACATACTGAGTATTAAGGAAATGATGGTTAAAGAGGAGGAAGATGAGCAGTTATGTGTATGCGTTGGTCAACACTATTTTGATTACCATTTTAACAGAATCTATTCCAGTTAGCTTAGATCCAAAATGAAGATTTACTGGAAGATCACAGGGACACTTCTTGGAATCAAGAAAGGAGATATTATACAGGTCTCACTAGGGATTGGTACAAAGTACTTGAAAGTCTCTAGAAACCAAGACAACTACTCTTTGTCTCTGGTTTTCTGTCCAACTCTTCCAGACTTTGACACTTTGACTTTCCTGCTTAGGGCCATAAAATCTCTTGCCTCCGTGTCTGTTAGCCCTTTTCATTTTCTCCACATTACCAGCCTTCTCTGTTCCTCTTTATGTTTGGTAGGAAAAGGCCTTCACACAGCCCCTGTTGATTTAAACCCCAGCAGAGATTGACTGCGTCCCTGGGTCCGGATTGCGGGTTCCTGAGTAAGGGACCAACTAACTCAGCTTTTCAATAGCTTTCCAGTCCTGGCCTTAGGTACCTTATTCAGGGGTACAGGATCATGTAGACTCCACCATTCCACAGAGAGAGGAATGTGTGAAAATATCTGAACCTCTGCATATGCTTTGCAGAAGGAGCAACCCCCATGTCATTATTGTTCCTCTAAGGGAGCAGCAAAACCTAAATATAAAAGTGTCCTTAAGTTGATGACTCAGCAGCAGGAACCTGAGATTAGTATATGAAAAGCATCTCCATCTCCATCAGAATGAACTTTAGACAAGGACACGTGTGGTGTGGTCATTATCTTTTCCTTTTAAAATGTGTATGTGCATGGGTGTATGTTACCACATCTACCTTCATTGTCTAGAAAACATTTTAAAGGACTTTTTTTAATTTTTATTTTTTTTTAAGATTTTATTTATTTATTCATGAGAGACAGAGAAAGAGGCAGAGACATAGGCAAAGGGAGAAGCAGGCTCTTCACAGGGAACCCGATGTGGGACTCGATCCCAGAACTCTGGGATCACGACTTGAGCCAAAGGCAGACACTCAGCCGCTAAACAACCCAGGTGTCCCTTAAAAGGACATTTAAATCCTTTCATTGATGTTACAGCATAAGTCCAATCTGTGGCTAATGCTTAATTTTATGAAAAAAATATAGAAAGGATTGTTTCATATACTGGACTTGGAAGGGTGTAAATCACATACTTAGCACTAATAATTGCTAGTCTTTAATGGAGCTAATTTACTGCTGATAGTTTTGTGAATTTCTGTTCATTCTTCCAAGGATTGTGACCTAAGCTTTTATTAAATAGCCTCAATAGTTAGCCAAGCAGACAAAGGGAACTGATATTTCTGAAGCCCAGCATTTGGTACATTTTGGGGTAGGATAAATTGTATTGTGATGTGTCCTTTGTGTGTATCTTTCATGGTTTAGAGTACAACATTTCTCATATTATGGCTAGCAGTGTGCTCTGTGGTATAGTGAAATATAAGCAGAAAAGTTTATATATAATGCTGTAAGAGACTTGCTTATCTGCTAGGGTCAAACCCCACGTGGCCCTTCTTTGCCCCGTAAAACTCTCAAATAGCTTTAAGTCCCATGAAGCATATTGAGTAATTACCTTTAATTACATACATAAAATTCGTCCTTCTCCCTCCTGGGGCAGAGAACTTCTATTTTAAACATTTTACTGGTGAAGACTTGTTGTGCCAATAATTTCTTTAATTGCAAGCAGAGTGTTATGAGTTTATTATAGAAACTGGCCTCACAGTAACACAGAGTACAAACACCTTTTGGTGAATTGTTTTGCAAAGTGCAGAACTGCTAAAGATACTTGCTCAATCTGAACAGAATTTTTTACTTTTAAGGAACTTAATGGAAAATAGAAGGCAGGGTTCCAATAATAGACCCAAGTAATTTATATGTAAGTGGAAAGGGCTGGAGAATTGTGATTAGACTAATATAGTGCTAATACGGGTAAACACTGGGGAAAAGTCCATCACCGAAGTCTGTCTGTGGGAGCTTGCTTATAAATCGACCCAGAACTTGAAGTTTCTGATGCTGTTTTCTCCTTTCATCTAGTTCATACTTTACGTGTCTATCTTTATCCACACCTTTTTAATGTGTACCTGCATGTATCTCTTCCTTTGGTGTCCTCATGGCCACTCTTCAGTCATTAAGAATGACTTAGTGATTGCCCGTAGAGAATGCTTTTTTAAGAAGGGCAAAGGCAGGAGAAGTTTCAGCCAAAACTAAGGGCTAGAGTAAAGCTCAGACCCTCTCCCCACCTACCTAATTCAGTTTGTCAAAAGTAATTATTGAGAAGGAAAGTAACATTTCATAGCATCCTCAAAGCTGTGGAGTACTATGTAATGAAAGAGATGAGTCACTGAAGTGAATTATTCCTTTCAGTTATAAGAAGATGGAAACATGTTATCTACTCTTCTGCAAATTAAAACTGAACAAACTCCTTTCCAATGTCTGTCAGTGTCATTGGTGAGAGAATATTTTCTTTAAGTTCAAATAACAGACCACATAAAGACAGATGAGTCCTTGTACCTCCTTTCAAAATAGTAATCCAATTGCTGATTGAGCCCTTTAGTATTTGTACAATAATACTTACCTATAAGCATGCTTAAGACAAAAACCATCCAAAAAAAGTTTTTAACATTTATGACTAATTATATTGTCATCTTCTCTGAACAACTCGTAAGCAAGTAATTTATATTCCTCCCACTTAAAAGAATAATTTGTCAGCTCTGTACACCTCTGTACTTTTGTGCTTTCAATAGTCTGACACAATTTTAACTTTTCCCTATATTTTCCTTTTTTTTTTTTTTTTTTAGTTCATTTAGTTGAGAGAGTTGGCGGAGAGGGACAGAAGTCCCAAGCAGACTCCCCACTGAGCACAGAGCTGGTCATAGGGCTTGATCCCATGATTCCGAGATCACGACCCCAGCCAAAACCAAGAGCCAGATCCCCAACCAACTGCCCCACCCAGGCACCCTACATTTTCCTCTTTCTTTATCCTTCATATTGCTTTAATTTATCATTCCTTCCCAGCTGATAGCGATCTTGTGCTAATAATTACTTTAGCCATAATGCAAGGAGATGAAAGTTGAATATCAGCTGTATCCATAGCACTATGCTGAGTAATTGAGGGCCACAGGGTTATGAATCATAAAGTTTCTGCCCTTCAGAAGACTAGAGAAAAAGAAAATGTAATGTTTACTGAGTTTCCAGTATGTTTATTATGAGGTATTGTACTACTCTCAAGGAGCTCACTAGTGTATGTGAATAACTATAATGCAAACAAAAACAGTGGAATATTAGTTTATTAAAAGGTACATATAAAATGATAAGGAAGTTCTGAAGGGAGAAATGATTACTAATAATGGGAGACCAGGAAGGCTTTATACAGAGGGTGATAGCTAGGGACTGAACTTGCCAAAAAAAAAAAAGATATGATTTACTTGGACATGTTCAAATAGAAGAGTTAGGAAAGCCTTCCAAGTGCAAAATAAGCTAAGGCCTAGAGGCAGCTATGTGTCTGTTCATGCATTTATTAAAGAGGTATTCGTTGAGCATCCCACTTGGGTTAAGTACTGTTTGAAGTTAAGCCCTGGGGATACAGTGGTGGACAAGAGTAGGCACTGCCCTTAACTATTTCCTAAAAGAGAGACTACCCAATGATCAGAAACAGCAGTTCTGGAGAGTTGAGAGGAAGGAGAGAGTTGTAGGCTGGAGAAGTAGAGAAGGCTCCTTGTTAGGGGTCTGCAGATTGCTGAGTTTAGAACCTCTTTCCTGTACCATTTCTATGCATAAGCCAGGCTCTTTATATCTTTCAAAACTCCTTAGAGACCTGAGCCATGTGCCTATGGAAAATCTGAATTAGAACCAAAAGCTAATCTGAATATGCTGGAAGTATAAATACACACTGAATTTCAAAGATTTGTCCTCCTCCCCCTCTGAAAGGATGTAAAATATCTCAGTAATTTTTAAATTGATTATATGTTGAAATGTTGATATTTTGGATATGAGTTAAATATAATATTAAACTTGATTCCACCCATTTCCTTTAATTTTAAGATCTGGCTTCTAGAGAAATTTAAAATCAAACTCATGGTTCTCATTCATGGCTTGCATTGTATTTCTGTGCGTGCTGCTATAATGCAGTGGTATGTACCTAGTGTATACTTAAAATACTTACTGTGAAACTATTATTAAAGATATACTAAGGCAGGGCACCTGGGGGGGATGGCTCAGTGAATTAAGTGTCTGCCTTTGGCTCAGGTCACAATCCTGGGGTCAAGCCCCGTGTCAGGAGCCTGCTTCTCCCTCTCCTCCCTGCTTGACTCTCTGTCTCTCTCTCTCAAATAAATAAATAAAATCTTAAAATGTGACAATATGGGTGTATAATACTCAGATGAAATCTTTATTTTTTTCTCTTTATTCCTGTGATCTTTTTATTTACTCCACTATCGCTGCCTCTTCAACTTCATTAATGACCTCGGCCATAATTTTTAGAGACATTTGTTAAACCAACTGGTTGTTCAGAATTAAAAGGAACTCCAGGAGAGAGCAAAATACTCTTAGTTTTTCTAATTTCAGAGACCTTTGGCCTCTATGCTTTCAGTTCAGTGCCTTTAGCTCCTATATGCTTGTTGCTCTCTCAGCCAGCAGGATTCATTCTGTCCCCTCCAGCCTGATCAGCTCTTAACCACCCTTCAAGTCTACCCCATGGCCCTTACTCTGTGAAGCCTGTCCCATCCCCTTCGGTCAAGGTTAGATGCCCCTCTCTACTGTCCCTGTAGCACTCTGTTCTCACTTGTGATGTTGGATGAATGGGCAGACTCAGCACCAGACTCTTTGAACTTAATTGAATTTGAAACTGGAAGCAGGAACATTGTAGCACTTATTCCTCAGACTTGCTGAAAATCAGTAAGATAAATGAGTTCACTTTGCTTCCTTGTAAGTCTTCATGCTTCCTCAGTGACCAGAATTATAAGGTCATCTTGAATGTACCATCAGGTCACATCTGCTCTGACTGGAGAGAGATTTGGGTGAAGGCTCAAATGAGAAAAGAATGGCAGGTTGTAGCATCTGTTACATTGACTGGTTGTTCTGTGGCAAGCCACTTAACCTCTGCATTTCCGTGCAGAAAAATGAGGGTAGCACTTGGTTCTTTATTCTCCCAGGGCTATTTTGATGTTTAAGGAAGGACTTTACAATATTAACAGAGTTCAGTAATAGGGGACACTCTGTTTCTTTGCTGTGATTAGACTGTATGCCTTAGTGGGTTTTGTTTTGTTGTTTTAATCAGAGAACTTCTGAGAACAATTTGTTAAATGGGCCCAAAGTTAATGAAAACAAATGCTAATCTGCTTTTTTTTTTATACTTTCTGTGTTATTCTAAGCATTTGCCAAGTTGCCTTCTGAATTCCTAAATGATATGTATGTTTAATTTATTAATAGGCTTCATTTGAAGATTGACTCCTTGGTAATTGTATTAGGAAAAGAGCACTTTTGCACTTTCGCAATCTTACCTGTGCTTTCGTAAGGGAAATATTACTCTTTCTTTATAGCTTGTGTTTATAACGTATCAATATCATTAGTATCTCATGGTTGTCCATTAGATTCATATACAGGCCATGTTTTACTGAATCTCTACAAAATCAGCTAATCTCCTATCAAAGTAATGCATCCCAGTAGAACTTAACTGCCACCCTAGATATGTGTGAACTTGAGCACAGATACGTACATGTGATATAATAAGAGAGCCTGAAACTTGGAGGTCTTGACTGTACTACTCATTATATGACCTGAGCAAGTCACTTCAGATCAATTACCTTACCTATATAATGAGAATAGTAATACCTATATGTACTTGTTCGGATTAAATGGGAGAACCTGTATAAAAACTCTTCATAACCTCTCATCAAGGCAGGTTCTGAAAGCATTTTTAAATACTCCGTGGGCCTAGATAAGCAATATGACTTGTATTTAAAATAGGCTCAGGGGATGCCTGGGTGGCTCAGCGGTTAGGCGTCTGCCTTTGGCTCAGGGTGTGATCCAGGAGCCTGGGATGGAGTCCTACATTGGGCTCTCTGCATGGAGCCTGCTTCTCCCTCTGCCTCTCCCTCTGCCTCCCTCTCTCTCTCTCTCTCTCTCTCTCTCTCTGTGTGTGTCTCTCATGAATAAATAAATAAAATATTTTTTAAATAAATAAAAAAATAAAATAGGCCCAGAACTAGTGATACACCAGGGACAGGCGAGGATTTAGACCTTTGGCAATTTGGTGATATATAGTGAAATATATAAATATATGCATATATTAAATATGCATGCCTCTTGACTCAACATTTTTTCTTAAGGAACTTTACCCTCAAGATACATTTGTATTGGGCAGCCCTGGTGGCTCAGCGGTTTGGCGCCGTCTTCAGCCCAGGGTGGGATCCTGGAGACCCGGGATCGAGTCCCATGTTGGGCTCCCTGCATGGAGCCTGCTTCTCCCTCTGCCTGTGTCTCTGCCTCTCTGTCTCTCTCTCATGAATGAATAAATAAAATCTTTAAAAAAGAGAGAGAGATACATTTTTATTTGTGTCCCAAAATGTAGGCACAAGGATTTTTGCTATATTATTTGCATATTTGTCTAGATTCGTTTCGTTTTCAGATGATAGAGTTCAGGCTCACTTGGGGGTGAGGGTAGGGATGTGTCAAGGAGATGGGAAGAACTTGGAACTGATAAGTCCAGCAATATTCTCACCTCAGGCAGGCCAGATCCAGGACCAACACTGTCCTCAATCCTCAGGTTATGAAACATATTTATCTGTCTCTGTTTCTCTCAGCTCTGCTTTCTCTGTGTTTCATTTTCATAGGTAGTCTCCCTGTTTTCATGTAGTAGTTAGTCTCTGGTAGCTCCAGGCTAAGCTCCTTCCAGTTTAGCAATGAGGGGAGGGCAGAGGTGGGGAGGAATTGTCCTCTTTCTTTGTTGTTCCACAAAAGTCCTAGAGTTGACTCTTATTGTACTGGCATGGGTCAAGCTCCCATCCTTGACCCAGTTCCCCAAGGCAAGGGGATAGAATATTTTGATTTACCTGGCTTGAGTCATATCCTTGGAATGGCAGTGGGAAATGAATTGACCCCACTTTAACGATATGAAGTAGTATCGAGGAAATGGTGCTTCCTCACTGGAAGAGTCAAGTGGTGTTATCAGAGGAAGAAAGGATGCAGGCCAGCCAAAGCAATAGTTCACTATGTCTAATTCTAACACCAGATCATATAGATGCAACCTAAATGTCCATCAGTACTAACAAAAACTTAAATGTAATAGATCATAGGGTGGGTTACTCTGTGTCTGTTAAAATGAATGAGATAGAGCATCCCAGGTGGCTCAGTAGTTTAGTGCCACCTTCAGCCCAGGGCGTGATCCTGGAGACCCGGGGTCGAGTCCCACGTCGGGCTTTCTGCATGGAGCCTGCTTCTGTCTCTACCTGTGTCTCTGCCTCTCTCTCTCTCTGTCTCTCATGAATAAATAAATAAAATCTTTTAAAAAAATGAATGAGATATATTCATGAGATGACAAGAAAAAATGCCTACTATATAATATTAAATTAAAAATGAAGTTGCAGAAAAATATTCTTCATTATGTCAATGTATCTAATCTGTTATGGATGTGAATACTTTTTCTTCATATATTCCTGTACTGTTTTTGGTTTGCTGTTATATTTGTTTGAATGTGTATATATCACTTTCATAATTTAAAAAGTAATGCCCCAGGTTGCCCCTCTTCTGGACCAGGGACTGGAATTGACAGAGCTCAAGAACCATAGAAGCTGGATATATGACAGGAAAGCTGAAAGGATGGTATTCATGGAGCTGATATAAAAATAATGGGAACCCAGGGAAAAGATAGGACAAATTAAGCTGCTTTTGTAATATGGCAAGGGATTTATATCCTAGAAGAGTGACAGAGATTTGCTAGAAAAAGTAAATGTTAACCAAAAAAAGCATGTGGTTTGGAAGAGGTAGGATAGGGAGTGTAGAAAATAACTTTGGCAGCCACATGAATGAATGGGAAGGAGAACAGAGACTGAGGTGTAGGCAACTTAATGGAAGAAGAAAGTAGTGAATCTGGAGTCCAGAGATCTGGTGGTGTTACTTGGGTGCCCTGTTACCTAGGAAGGGTCACACATGTCTGGGTCTCCAACTCATATGTAAAATGGAATGAATTAGTTGTCCTGTTTTCTTCACAGGATGACAAGTAACAGAAAAGGGCTGCTTACATAAGGAAAAGACCATGTAATTCCGAGTTAGCCTGGACCAAAGTAAAGAACTGGTCTATAAAATGAACGATGTAGGAGAAGAAAGGGCTATGAAGATGTCATCAGACTGCCTTTGCCCATTAAATGGCTCAGATGACTCATTTTGTTGGTCATTTAATCTCTTTGGGTGGGCAGGTGCTTTTTTTAAAGATTTTATTTATACGTGAGAGATACAGAGAGAGCATCAGAGAAACACAGGCAGAGGGAGAAGCAGGCTCCCTTTGTGGAACCCAATGTGGGACTCCATCCTGGGACTCCAGGATCACACCCTGAGCCGAACGAAGACGCTGACCACTGAGCCACCCAGGCGTCCTGAGCAGGTGCTTTTTTGAGAGAGGGGAAGCATTTGTTTATGTGTAGCTTTTGGTTCTGTTAACTAAAACGAAGAGTTCTAAATAGTTCGCCCACATGTGGAAATAGCAAGGTAAAACTGCAGGTACCATATACAACCATCATGGAAGAATATACACAAAAGAAAACCAATGTAGAAATACTGTAATTCTGAGTTACTTGGAATCTTCATAGTGGTGGCTTGTCCAGTAGAGCTTTTTTTTTTTTAAAAAAAAGGTCATTTCTATGAAAAACAAACAAGAACTACCCATAAGTATCAACTCTGTTAGCACATCCTGCACATTTAAAATCTGATGAAGTTGTTTTTGCTCTGTATATGTGCATTTTAGCATCTTGAGGTAGGCATTGTACATTCCAAATAGAAAACTCAAGTGACATTTCATTGAATTTTTTTTTGTTGTTTATTTACTTAGTATTTATCCTGCCCTTATCTACCATATGCTTGGACCAGTGCTAGGCACTGGCATATAAGCATAATTAACACATAGTAGTCATAGTGTTCAGACGGTCTTCTGTTAGAAGGGAGGACAGACACATGGACAAAGAAAGTATAATGGGAGTGGGACAAGATTGTCAAGAAGGGGTTCACTATTTTTTGAGTGGCCTCATTTTTTTTCTTTCATTCCTTTTAAGTGCTTGCTAGAACTTTCTTGACTTTGTAGTTGTTGCTCAGATGTGTGTTAAGAATTGGATATCTCTTTTTAGCATTTGAAACTCAGTAGATATTCTGTATCTATAACTTAATCATAGGAACTGTGAATGCAATACTAAAGAAAGTGCAAATTTTTCAGAGACTGGGTTTTTGTCCTGTAAGTTTTTACCAGTTCTGAGCTATGTTAGTCTTTTTGCAAAGACAGAAGATACCCCACCCCCACCCAAGCCCAATACACAACACATTTTTAAACAGTTTTTATCTTAGGTGCTATTACAGAAAAAAATCTGTTCTCCCACCTTAGGTTTTCTTTCCTGGCCCCTTGGGATGAATACAACTTTGAACATGCTTTGAGGCTCAAGGCCTTGGTAATTGTGTGTGTGTAATACAGAAACTATAAATGCACAATTTTTGGGCTCAGGAACGTGAGATTTTTCATCTGCTCTTGCCTTTCTTCATCTTCTCTTTCCCAACCATACAAATTTGAGCTCATGTTAGCAGCATATGTTTAGCAATATTCAAATTCCCAAGTGGCCTGTGAACAAGATGATTATAAAACATTTTTTGTTACAGGACAAAGCAATCCTGATTCCTTAATTCTAGGTCTAGCTGGGGCTTTGTTTTCATTTTCTGTTTTCGTTTTTTGTTTTTTTTTTAATTAAGCCAGCATTTTGAATAGATTCATATATGAACTGATTCATACTGTAAAGAGGCATTTATAGAGTTATTTTCTGAGTTTTAAAGGCTGTTTTTATTTTCACCTTTTACTTCTTATGGAATACCATCCTGTTTATTTCCCTATTCCATCTGCTTTCTTGTTAAATGGACTTGTTTAATATCATCATTAATCCTGATGATAATTCACCATGTAAACAGTAATTTCCTGATCACTGACTGACACTAAAGAACATTCAGTAGTTGTACTAGAAGACAGCTACCATGAGACAGTTAAGTTTTGGAGAAAAACTGTCCTATTTTCTGGAAAAATTAAAAAATCAAACTGTGTAAACAAAAGAAGGGAACTGCCAAGGTCATTATGTTCTTTTTTTTTTTTTTTTTAAAGATTTTATTTATTTATTCATGATAGTCACAGAGAGAGAGAGAGGGGCAGAGACACAGGCAGAGAGAGAAGCAGGCTCCATGCACCGGGAGCCCGACGTGGGATTCGATCCCGGGTCTCCAGGATCGCGCCCTGGGCCAAAGGCAGGCGCCAACCCGCTGCGCCACCCAGGGATCCCAAGGTCATTATGTTCTTAAAGGTTTTCTCCAGCCCTGATTTCAGATGCAGTCATCATCTACGTATACTTATTTTTTATGGAAATATTAATATAGGTGTTATTTTTTACATCCAGATATTAATATAGGTATGGGACTTAGTTGAACTTGCTTCACAGCTAGGTAATTTAGTTTTTCAAAAAGAGTGAAAGGCTAATTATTAAGCAATAATGTGATCAAATTGCCAAAAGCTTCGAGGTGGTTCTATTTCAGTTCTCAGCCTGATGTGCATTTAAAAATATCTCTACTTAGAGTAGTTACTGTTCATAATGCTTTATGGAATCTTTTTAGCTAACACTTTAGATGATAAAGAAGCCATTATCCTTGGTTTGGTGTGTTTAACCCAAGTTAAATTTATGACAGACTGAAAATTAGATGTCATGTTGTGCATCTCACTTCCTGTTCTGTGCGACTTGATACGTCTGTGAGCCGCATGTCCAGCAGGATTTATAAGAATTTGTTATTGATGGATGGGAAAGGTGTTTCAAAGTACCCTGCAAAAATGTACAAGATAGCATGTGCAGGGTATACCTAACCTTGCAGTTTTGGTTTATTTTTTTATTTTTGTTTTGTTTTTATTTTATTTTATTTTATTTTATTTTATTTTTTTAATATTTTTTTTCTTTATTTATTTATGATAGTCACACAGAGAGAGAGAGAGAGAGAGAGAGAGGCAGAGACACAGGCAGAGGGAGAAGCAGGCTCCATGCACCGGGAGCCCGATGTGGGATTCGATCCCGGGTCTCCAGGATCGCGCCCTGGGCCAAAGGCAGGCGCCAAACCTCTGCGCCACCCAGGGATCCCTAGGAAGGAGATCTTATTTATGATTTATTTCAAAGCAGATGAGAGATTATTAAACTACCTTAGTTTCTGAGATTTCATGGATCAAAGACTTCATTGGATGTCTGCCTTGCCCACCTCTCTCACTTCATTCTCAGTACTTCATATTTACTTCCAGGAAGTATCTTGTTTACCACATTTATAGCTGTGTTGCATTTAGGGCTCTAGCCACCCCCCCCAGTCTTATTAAAGGAGTTCACAGCATAATGTTGATTGATTAAAGATATCTTGAGCAGTGAATTCAAGATGGCTCTGCAGAAGAAAAGTGAAATAGCACATACAGGATTTCTCATTTAAATGCAGCCCAGGATAAGTCATTAGCATGTGCTAATCTCTGACCAAAGAGATAGACTTTCTTAGTGGGCTTATGTCCATGTCTTTCATCACCAGTACTGGCCACTTATGGGAAGTCATGTGAAAAACTAGGCACAGAATGGAACTTGCGTGGGCATCTTCCTGTACAGATAATTCTAATAAATTATGGCTCCATCTCCCAAAGAGACTTTTATATTTGGCACGTTTTCTGTCAAAACCTAAGAAACTAAACAGACAAGTCTTTTAAATAGCCTTAAAATGATTCCTGTTAAAATATATTAAGTCTGGATATTCTGATGTGAAAGAACTTTTGAAAGAGACTGATCAGTTTTCTGAGTCCTCATAATATATGTATTGGTCATAAAACATTGCAGTGCCCTTTATTTCTACCTTCTAGATACAGAGTTTTCCAGCTAAGGTCACACTTCAAAATGACTTGTGGAATCATGCTTACATCCACTACCATAAGTTCGGGGTTAGTAGTTTTGAAGTGAAGTCACTGCATCTGTTTTTTAAAGTTTTAAAGGTATTTTCAAGAGAGACATTTCCAGTTGACTACCACTACCAGCTTACATTCTAATTTGACCCACACATATTCTGTATAAGATGGAGGCATACTTCATTCATATGGATTCTGTGGCTTTAGAAAGAGGAACCCAGAAGGTAGCTAGAAGGAAATCCTAGCTATTGTCAGGAATTTGGTTTTAAAAGGAAACCAGGGCAGCCCTGGTGGCTCAGTGGTTTAGCGCCGCCTACAGCCTAGCGCATGATCCTGGAGACCCAGGAACGAGTCCGACATCGGGCTCCCTGCATGGAGCCTGCTTCTCCCTCTGCCTGTGTCTCTGCCTCTCTCTCTCTCTGTGTGTCTCTCATGAATAAATAA
This sequence comes from Canis lupus baileyi, assembly GCF_048164855.1. Classification (NCBI taxonomy): domain Eukaryota; kingdom Metazoa; phylum Chordata; class Mammalia; order Carnivora; family Canidae; genus Canis; species Canis lupus. The sequence continues at coordinate 32,132,451 of NC_132869.1, read as the reverse complement.
ATAAAATCTTAAAAAAAAAAATGTAACCAGTCTAAACCCCTCCTTTTTATACATGAAAAGCAGAGAGACATGAAAGAATTTTCAGGGTTGGTAGCAGAACCAAATACTAGATCAAAGACTGACTTGAGCCCTTCCTACAATAGTATCTTAAACCTAGTCCATCTTTGAGAAAAGCTGCAAGCTACTCAGGAATCTAGACGTTGTCCTGAGCATCTGAAGCCTGTCAGAGTATTGTGAAGTGTCAGGGTATTTAATACAAGGAGCAAAAATGCAACCAGCAGGAACACCTCACATCTTTGAAGGTACTAGGGTGGAGTTATGAGTGATAGAACTCATAGTTAGAAATTATAGACATTACCCCGAATGCTTTTGTGACTTCTTAGTAAACATGGAAATTTCTGACAAGAGATGCCTAGATTTGTCAGAAACAAGACAAAGATTGTCAAGAACAAATGATCATTTGTCTCATTTAAACTGATCCTTAAGTATTGTCAGCAAGTCTAGGAAGTTATGTCAGTATTATATTTCTAAGCAGACCTGACTTCTAGCTTGTACTTCAGAAGGAGGATATTGGGCCCAGATTAGCAATTTAACCAATTAAAAGAATAATATGTTTATTAATTAGGATTAGATTTGGCTATGAAAAAAGATCCAAATAACAGTTCAGTCAAGGTAGAAATTGATTTTTTTTTTTTTTTTTAGATTAAAAAGTCTAGTGGGAAGGGAAGTCCAACACTACTGATTACTTCACCGTCAACAGGGACTCACTTTTTTCTTTTTTGTTCCATTCATTCTTGGCACTGTCTGATATCCTCAAAGTGTCTGGTGGTTCTAAATGGCTGCTGGAGCTTGAGCCATCATCAGAGGAGAGCATACCTCCAAATTGCGTCAGCTACCATGAAAGAGCTTTTCTAGAACCACTTATCCAGCAATTTTTGCTTCTACCTCACTGGTCATTCCTGTTATCAAGGGAGGCTGGAAAGTTATAACTGGGAAGGTTGCTATTCCAGTGATTAGAAGTTTTCTTACTAAGTAAGGAGGGGAGGAGAGAATGGACACTGGGCAGGCAACTAACAGATCTGCCACAAAGTTGTTTTGAAGAATGTAATATTTAGGAAAATCAAATTTTAGTGACATCAAAAACTATTATATAGGATATAAATTTGAAAGGTCCCCAAACTAGCATCTCCCAAATGTCTGATTAATAAAAGTAGTGACTCTCTACGATGGTGTTCTGCTTTGGTTTTTCAGCAGGACACATTGGGAACAGGTGTTAGGTTTTGTGTACTTTAAACAAACTGAAAAATGAATTCAGAACAACAGGGGAGAAAAAGACACTTCAAATTGAATCTTGTTTCCTTTTAGAGATAGGGAGAATCGAAACAACCACAAGGACAATTCAGTGGATATTTATGGAGCTGGCAGGAGCAGAGTACACTACTTTCGATGGTACGAGCTAGGGATGAACATATCAAAACACTGAAGTTGCTTCAGACCTAGATGGAACAAGAGATGCCAGCAGCACAAGAGAGAGGCATGAAATACATGGCATAGCAACGACATTGCACCAACTCCACATAGACCAGATTTCTCCTGGGGATAAGGATGGGGATGCTGGGCTAGAGGTTTAAGTCTCAGATATTGTCTAAGTCTCTTTGGGCTGCTGTAACAAAATATCATAGACTGGGTGGCTCTATAAAGTCAGAAATGTCTTTCTCACAGTCCAAGATCAGGTGTTGATCACAGTCAGGTTCTGGCAGAGACCCTCTTCTGCCTTTTTGCTGTGTCCTCACATGGTGGAAGGGGCTAGGGAGCACTCTAGGGTTTCTTTTATAAGGGCACAAATCTTAGTCCCGAGGGTTCTTAGAACCTTCATGATCTAATTTCTCCCCAAAGGCCTACCTCTTTTTTTTTTTTTTTTTAAGATTTTATGTATTTATTCATGAGAGAGGCAGAGACATAGGCTCCCCGCGGGGAGCCTGCTGCAGGACTCCATTCCAGGACCCTGGGATCCCAACCTGAGCAAAAGGCAGACAATCAACCACTAAGCCACTCAGTCACCCCTAGGCCTCACCTCTTAAAACCATCACATTGGGCATTAGGTTTTCAACATAGGAATTTGGGGAGGGAGAGGCAGAGACCCAAGCCTTCAGATTATAGCAGAGAGAATCACCTCTGCTTATATCCTGCTGTACATATTAAGAGAAGAGAGAGATGGAGAGAATGTTGTCTAAAAAACTTGTAGGCAGAAGCAACTGCACACCATGGTATACATAAATGTGTAAGATGGAAGTGCTTCTGCTCGAGAACAGATTTTTAAAATGTTCTGTAGTCTTGTTCGTATCTACTGTTCACATGGTGCCATTTAACACATATTTGCTGAATGCTTCATATTTACAATACACTTTAAAAAGGAAATTCATTCGCAAGTTGCCACTTAGGTGAGAAAGTCTAGATTTTGGCACCTCAGAGCTATGAATTTCAAATCTGGGGAAAGCCCAGCCTTGTCTCCCCCACCACACACACCCCTTCCTTTCAGAATTACTTACCAGTAACCAAACCCTGTGTGTTGACTTTGCCCCAGCTGATAGAAAACAGGAAAGTACAGAGACTGCCTGTGAGAAGAGGGTCAGGCTGCACCCTCTGTGACCTCAACCCTCAGTCCAAGTTCTCCTTGGGGTGCCAGCTGCAAACAGCTACGTGTGCCGTTGGCAGTAAGCATAGGGAGCACAGAGGAAACCACAGATAATGCCACAGGGCCGGTTGGGCTGGCCTTTGAACACAGTGAGCTGTCTTTTGAACCTTTTATAACTGTGTACTTTCAGGCCTCCTTGGGGGAGAATAGTTTATGCTCTGATCCAGTAATGGATCAGGAACCATTCTCTGTCTTATACAGCAGTGGAAATACCTTTGTCACTCTGGTATAAAATAGCTGCTTATTTGAGGCCATTGTGCAGCGGCTCGCCTTTCCTGCCCATTATTAGTTCCCTTTGAAGCTGCTGTGCTCAGTTCTGGTTCTCCAGGAGGACTTTGAAAGAAAATGGACATCTCACAAATTACACTTTCTGTCTACTCAGTGCTGATGGAGCGACCTCATATTTTGGGTTTTGTGTCCCCCACTCTGTACCCCATCTCTTCCCTGCTTGCAGGTGAAGGTCTGCCACAGGTGTATTACTTTGGACCATGTGGGAAATACAATGCCATGGTGCTGGAGCTCCTCGGCCCGAGCCTGGAGGATTTGTTTGACCTCTGTGACCGAACTTTTACTTTGAAGACGGTGTTGATGATAGCCATCCAATTGGTAAGTGGGGTGCTTACTTCAGCAGCACATATACTAAAATTGAAATGGTACAGAGACTACTAGCACGGCCCCTGCACAAGGATGACATGCAATTGGTAAGTGGGCATTGCTATTCTGCAGAAAGACAGATGGGTTCCCCAGCTACATCCTTGTGCCCCTTTTAGTGCTTTCTCAGCTGTAGTGACACCTGGTGAATGCACGCTCAGAGGATTGATGACATTCTACAAAGGAGGCCAGGCAAAAAGGGTTAACCTAGAGAAGTCACGGTGTATCTTTTGTGTGCTCTATTTTAAGAATTTGCACCTTGGAGCAACACCCTGCCCTTAACTGAAGTGGAAGCATATAATTTAGATTGAGAAGAAAGAGGATGATTAGGTGAAATTGTACAAATGCAAGTAATTTCCTTGATGTTTTATTTATAGGTTTTAAGCACATGGCTGTAAGGTACTGTACTCTCCCCTCACCCTTGCATCCAAGAAAGGGTTGGTGATGTAACCCACTGCTCTAACAATCAGATTCCCAAGCTGTGTGACCAAGAGCCTGTGTTAGTTCTCTGGCCTCCATTTCTCACAGAGACTGGTAGAGCTGAAGAGACAGCTCTCTTACTCCAACCAGATTACACACCAGTGCCAGTTCAAGAGCAGTTAAGGCAGTTCCTTTGAGTATTTTGTCAGTCCCTTAGAGGAAGATGCAAATGTATCTTTATTGGTCTGAAATGATGATGGTCTCATGCACTTTACAGTAAAAGATTGGAAATGTTAGAAAGTTGACCTTGACCTTGACTTTTGAGTCCCAAATTCAGATGCCTGAGCTTCCCTTTCTGTGCTAAGTAGAAAAGTATCATAGATGGAAATAAAACCTAATGAAATGTGAAATAACTTTTTAAAAGATTTATTTATTTTAGAGCGCACATGTGCATGTGAGCGGGAGGAGGGACAGGAGAGGGAGATAGAGAATCCCCGAGCAGACTCCCCACTGCACAGAGCCCAACGTGGGGCTGAATCCCAGGACCCTGAGATCATGACCTGAGCAGAAATCAAGAGTTGGCCACTTATCAGTTGGCCACCCGGATGCCCCTGAAACAATTTTATGATTATCATTTGGGGCTCGGTTTATTTTCACATAAAAACTACACTTCTACCTCTGCTGCTAATTAGCTTTATGAAATCGGTCCAGTACTAACTTCTCTGGACCTCACTTCCCATATTTTTGCAACAGAGAGAACTAGGCTGGGGAGTCCTGTCTGACTGAGGATAGGAAGGTGTGGGCAGGAGGTGCATGTGGCAGTGGCACCTGTCTCCAGAGGCCAATAACACTAGTCCTGGCTGGACATACTATTGCCTCTCAAACGCGTATTTTCTAAAGTACCCTAAAAACACCTAATTCCATGCATCATTTATAAATTGTAACATTATGAGGTAAAACTATATATTTTAGCTGAACAGTGCTGTCCCGTTTTCATTTATCTGGATATTATGTATATCTTTGTATCAGAGAATATTTACTGGTTTATAAGCATGAAGTGACTGAGTGGTGAAGAAGAAATTAGTTATATTTTTATTTCAGTGTTAAAACCTTGGGCTGATAAAAGAAAACACATTTTGATGTTTTTTTTTTTTTTCAATAAACTTCTTTAGAGTATTTTCATTGATGTTTTTTCTCTTTTAGCTTTCTCGAATGGAATATGTGCATTCAAAGAATCTCATTTACCGAGATGTGAAGCCAGAGAACTTCCTGATTGGCCGACAAGGCAATAAGAAAGAGCATGTTATACACATTATAGATTTTGGACTGGCCAAGGAATACATTGACCCTGAAACCAAAAAACACATACCTTATAGGGAGCACAAAAGTTTAACTGGAACTGCAAGATATATGTCTATCAACACACATCTTGGCAAAGGTGTGTTTATTTTCTGCTTCATGAAAAGGGCGGGTCCCTAAGATAACCTTTTATTCCAATGCTACTTTTGTCCTCATTGTGCATTATGACTTGTGATTCTTATTGCTTCACAAGGCAAGTGCTTTTTATACTTGAGAAACTAAAGTGGTAAATTAGTGACTTTCCTAAGTATCCTGTTGACAACTTAGTTTCTCAGTATTGTGGGTACTTGAATTCTTGTATTAAGATGATAGCATTTTAGTAAGTCTAGTGATAAATTTGGTGTTTACAGATGAATGACTCCATATATGACAGTTCTGAAAGGACATTGTGCTGGTTGGTATCTGTATTGGGGAAGTGTGTCCCTAAAACATGGACTCTGCTTCTGGTCACTGTGCATAATTCCAGGAATACTGGCTTTGAGGAAAAGCCTATGTCTTATTCACTGCAAATATATGAGTCTTGCCTTTTTTTCAAGATAGACAATTTATACAAATCCTTGCTAAAAGCTCTAATCAAGGCAGGAGCCTTACTTGTTAGAGGAACTAGTCCAGAGGAGAATATTTAAAGAGAAGCCAAAAAAATAAATAAATAAATAACGAGAAGCCTAAGGAAGGCCAAATAGACAAGACCCTCGGCCCCTCACTAGCTTCTCCAGAAAAACTTCCCTTTTTATCTATTTTATATATTGGCCTTCCTTGGAAGATTCTATAGTAGAAAAGGTTCCACAGTGATTTTTTAAAATGTTTGAAAATCACCACTCTTGAGAGTAAAGTAGACATGTAAGCAGAATAATATTTTCAAGTTCCATACTCCTAGACATAGCTAATTATATTGGGTGTTAAGATATTAATGAATTTTTGTACACTAATAAGTGTTTTAAATGGCTGCAAGGTTGCCTTATTGAGTAAACTGCCTAGGTATTCAGATGAGGATTCTAATGTTAGTAAAGAGTGAAAATTATATTACAAAGTGTTATAACTTGAATTGAAATCATGAAGGCTGTCAGGATTTTTTTGGTAACCATATGGAAATCCTCACTTAACTAAATGTAATATTTTAAGATTAGACCAGAAAGTCCTCTGCCACTTACTATCTGTGTCATTTTGGAGAAGTTGCTTAATCTTCCTGAAACTTATCTGTAAAATGAAAGTAGTATTTCATAAGGATGTGTTTTGTGGGTTGAATGGGTAGTATATGTAACACAGATCTCTTGCATAGTGTTCAGTATTCCCTTTTCCTTCCTTTTTACTAAGAGACAGACTGTCGTAAATAGTAAAGACATGATTTTTTGGTTTAACTGACAGACTGTAGAAGTTGTTCTAATGCCTGCTCCCTAGGTACAGCAATTCATGTTCTGATTTTATAATTCTTGTCAGGAAAGGCAAGAAGAGACAAGGGATGGGTATCTGTGTTATATTTGTACAAGGTACAAGGTAATGGTTATAAAGAAGGGATGCAAATCGTGGCTCCTGCACTTAAAGCTATGTGATTTTGGTCCAGTAACCTTCTTCTCTTAGCCTCAGTTATCTCATCTATGAAATGAGTATGATAATAGTACCTTATACTATAGGATTCTGATAATGCATGTAAAGGGTTTAGCATAGTGCATAATAGTAGCAAAGACTCAAAATGGTCGCCATATATTTATTTGATAAAATATGTTTCAAGTACACATGGTCATCAGACTGGGTTCTTTCATCTCTTGGCGTAGCTATTGCTGTTGGAACTTTTGAGTTTATCTCCAAGCTTGAACTTCCTGAGTTCCAGAGTTTTCCAGGTCACATTAAACCTGTCACTGTATTTTGTCCTCTCCATATTACAGAGAATACATATTGATGGTTTTCACATGCCCTTTAAACTCTGGTCAGGGTCTCAAAGCAGAGAGGTTTCCATAGGAATTCCAATCATACCGGTTTTTAAATGTGTAGCATTCTCTATGTTGTAATGAAGAAGAGAAGTGTGGACAGCCCCCGGTGACTCAGTGGTTTAGTGCCATCTTCAGCCCAGGGTGGGATCCTTGGAGACAGGGGATCGAGTCCCACATCCGGCTCCCTGCATGGAGCCTGCTTCTCCCTCTGCCTGTATCCCTGCCTCTCTCTATATATGTCTCTCATGCATAAATAAATAAAATCTTTTAAAAAATAAAAAGAAGTGTATCTTCAAGTGCCTTGGAGCGAATTGCCTGTTAATTTTGTGAGGGAGAATAAGGGAAGCAGCCTCCCAAACCTGACATGACTGCATTAGATTAGCTACCTTCTAGCTGATTAAGGTAGCCTATTTTGTATTCTCTAACAGTTGAGGTTAGGATGAGAACAATGGGGCACCTAGCCCCTTTCTTCCAGCAAAGTATATTTGACCTAGAATCAGGGATGTGACACATGTAAACCAAGCATCTTTTTGAATGGCTGAAACCAGGCTTTTATGGTGTGAAGAATTCTAGGTGCTACTGGTCCCACTCATATTAAAACCTTTCTTCTAAAAAAAAACCAAAAAAAAAACAAAATAAAAAAATCTTTCTTCATGAAAAAAATGAGGGCATGTGGAAATACTGAATTACATGAATGTGAAGTTTTCAAAGTATGGAAATAAGGGATCCCTGGGTGGCGCAGCGGTTTGGTGCCTGCCTTTGGCCCAGGGCATGATCCTGGAGACCTGGGATTGAATCCCACGTCGGGCTTCCGGTGCATGGAGCCTGCTTCTCCCTCTGCCTGTGTCTCTGCCTCTTTCTCTCTGTGTGTCTCTCATGAATAAATAAATAAAATCTTAAAAAAAAAAAAAAGGAAATAAAGCATGACTCTTCATGCTTTATTTTAAGCCTTCTACCCCTCTTTTTATTGAGGGGTAGAAGGCTTAAATTATAGATTATTAATGGCTCAAATTATCATAGATTAATTACTTTAGAATTTTAGAACTGGAAAATTACTTTTCAGATTATCTAAATCAACCACTTTATTTTCAGATGAGCGGATTGCAGCCCAAAGTACATGACTTGTCTATGCTTAATTTCACATGGATCAATTAATGGAAAGAATCGGCCAGGAGCTAGATAACCTGACTCAGGAGCCATTGATCTTCCTATGATTATAATTTCCACAGCTATTTTTCATAGTGCTAAGTATTTGGAAAACTATTTTATTAGTTATTCCAGTGGGTTTAGGTGTGGATGGTTTTAATTTAAAAAAAAAAACACATTTTATAATGGGCTTTACTATGGAGAGAAGTTGGGCTTTTTTCTCAAATGCTGATCGGCATTGAAAATGTGGAGAGTTTTGCCCTCTAGTGCTCAACTGACAAAAGTGCAACCATTTGTCCAGTGAATTTTTTATTATCAAGGGGGCCTCTTGTTACAGGAAGTGGATATAAAAATGGAAAGGCAATGAGTAGGTGTGATACAGTGTGAGAAACTGCAGGGTGTGGGTTCTCTATCTGCCCTGCTTTGTAGGAGGCCTCAACTCACCCTGCTTGTACTTTCTTTTTTATTCGTGTGTCTTTAGGTTCTGCTAACAAACTCTTTTCATCTAGTGGCTTTTTGTTTTCAATTATATATAAAATTTGTTGCAAATCTCAGGCAAGCGTGTAGACAAAAGCTTCTGTTGGTCTTGCTGTTTTATTTCATTCTTTTTAAGACCATTTCAATTGATGTGCATCCACTCATTTTTGTTATTTCTCTCTAGTCAGGGTGCCTCCCTTTTCCCAATACTTGACCACCTTGCCAAAAACCGTGTTCAAACTGCAATTTAGAAAGTTGCCTTTTCTTTCCTCCTCTGCCCTGTAGAGTTCTATTCACTCTTTTTCATGCACATTTCCCATAATTGGAGGCAGTCCTTAAACATATTGTACTTTTGTATTTTGAGCTGAGTAGCTTTCCCTGCCTCCCTGCCTCTTCGATTTTTCCTTCCTACACAAAGAAAGCGTGATTGAGTGTAGAGTAGCCCCTTAGTCTTGTCTCTCTAATTTCTCTTGATAAAACCCTAAACTTCATTTGGAGACATAAACACATAAGATGTCTGAGATGAGCCATAAGTGGCAAATAAGGAATAGAGGGGCATGTACTACTTACATTCATTCTGCCAATAATGGTAGTGGATGTTTTATGAGATGAAATGACATTTTTTATTAAATATTCTTCAGTTCTTTGCCATCTTAGTCTTTCCAGTTAAAAGAAAAGAAAGAAAAATCTAACAACTGGTTTTACATGATAAGGCCCCAGAATGTGGGGATCCTGTTTTATGTGCCCATAAAGGGCACCTCCCATAATAAATTTTAAATTTTTCTTAGGGTGGCTATGGAACATGGTACAGATGGATTGAAGCTGAGATTCTACATTGATGTTTATGGCAAACTAAATTTTATTTGTTAATTTTTACGATGAATTAAAAGTACTAGCCATGTGTGCTAGGCATTCTACAGCTTGTGTCTCTGCAGGCCTAGCCAAAATGGACTGTTTATTTTTATTTTATTTTATTTTTAAGATTTTATTTATTCATGAGAGACACACAGAAAGAGAGAGAGAGGCAGAGACACAGGCAGAGGTAGAAGCAGGCTCCACGCAGGGAGCCCGATGTGGGACTTGATCCTGGGACTCCAGGATCACACCCTGGGCCAAAGGCAGGTGCTAAAATGCTGAGCCACCCAGGGATCCCCGCTGAGCCACCTAGGGATCCCAGAATGGACTGTTTAAAAGTTTTAGCTATTTAATCTGCTTCTCACTTTCTGTGATGGTAACCCAAAGGGTAACTGTAGCCAAATATGTGAAAATATATCTTCATATAATTTCTTTTAAATTACCTGACTTTCAGGAAGGTGACAGCAATGACTGAGGGGTGGTTACTCACCATTTAGTGATTTGGATTTGGTTTCAGTTTAGGATTTGCTCTTTTCCTCTTTACTTGCCAGTGACAGCAAAGGAAGTACATAAAGTTTTTTGGTTTTGATCTAAAATACTATCCCTGGTTTAGCTGCACAAAGAATGAGTAAGCAGAGCCTTTCCAGAGCAGAAGGTTTTCTGAAGGGATTACTCGGTTTTGAACCCCTTTCTGCTTTAATAACTGCAAACATAATGTGTGATCTGTCTTCCCTTTTAGAGCAAAGCCGGCGGGATGATTTGGAAGCCCTAGGCCATATGTTCATGTATTTCCTTCGAGGCAGCCTACCCTGGCAAGGACTCAAGGTATCCTTGAAAGTGTTCAGCAGAGGGCTTTGTTTCAATATGCAGTTGTTAATGGAGGGGTTGCTGACTCGATGTCTCTAAGAAGCACAGTCGGGAAGATGGGTTGGCTAGAGATGAGAAACAGGGACTAGTTACATCAGTCTATGATAAATGCTTCCCTGGGCTTTGGGAGCTCTGGTTTACCTACGTTTGTGGTCTTCCCCTTCTGAATCCTTCTTCCTTGTTTTGGGGTTTTCCATAATCTCTTCCCTTGTTCCCTCCCAGCCTTGGCAGTGCTGCTTTTCTCTGTGTCACTTTCCTCCTCCACTACCATTATGTAGCAGGAAGAGTGTTCCCAGTGTGCTAGGGAATTTCTGGAACAAATTGATGACAGCAGCTGCTACACATTTTACCAGCAAGGCCAGCAGGGCTGGGTGTGCCCCTAAGGAGAACTAGAAAATATTTGTTCATCCTCTTAGTCTGTAGGCTAAGGGACCACCTGAACTAAAACAAAAATGAAGGTTTAATGTTATATTTCACATGTTTTATTCAGTAAATGCCCATGTAGACATTAGCCATTCCTTAGGAAGCATGTAGTTTAAATAGCCTTCCATAGTTAGGTATCTGTACAGTGCGTTTGTGTTCAAGGTAACTATTGATAATAATTATAACCACTGCAATTACTTCATGCCTCTGGCTAGTTAGAGTAGGAAATGGTGAGCCTCTCAGCCATTTTAAGTCCCATTAGATAGTTAAATGTGAGACATATTTTTGAGTTGTAATTTATTTCAACGTGTTAGTATGGAAAAAAACTAAATCAATAGTTTTGGGTACCTCTACACCCCTAACCCCCTCCCTCTCTCCCTACAGAAGGACAGAATGATTCATTTGCTGTGCTTTCTGGTCTGTTGTCCTGAAAAGTAAATCTTTTGCCCCTTCCCTTTAGGAAGATTTTATTTCTTTCCTCTTAAATTCCTCTCCTAACACCTCCTAGTCTTCTCCTAGTCATATATATATCTTCTCATTGGTATTAATAGCTGTCAGATAAGAGTTTCACACTCTCTTTGCTCATCACATAGCCAAACAATGCATTTGTGTATTATTAATTGTTCGAAACTTTCCCATGGTCCACAAATCATTTTAGTGGCAGTCATAGATCTAAAATTCCTCCAACTTACTTTAGAACACTATTCCTTAAATCTGGGTGCAGCAGGCTAGCGAGAGCCTCACGAGCATCCCTTGAGACCATGTTGGTCCAAGCTCCAGGAGCCTTCTGTCTATAATCCCGAGCAAACCAGACTTGGCTGTTTTGAACCACTGACATATATCAAACCTGTCTGGTAGCCATGCCTCTATCATAGATAACACTTTTCCCTCTAGAAGCACACTGTGGAAAGGCATGTGTTTCTACTGCTTATTCTTTTTTTCTGTTCAGCTTCACAGTAAATATTCTTTCGAGCTATCTATCTGTCTGCCCCCGCTTGGATTAGCAGTATTTTTTTTTTATCTTATCATAGAACTGATCTAAGAGGGGGAAGGCTGAATCACTTTTGAACCTTTTGAAAATACTGCCATACGATATTTTTACTTTGTTATCCTAGCCACTCATCTCATTACATTTGATTGGGTTTATCTGAACTAAATATACTTAGAAGGAAAACCTTCCAGAACAGAGCAGATGTTAAGTACATCATCTCTACTACGTTTCTTATTTATTAGAAAGAAGACTGAGAATAGCAAATCTTGCGAGTTTGAGTTAAACAACCATCACGTCCCCAAACGTATTAGACCTCCCGTACTTGGTACCTCTTTCCAAATAACTTTCTCTCTCTACTCTACAGGCTGATACATTAAAAGAGAGATATCAAAAAATTGGTGACACCAAAAGGAACACTCCCATTGAAGCTCTCTGTGAAAACTTTCCAGGTAGGATGCTAGAAGGACAGTCCAGCCAGTGTGACTGAAGCGCTGAAGTAGGTGGAGACCATGACTTGGTATCTCTAGATAAGGGTGCTCTCCAGAAAATTCACATTTCCTTTTATTGTCATTTAGACCAAGACAGGTTTTATCACTTTCACTTGGGCCATAAAGAAAACACCAGATATTCCTGGGTTGGCCCAGAGCTTCTCGCCATGGGAAGCATTCAACTCATGAGCATGGCCTTTCACCTCTTTTCTACAGAAGAAATGGCAACCTACCTGCGATATGTCAGGCGATTAGACTTCTTTGAAAAGCCTGACTATGAGTATTTACGGACCCTCTTCACAGACCTCTTTGAAAGGAAAGGCTACACGTTTGACTACGCCTACGATTGGGTTGGAAGGCCCATTGTAAGTATCCTGTTTTACCTCCTCACTTTAAACCAGTGCTACCTCACCACTTGACTTGCCAGACTTTCTGCTTGAGTCTGTAGAAAAAACATTCCTTTGACTGTAGACTTTACATTTGCCAACCTTTTCAGGGTGATTGCCATAGGTTGCAATTACTAGAGTTAGGAAATAAGAGCAACTCCTTTATATGTTTTTAAGATTATGACCAGTATGTCCTAAGATAGCAGAACTTAAGCCAATTCTTAAGAAGAAATTTCATTTGAATGATCCAGAAACTGGTGCTACATAAGCTGATAAGGTACTTGACTTCTACAGAGTAGATAGAACCCAGCCCCATAAGAAACTTTCGAATTGGCTCTTTTGGCCAGGGGTCCACAGTGCCTAAGAGCATGCTAACACATCACTGTAGAATGTTTTTCTTATTTTCCAAGGTAAGCTACTCTCCAGTGAGCTCTTGAGGACCAGGCGGCCTCCCTTTTGCAGATAAACAAAAGACAAGAAAAGTGGAAACTGCCCTTGGTGGCTGAAAATAATAATCACTAGTGTTTTATTACAATTAGAATGATGCTCTCCTTTGTGGAGGCATTAAGTTGGCCCATTTTCCATCTGATGTTTTGTTCTGTCTTTCCAGCCTACGCCAGTAGGGTCAGTTCATGTAGATTCTGGTGCGTCTGCAATAACACGAGAAAGCCACACCCACAGGGACCGGCCATCACAACAACAGCCTCTCCGAAATCAGGTACGTGCTGGGCCTTCGTTATTTCAGACATTCTTCCTCTTCGTGGATAATACAAACACTGAAAGTCTTCAGCTTCTCTGCTTCAGTGTATACATTGAAATTAAAGACAAAGAACTTGCCATCTCTCAGTGGTGTGTTGCGGCCCTCCAGCATCCCTCAGGGCTTTGTAATGCTGCTGAGATGCAGCTGGGTGACCTACATCAAGTATCCAGTCGAGAGAATTTAGGCTTGTCCAAGTCTGTTGGCTGAAAGAAAAGTCTGCCACAGCCTTGAAAGACCTGCTGAACATACAGGATGAACAGAGAAGCCTATTTTGAGCCTCATCTGCAGTCCAGTGTGTCAATCTTGCCAATGCTGAGGGTTTTGTTGTTGTTGTTTTGGCTGGTTATGAAGAGTGGGTAAGGGATGCCTGGGTGGCTCAGCAGTTCAGCGCTTGCCTTCGGCCCAGGGCGTGATCCTGAATACTGGGGATCGAGTCCCACATAGGGCTCCCTGTATGGAGCCTGCTTCTCTCTCTGCCTATGTCTCTGCCTCTGTGTGTGTGTGTGTGTGTCTCAAATAAATAAATACATAAACAAAAAATATATAAATATAATTTTAAAAATTTTATAAGAAAAGAAGAGTAGGTAATTTAGACTCCAGCTGACGTAGGCATAAACTGGCACCTCTCTTCCCCCTTTTGCCCCTGTTCCCAGGTTAATTCTAGAACTTGCCAATATCTGAGATGGTGTAGTGAAGACTCAGCTTTGCTTTAGGCCACTCCAGAGAAGGCCATGTCATCAGTCCTTCAGTGTTCATAGTTTGAAAAACTAGTGGTCAGTGTGAGAGGCTTCCCTCAGCCTAAAGACAGGAGAGGCAAACACACAAAAATCAACAAATCTGACAACATTTAAAGAAAGGGGTCACTGATTGGGAAGTAAAATGACGACTTTCATCTTTATATCATATATAATTGACCCTTGAACAACACAGGTTTGAGAGGTGTGGGTCTACTTATATGTGGATTTTTTCAATAAATATAGTACAATACTGTAAATGTTTTCTTTCTTGATTTTCCTAGTAACATTTTTTTCTAGCTTTATTGTAAGTACAGTATATAGTATGTTAGCCTTATTGTAAGTACATGTAACATACAAAATATGTGTTTATTGACTGTTTATATTACTGGTAAGGATTCTGGTCACCAATAGGCTATTAGTAGTTAAATTTGGGGGGAGTCAAAAGTTATATGGGGGTTTTTGACTTCATGGTGGCCAATGCACCTAACCTCAATGTTGTTCAAGAGTCAACTGCACATTGCTAAGAGAAAACTGAGGACCCTAGTAGATAAATAAACAAAGGATAATAAACAGATACACATGAGCGCACAGACACACACACACAGTCATTATCACCTATCAAATTAGCTTGTTGTCCTCACCCCTGACCTCATTTTTTAATATTCACAAATATTTTTATAATAAAATGCAAAAACATTTATCTCAGATGTACATATGAAACCACATAGCACATAGAAATACATACACATATAGGTAAAGTGAAGTATATACAAATAACAGATAGACTCACCATAAGTATATACTTGTAGCAAAATGGCTTGGTAAGAAAAAAAAGTATAAAGGAAGGAAATCTATGTATTAGTAGCTAAAAGAGAGAGTAGATAGGCAAAAAGGTAGGGGTTAGCAAATCATGTACACTAATTGGGTCCATAGTTATACGCTTTAATCAAAGTAGTTGGCTAAGAATTATGATTTGACTGACCTCTGATTTGACAACAGAGTACTGTTGACTTCTGCAGTTTTTCTCTTTTGCCCTCCCTTGTTAAAAGTATAGCTGAGTGCATAAACTGCCACTCTCATACATTGCTCTGGACTCTGCAAATTGTTACAAATTTTCCAGAAGGTAATTGGATGAAGTTACTGTTCTTTCGGATAGAAAAATCTTAGTATTTTGAATCAATCATAATAAAACAACCCAAGATCTAGATTAAGTTATGTGCATAAAATTGTTGCAGTGTGATTTGAAACAGATTTAGAAACGATCCATCTATCTAATCCTAAAGGAAGTGTTATGGATCCCGTTCAAATCTTTTATTGAATAAACTGGGCTATAATAAAGTGAGTTACAGTGTACTTATTCAGTGGAATATTATGTAGCCATTTAAAATAATATTTGGAAAACTTGTGGCAACTGAAAATGTTTATGGTTTGTAGAATGAAGAAATCAGATTGCAAAATTAGAAATACATCTTGTTTCCCCTCAGGGGAAGGGAAAACGAAAAAAATCAGCGAGAGGAGATAATGCCAATTTATTAACAGAAATAGTGTTGCAACTGATAATATTGTGGATAATATTTTTCCAAACTATTCTGTGATGAAGTTATATTCCTTATGATGAAAGGTACATTTAAATAGAAAATATATGGAAAGAAAAAAATAATTTAAGTAGTCAGTGAAGTCAGCATATCTGCCCACTCAAGTTTTCAGAATATTTCAAACTAAAATAGGTATTTATTTCCTTTAGTTTCGCTTGTCATTTCTGCCTCAGTGAATTCTTAATCAACGTTGCTGTTTTGAATAGATTTTAAAAGCAGGAGGGAAAAAAAGTAGGAGGAAGAAGAGATGTTGAAAACCTGGATTGTCAAGGTGAAAAAGTCAGTCATACCTAGTGTCTGAGTAAAAGTAGTGATTTTCAGTGTACTTTTAAGTGAAGGGTCATTAAACCAGTCTGTGTAATTAGGAAATCTTATCTGCAAAGCAATAATAAGCTGCTTTTTGAAGAATTGAATCTTGAAATTCTCTCTGATTTTTTTTTTCTTTTAGGGTTTTTTTAGTATCCTATGGCTGCTAAGGGATTGAAAATCCCCACATTAATGCAAATTTTATACTTCCCTCCCAGCAGGATTCTTAATCCTTGCTGGGTAGAATTCTTTCTGCACTGTGCCCTATGGCTAAATGTTTTTCTGATGTCTCTTCTACCTTTACACTGTGTCTTGAGCTGTGGTCTCTACTTTTGTTCCATCTTTAGGGTTGTCTTCTTATGTGTTGGGGGTTTTGTTTTTTATTAAGAAAAATTGCTGTTAAATAGGTCCCTTACATGACTCTAGGAATTGAAATCAGAATGTTCTTTTTTAGATTGATTCTTTTCAATTTTATTTTTTTTTTAAAGATTTTATTTATTTATTCATGATAGTTACACAGAGAGAGACAGAGAGGCAGAGACACAGGCAGAGGGAGAAGCAGGCTCCATGCAGGGAGCCCGACGTGGGATTCGATCCCGGGTCTCCAGGATCACGCCCCAGGCCAAAGGCAGGCGCCAAACCGCTGCGCCACCCAGGGATCCCTCTTTTCAATTTTAAAATCAGCAAAAGAAGAAAGTTAAGTTTCTCTTTGAGAGATATTGACATTTATTAACCTCACTTTCAGGGCAGCTAACTTTTTGTCAACAATTTCCATTAAATAAGTCTAGCTGAGGACCTGCTCTGTGCAAGTATGCCCTAGGGGGTACCAAGATAAGTAGGGAATATTTGTCCTCAACTGACAAGCAGATTTGCCAAGTAGCCAGATAACTATAACACAGGCAGAACAGAGAAACATCCCAAGCTTCAAATTATCATCATCAGAGATTGGAAGAAGACCTTTCATCTAGTCTGAGCACAACAGTTTCATGAAAGAAGCTGCTTTTGTAGTGCTCTTGGAAGAGTAATGTGGGAATGAAAGAGGCATTTCAAGCAAAAAGAATAATAAGCAACAGGTTATCTGGTTTATTTTACTAAAATATATAGTATGAATAAAGGAGAAAAGGCTAGGAAAATACCTTGGAGCCATTTGATGAAGTGCCTGAATGCTGGGCTGGATGGAAAGTGTTGATACTTAATTTCAGTAGGGAATAGTTACTAAAGGTTTTTGAACAGAGGGCTGATATGATCAAAGCTTTCCTCTAGAAGTCTTTTGGCATAGAAGGTGATAACAGCCTGGCAGCCGGCATGGAGACACTAAGAAGAACATAGTGCATCTCCTTCAGAGGTAAAAGGACCCTACATGGGCTGTGATCACGAAAATGAAATAGAACTGAGAAATGATATATGGGTGTGATCTACCAGACTTGGGAACCCACATGTATGTCAAGGTTGAAGGAGAAGGAGGAGTCAGAGCTGTTGCTGAGATTTTGAAGCCCCAGTAATTTGGAAGCAGGGTGGTATGATTCCTAGAAATGGGGAAGTTGGAGGAGAGACTTACTTGAAATTTGAATTTAGGCATCTGGAGTTTCAAATACTAGGAGTGTATTCTAGCTGAAGATGGCTAGCAGGGCAGCCCAGGTAGCTCAGCCGTTTAGCGCCGCCTTCAGCCCAGGGCGTGATCCTGGAGTCCCAGGATCGAGTCCCACGTCAGGCTCCCTGCATGGAGCCTGCTTCTCCCTCTGCCTGTGTCTCTGCCTCTGTGTGTGTGTGTGTGTGTGTGTCTTATGAATAAATAAATAAAACTTAAAAAAAAAAGATGGCTAGCAGGCAGAGAAGGGCTCTCAAAATAATAATGAATGAATGAATGTGACATATTTCGAAGTCCAAACATGCATTTGACATTGATGATAATACCAGAAGAGCTTCCTTATTCTGGGTAAATCTACTCTTCAGTTGTGGTAGGAGAGTGATCCTGGGGATTGGCTGACCCTGTTTAGTCCCATACTTAGAGTAGGAGGAAAAAGAAGAGGAGCTCAGGACTTGGTTTTAGCTTATCCCAGTGCTTTGGCCATGGGACATATAACCTTTGGGGTGGGGCTCAGCTTTCTCAGATGTAAGCCGGTAAAGTAAGAGTAGAGATTTTTATTGTTTCATTCACTGTTATCTCCCTAACACCTAAAATAATGTCTGGAAGAGTAGACACTTGATAAGTAATTGCTTGAATGAATGAAATCTGTCAAATGAAGAGCATAGATGAAGACAGATGTTTAAAATAAAGACTTTTACTTAACCTTCCATGAAAAATAAATTGTAAGCTTTTCTTCGTACTTGTTTTCTGTTTCCACAAAGAGCCATTCTGCTGCCAAAGTAGGGCAAGGTTGTCTACTAAAGGGGGAAGTATATTAAAAAAAAAACACAGCAGGCTGTTGATGCAGAGTAATAACATAAATATCACCCAATCACCGAGTTACAGAACTATGATTTCAAATTCATTGGGAACTTTTGTCTTTTCTGTCATTTTCCCCTTGGTATTTGTCCTTTCCCAGATCCAAAGATGGTAAATCTTGCCATGACTGTGGTTCCTCTCTAAAGAATTCTGCTTTACCATCCATCAGGAAGGGGGTGAGAAATAGTTCTGCCTCTTTCTACCTGACAAAGCTTTTCTTTGCAAGTGCGATCAGGAAGTAAGTCTTGCCATTATCCAGAGATCTATTATTGGAGTGCAGTATATTGCACTGTGGAAGGTTTTATTCAGTGTGTTTGCTCAACATGCTAAATATAGAATATTGCATCGACTAGAATGTTCACACAGCAGTAAGCTTCCTGCTCTTGCTGAATCTAAGCCTGTGACCGTCCTTACTCAGGTAAATGCTATACACATGCTACCATGGTTCAGCAATTTTGATAGTTATGTAGGTTTTCTGTCAGCATATAAAGAAGGGGTACTTGACTTACAAGGTTAGGGAGAACAGATCTGTTTTGAGGTTGGAAAGAATCACAGTGGCCGTCAAGAACTATTAAACTCAGATGTGCATCCGACTATGATAATATTGAATGGTACTTACTCATCTTTATATGTACAGTATATGTTTAAGGGGAAGAATTTACTTTTTGTAATTTTTTTACTAGGTGAACTGTTCACTTACAAATTCTCAAGTTTGACGAGGCAGGAAAATATGAATCCAATGTCAGAAAAATTGGTCCCTCATCCTTCTAGAAGAATCATATTTAAACGAATTCAGTACACACAAGAAATGAACAATAAAACTTAAAAGGGTCAAATCATGTTGAGTTCTGAAGATGTGCCCCCAGTAAAAGAGAGGTTGAGAGACACCTCGCTGGCTTACAGCTTAGTTGGTAGAGCATACAGCTATTGATCCTAGGTGTTTGAGTTCAAGCTCCATGTTGGATTTAGAGATTATTTTTAAAAAAAAAATCTGGTTCAGATTTGTTTGTTTGTGTCTAGACTCCAAGAGATTAGATTTAAGGAATGTATAGCCTTAGAAAAGTATACGTGGTGCTGTGCTTGTTGAGCTTGTTATAACTTTTCCAAAAAAAAGATTAAGCCAGATTGCTAAATAGCCGTGATGGTCAGAGATCTTCCTAAAATGAATATCTTTATATATTCTTTTGAAAGGCTAGTAGCTTGAGAAAAAACAAAAGTTGATTAATTTTCCATTCCCTTCCTTTGACAGAGAACTACTTCATTTTCAGCAAGGTTCACAGTTTGCTAGTTAGAGGGACAGATGAGTGTGTTCAGAGAGAATTTGCCTTTCTCTGACCTGTATGTAGTTTTCTAACTTACTACCTGCTGTTTAGGAACTCTGGTGTAGATTGCATACTTGCCCTGTCACCCTCCAGCATAGAGCCGTCTGCAGAATGAGGCTATCTCTCCTCATTTCTGAGACCTTTACCCCAAGGTGGACACTGAAACAAGGAAGAGTAAAACTGCAATACAATCCTTTTCTTACCTTCTCCCATTCTGGCACTTAGTTGCTGACACTCGGGTCTGCTCTAATTCTCTATTCTGTAATAAAAGTTTTCTTTGTGCAGTCTTCAATATTTTGTATTTCAGCATAAATCCTGTGTTCTGAGGCACCTCCTTTGTAGGAGGAGATTCTGGAGAAATCCTTTTGAATAAGAATAGGACAGGATCTGAGTAGACAGTTGTAGACCTCTAGAATGGTTCCTGTGATTTTTCTCGGAGCTTCACAGAGTTGATAATACTAGCTCTGTGGGCCTACGTAGTATTGAACTTGGGAATAATCCCTTCTAGGTTGTTATCAGTGATTATCAAACATCCCTGATATTTGATACCAAGTTTGTAGAATACAAGGCATTGTTTGCACACATGACAGCATGGAATAATCCCTGTCTGGCATAGGAAATTGGTTGTATTTCATGAGTTTAACAGAAGGAAGTTTTTAATTTTGTTAAAGTATATACTTCAGTAACCTTGCCAGCTTTTTAAAATTTCATATCTAAGATATAATATACTCCAAAAAAAAATCTTGAGATGCTTCCTGCCCCATTCTTTCTTCCTCCATCTTACCCCTGCTACTTAAAAAAAAATTTTTTTTAAGCATGGAAGTGTGGTAAGACAGTGTAACCTAGTGTATTCATTACGAACTTTTTAGCACTATTCAGTCCCTATTCTTGTTAATTATAGTTGAAGACTAATTATTAACGAGGCCTAGAAGACTGACATGGAAGGCCAAAATGTTCTGTATAGGTGGCACCTTTTAAAATACTTTGGGAGCCGGGCAGCCCCGGTGGCGCAGCAGTTTAGCCCCGTCTGCAGCCCAGGGTGTGATCCTGGAGACCCTGGATTGAGTCCCATGTCAGGCTCTCTGCATGGAGCCTGCTTCTCCCTCTGCCTATGTCTCTGCCTCTCTCTCTCTCTCTGCATCTCTATGAATAAATAAATTTTAAAAAAAAATCTTAAAAAAATAAAATAAATAAAATAAAATAAAAATAAAATAAATACAATACTTCGGGAGCCATAAAGTAAAATGTAGAAAGTTCTTTATAAATGTAATCAAAGGGGCAACCCTGGTGGCTCAGCGGTTTAGTGCTGCCTGCAGCCCCAGGCATGATCTGGAGACCCTGGATCGAGTCCCACGTCAGGCTCTCTGCGTGGAGCCTGCTTCTCCCTCTGCCTGTGTCTCTGCCTCTCTCTCTCTCTCTGCATCTCTATGAATAAATAAAATCTTTAAAAAAAAATAAATGTAATCAAAGTTAATTTTTCGAAGTGACTATATAACTATATAAAGAATAGGATTCAGTGATTTATTTGCTGCAACAGAAGAAAAATATTTGCCTGCCTTTTACTTGAGAACAGGAGCTTTATCTCCAATAAAAATTGGAAATGATTTTCAAGCCATAGATGGAGGTGGTACCTGGGGTGTCTCCAGACTATATTTTCCTGCCCTCTTGTTAGTGTCCTCCTCCCTACTTGTCCTTTAATCCTGGCCAGATGACTGCAGGGAAAAATTCATTTCCTCTGCCTGACAGCACACGTGGTGGTTTTGACTTTTTACACTGGGCTCCTCTCAATTTCCCCTTAAGTAACTTTTGTTAACTTTGTCTTTGATTTATGCTCTGCTGGGTCACTGCTTTCTGATTTGAATGTGATCACCACATTCACCTTCTGGACAGTAAACCAAACATTTCCACACAGGTAATGCAATCACCGCAGAAGATTTTAAAGTGTTCCCCCAAAGAATTCCCAGTGCTTGAGATTCCTGCTCCTGCCTTTGGGGATTTTCACACTCCATGTGGACCTTTGCCTTTCAAGTAATGCAGAGGGGACTGATCTTGCCCAGTGACACTTCTGTCCATGGAAGCTCCTGATTGCCTGTTAGATAGACATATGTGCATGAGTGGTCTTGGAGAGTGAAGAGTTTACATGTTGATGTCCTCTACTGGTATGGCCATATCCTGTGCAGATTATGCCCAGTCATAATCGTGTGTACGCAGCATTGCTTAGACTACCATTCAGGTACATTAGCAGCATACTCTACTTGTCACAATTCCCCGGTTTCTTCTAGTTCCTGGGTACTCGGTTGCTTTCTAAAACTGGCAAATGACCCTTTCTACTGTATCAACTTCTACATACCAGTCCTAGTCTTTAAATTCTAGAAGAGAATAGCCATAGAGTTTAGTATTGTGATGAAGAGTAATTCCCAGTGTGATAAACCGGCAACCTCAGATTGATATCTCTCTCTTGATTTTGTTGCTTTCGGTGGATATAGAAGGCATTGGAGGGCAGTAGTATGGTGTGGTATGTTCTTCATTCATCACTGTGGAAGCATTTATGAAGCAGTTAACATTGTTTTTCTCTTTTTAAAAGATAAATAACACACTGCTTTGATAATAGAGATGGAGTATGATATTTTGGCCTTTGGAAAATGTCTTCTTTTTTCAAAATCTACACAAAAATGTTAACTCCTCCAACAAATTATGTATTTAACTAGAATGAGTATAAATGGTACACTGTCCTGTGAATCAGATAGGGGCCTCAAACCAGACTTCTGATATGTGTTTCAGTAAAAATGGAAATAATAGTTGATCAGCTGTTCAGATTTTGTTAAGCTTAAAAGTATATGAGTGTTTTATGTACATTTCTTGCCATTTTCAAAGCTTTATCTGCCTTAAGAACAAGTGCAAAACAGAGAGCATTCATGAAAGAAGTAATCATACTTAACATGTATCCTAGAACTCAAAACAACACCAAGTGGCTTTTAAGTGTCTGGATACTGTTTAAATATTTAAATTTTTTTGAAAACTGACCCTTCTTCATAGTAGTTTAGGAGCTTAAATATCCTACTTAATAAATATTACAAAAGGTAAAGTTGGGCAGCCCGGGTGGCTCAGCGGTTTAGTGCCGCCTTCAGCCCAGAGCATGATCCTGGAGACCTGGGATCGAGTCCACATCAGGCTCCCTGCATGGAGCCTGCTTCTCCCTCTGCCTTTGTCTCTGCCTCTCTCTCTCTCTCTCTGTGTCTCTCATGGATAAATAATTTTTTTTAATCTTTTAAAAATTTTTAAAAAAACAGTAAAGTCCTAGAGAGAACTGAAGAAACTATCACTAATGGGTAATAGTTATGGGTTTTACCTATAATATTAGAACAGGTTTATTCTTATGGTGCCTGGGCGGGCTCAGTCAGTAGAGCATGCAACTCTTGATCTTGGGATTGTGAGTTCAAGCCCAATATTGGGTATAGAGATTACTTTAAAAAATAAACAATAAACCCAGATTTATTCTCAAATCTCTAGTAGTAAGAAGATACAAGATTAAGTGCTCTGAGGATAGGATACTGTCAGTAAGTTTATAAAAGTTATTATGTTATAAACTACAGTCTTATTTTTGAAAATGAAACATCTGTACTTCTGTTAGCAGAAATAGTCTGAAGGGCAGGTTTTTTGGGTAGCTTTGATTTCTCAGATGTGACTAGTGATATAGAACCAAACCCCTCTTTTGTTAGAGAATTTAGCAAGTAAGTTAATACAGCTGCTTCCTTACAGAATATGCTCATTCCCTAGAAATACCAGGAAACATGATCCAGGATCCAGGATCCTTTACAGTACTTCATATTCCATTAATAAAGATGAATAAATTGTAGCTGGTATATGAGGCTCAGGTTTTGTTTTGGTTCTGTTTTAATGGAAAAAGCCTTTTTGGTAAGTTACAGAGGACCTTTAAACAACTCTTGTCCATGAGATACAGGAGAGGGAAAGTGAGTATGAACCTCAAACCACTTTCCTTTACCGTTTCTTTTTTATAAAATACAACTTTGATAGCTGTGAGCATCTCTAAGATTTATTGCATCCCTGCTGGTTTTCATGCAGAGCAGCAATATCATATCCCAACCCCTGCTGTTGTTTATATCAGCAGCAATTAAAATTTGATTTACTAATCCTTCATTGCTGCCTCTCCAACTCCTCATTTTTCATTTTGTAGAGCCTTAGGACTGTTACAGCTGAGCATCATGATGTTAACACCTCCTCAGCCATCTGGTACAGGGGAAGAGGCACCTAAACAGATTCTTCAGAACAAAAATCACAAATGAGCAAGATCAGAATAGTGTGAGATCTAAAGAACAGGTAAAGAAGGAATGAAGAGAGCCTGAATGACAGCAGAACTGAAAGCAGAACCCAAAAACATTTTGGATTGGAAGCCCTCCTTTTGCTGGGGAAAGATCTGCCTTTTGCTTTCTAGAAGAAAGCAATTCGTAGTAGTCATATCTAAAACTATTTCTAATTCCAGACTAGAGGCCATTAGCTAGAGGAATCAGGTAAACATTGTAGCCTTACCCACCCTCATCTTTTCATATTTCTTGACCCATGAACCTGTTTTGAAGATATATTTTTTTCATCCTCTTAGAGAAGAAAGCATATTCCAGCCACTCTCACTGATCATTTTATCTTAGTTGAAAGTCTTATAGAGGTTTAAGTTGAGAGTGGTGGGCTCCCTATTTAAGGAAAAGCCATATTATCTTGATTCATAATGCTAGGAATTTTCTGTATTGACTACTGTCTATTTAGGTAGATCTTTAATCAGTGAAATGATTTGTAAGTATGATTGTTCCTTTGTCCAACAGTATTAACATTCTGAATTTGGTCTGCTTAGTGGCTACTGAAATTTTACTAATATGGAAGCTAAAATTGATTGCAGCTTTTGGTGATCCCCCCACCCCTCTTTTGGTGATTATTGTTTTTTTGTGTCTGGGTGAGGTTGGTGTGCATTGGCTCATTAGGCTGAAATGAATGTAGCCAAGCTAACTTTTTCTCAGTGCTTTGCAGCGGTTGTTAGTTTAAAATCCAAAATGAAAACAAAACACTCAGGGACACTAATGTACTTGATTTTGTTATTGCTTGCTGTTGCTTCACCTTTCCTTCCATATCTTGCTCTCATGCTTCCTAATGCCTGAGCAGACTGCATCGTCAGAGCGCCGAGGAGAGTGGGAAATCCAGCCCAGCCGGCAGACCAATACCTCGTACCTGACGTCTCACTTGGCTGCAGACCGCCATGGGGGATCAGTGCAGGTACTTACTGCCTTTATTGCCCTTTCCTGGCCTTTTCAGCTTGGCTGGTGGAATGTTGACTTGCTTCTGAAACTTTGGTTCTTTTAGAAAGGAAACTACTGTAAGGTTGAGCTGCTTCTATAGTTAACTCAATATCTGTGTGCTGATTTTCTGCCTAAGTGGACTTGTAAGAATCACTTGTTGAGATGATTATTGGTTGTTGTCATTGACTAAGAAATATCTATATGATTTCTGAACTGGTTTCTGGTTAAACAAATCTTACAACCTTGATCTCATGATAAACCATAAAAATAATGTCAAGGGAGAAGTATGTTAGTGTCTAGTATGTGAATTTTACAGACTCGAAATATAGAAAATAAGTATTTTTTCGGATAGAGACTGCATATGTAGCTCATTCCATGATGTATGTGCCTTAGCACATAAGATGAGGATGTTAATTGGTCAAAGTCATTTCTGAGTGGGTACCCAAGAAGTTGGGTTGTTTCTTTTTTCCTTCTAGAGTAAGTGTGATCTTAGAGAATTATTTCTGATTTCATTTGGACTATTTTGAAGCTCTGTTGTCTCTTGTACTTTAGAACATCTGTGTTTCTTTACTCTTCTTATATGTTACTCTTTTAATAATCTTAATTCAAATATGTCTCTCATACTGTTAAGTGACACTATCAGTTGGGGCACAAAAGTAAACTCAAAGCCACCAAATCATATAAAAGGATAGACAAACCTTTTGCATGTAGAAATGAATTTTGATAGGCTTGATTGTCTAGAATATGTTTTTTACATGGAGTGATTCATGAACACTGTGTTATTCACAGGAAGTCAGGAGTCAGCTGTTGGTTCTGTTAAAAAAAAAAAAAACTCATAAGAACATCTAGGTAATAATGATGGATTGAACTCAAAGATCTGCTCTCACCTTCACCTGAAACAGCATTAAAAGAACGATAAAAGGCTTTTTTTTGAAAGGCATGAATCCATACAAGGAGAGAAAAAACAGATGAAGCAATAGCAATAAAATGTGACATACTAGAAAGCACATAGGCAATTATTCAATGACTTAGGAGTCCCAAGAAAACTGAATTCTGAGCCAATAGAGCCTATTTTCACTGGGTAATCCTCCAAAGACTCAGAAGTTGGCTTTTTACAAGGGGAAGTTGGTGTGGAGGGCCATGTGCTGAAATAAAGAGTGGTTAAAAGTCTGTTTTCTAAGAAGCCAGAGATACCTAGATGCTCTCCCCATCCCTAGAAAAGACCAAAGATTTATTCTTTGGCAAGGGTAAAATAGAGGGTATAACAATTGGGGGAAATGAGCACATTTGGGGGTGAGGAGCTATATTGAAGAAAAGGAATATTGAATTAATGTGTGATCCATACTTAAAAGTCCCACCCCTGGAAAAAAAAAAAAAAAGTCCCACCCCTGTACTCTTAGCAGTCTCCCACTTTTTTTTTTCTTTTTTTCTTTCTTTTTTTTTTTGAGAGAGAATGGTGGGGATTGGTGGGGGAGGGGCACAGGGAGAGAGAGAATCTCAAGCAGACTCCCTGCTGAGCACGGAGCCCAACACTGGCTTGATCTCACAACCCTGACATCATGACTTGAACCAAAATCAAGAGTCCATAGATGTTTAACCAACTGAGCCACCCAGGTATCCCGAAAGAGAGAATCTTTTTGTTTTTGTTTTTGTTTTTTAATATTTTATTTATTTGAGAGAGAGGGAGAGAACAAGCAGGGCAAGCAGTAGAGGGAGAAGGAGAAGCAGGCTCCCACTGAACAGAGAGCCAGATGCAGGGCTCTAGCCCAGGACCCCAGGATCACAACCTGACCTAAAGGCAGACACCTAACCGATTGAGCCACCAGGTACCCTGAGAGAGAATCTTAAGCAGGCTCCATGCCCAGTGCAGAGCCCAACATGGGGCTTGATCTTACAACCTGAGATCATATCCTGAACCAGGCACCTCAGGATGCTATTTTAAAAAGGAACATTCTGGGACACTTAGGTGGCTCGGTGGTTTGATACCTGCTTCGGCCCAGGGTGTGATCCTGGAGACCTGGGATCAAGTCGCACATTGGGCTCTCTGCATGGAACCTGCTTCTCTCTCTCTGCCTCTCTGTCTGCCTGTGTCTCTGCCTCTCTCTCTTTGTGTCTCTGATGAACAAATAAAAAAATCTAAAAAAATAAAAAATAAAATAAAAAGGAACATTTAAGAGCAAATAAAAAAAAGAGAGCTCTTAGAAATTAAGAACGTGATAACTTAAAGCTCAAGAGTTTGAGATAGTTTAAGAAAGCCTCCCAGAAAGTAGAGCAAAGAGAGAGGTTAAAATGGTAGAAAATATTTCTTCAAAAAATAAAAAATAGGAATGCCTGGGTGGCTCAGCAGTTGAGCATTTGCCTTTGGCTCAGGGCATGATCCTGGGGTTCCGGGATCAAGTCCTATGTTGGGCTTACTGTATGAAGCATGCTTCTCCTTCTGCCTATGTCTCTGCCTCTGTGTTTGTGTGTCTCTCATGAATGAATAAATAAAATCTTTAAAAAATAATAAAAATAAAAAATAGAGTTACCTTGTAACCCAGTAATTTCACTTCTGGATATTTATCCAAAGAAAATGAAAACACTAATTCAAAAAGATACATGCACCCTTCTGTTTATTGAAGCATTACTTACAGTAGCCAAGATGTGGAAGCAATCTAAGTGTCCATGGATAGATGAATGGATAAAGAAGATGTAGTGTATGTGTGCACATGCATATTACTTGGCCATAAAAATGAAGTCTTGCCATTTTTGACAACATGGGTGGACTAGAGGCTTTTGTGCTAAGTGCAATAAGTCAAACTGAAAAAGACAAATACCATATGTTGCCCTTATCTATGGAATCAGAAAAACAAAACAAATGAACAAGACTTATAAATATGAGAACAAATTGGTAGTTGCTAAAGAGGAGGCAAAAGAGGTTAAGAGGATTAAGAGATACATACTTCCCGTTGGAAAATAAATAAGCTGGGGTACTTGGGTGGCTTAATCAGTTAAGCATCCAACTCTTGATTTGGGCTTAGGTCATAATCTCAGGGTCATGAAATCTAGCCCCACGTCAGGCTCTGAGCTGCTCATGGAGTCTGCCTAAGATGCGCTCTCCTCTCCCCCTCTGCACCCCAGCCCCTGCTCACTTTCTCTCTAAAAAAGAAAAGAAACAAGTCACAGGGATGAAAAGTATGGCACAGGGAATATAGTCAGTGATGTAATAACTTTGGGGCCACTCAGCTAGCTCAATGGGTAGAGTGTCTGGCTCTTGATATCATGGTTGTAAGTTTGAATCCCATGTTGGATGTAGAGATTACTTAAAAAAATTTTTTTAATGTAATAATTTTGTATGGTGACAGAGGGTAACTACACTTATCGTGGAGAGCATTTTATAATGTATGTTATTAAATTACTATGCTAAAAAAAATAAATAAAATAAATAAATTACTATGCTGTACATCTGAAACATATATGTCAACTATACTTTAAACATTTTAAAGTTAAAAGGGTTTAAAAAATGAAATAGTAAAAGACAAAATATAATTAACTCTAAGGAAAACAAGAAATTGGGGATCCCTAGGTGGCTCAGCGGTTTAGTGCCTGCATTCGGTCCAGGGTGTGATCCTGGGGTCCCGGGATCGGGTCCCGCGTCGGGCTCCCTGCGTGGAGCCTGCTTCTCCCTCTGCCTGTGTCTCTGCCTCTCTCTCAGTCTGTGTCTCTCATGAATAAATAAATAAAATATTAAAAAAAAAACAAATTATACAGGGAAGGAAAGAACCATGGTATATACTCTATGGCACAGCTATAAATAGTTTTTAATAGTCATAATATAAAACTACAAATTGATCTGATCAGAATTACAGTATAAACTATAGTAGAAGAAGACTAGAGGGATGGAAAAGGTGAATCTAATGCCTAAAAATAAAGAATCAAGATGCATGTTATTCAGAGATATGGAGGTAAAAACCAAAGGAATCCATTATAAAGGAGGAAAAATAGTGGAGTGGGAAAGAGACTGCTATTTTTCCTAATGATCCTTGTAGAAATATATTTTTTTAAGATTTTATTCATTTACTTGAAAGAGAGAGAATGTGCACTAGTGTGGGGGATAGGGGCAGAGGCAGAGCAAGAGAAGCAGACTCCCTGCTGATCAGGGAGCCCAGCACAGGGCTTGATCCCAGGACCCCGACCGAGATCATGACATCAGCCAAAGGAAGGCATTTAACTGACTAAGCTACCTAGGTACCCCGAATCCTTGTAGAAATAATTTATATGCATATACATACATATCAGCCTTCATCTGTCACATTTGCAGAAATTTATCCATCTAGTATTGTTGAAACAGGAGTTAAAACTATTTCAGAGGATTATTTGGTATTATCTTTTATTTATTTATTTTTTAAATATTTTACTTACTTATTCATGAGAGACACAGAGAGAGAGAGGGAGAGACACAGGCAGAGGGAGAAGCAGGCTCCATGCAGGGAGCCCGATGTGGGACTTGATCCCGGGTCTCCAGGATCACGCCCCGGGCAGAAGGCAGGCACTCAACCGCTGAGCCACCCAGGGATCCCCTGATATTATCTTTTAAAATCTTAAATACCTATACTTTTTGATTCAATTAATCCAGTTTCAGGCAAATATTCCTCAGAAATGCACAGATACTGAGGATTCATGTTTTAGAACAATGCTGCTAAAGGAAATGAGTCATTTTTGTAATTTCAAATTTTCTAGTAATCACACTAAAAGTGTAAAAATAAACAGGTGAAACTAACTTTAATAACATTTAATCTAAAAAATAATAAATAACATATTTAATCTAGTTTAAAATACTTCAACATGTAGTCAGTATTACAAATAGTTATGAGAGGGATGCCCAGCCTTGTTCAGTTGGTGGAATGTGCGGCTTTTGATCTCAGGATTGTAAGTTCGAACCCCACATTGGGTGTAGAAACTACTTAAAAATAAAACCTGGGGGGGGAAATATGAGATATTTTCCTTTTTTTTAAATGTAGTGTTTGAATTCTGATGTATATGTTACTCTTACAGAACATGTTTGGACTAGCTGCATTTTTCGTGCTCAGCAGCCACAATAGCTTAGCTATTGTTAAGGATGCTGCAGTTCTAGAATATTTGTTGCTACTTGTTTCTTTTTTTTTTAATATTTTATTTATTTATTCATGAGAGACACAGAGAGAGAGAGAGAGGGAGACACAGGCAGAGGGAGAAACAGTCTCCATGCAGGGAGCTCGATGTGGGATTCGATCCCGGGTCTCTAGGATCACACCCTGGGCCGAAGGCAGGCGCTAAACCACTGAGCCACCAAGGCTGCCCCCACTTGTTTCTAATATCAGAAAATCTGATGCAAAAAAAAAAGAAAACCTGATGCAACTAAATGTTCATATGTATGAACAACTAAATGTTCATAATGTTCAACAGTAATTAAAAAATAATATAAAATTCAGCATTAACTAAAGAAACATAATACTTCCATACAGTGGATAGAGATCTCTGGGTCTTATGGGAATTACCCAAGGTGTGTTGTAGAAAAAGCAAGTTGTAAAACAATATATGAAATTTTACCTGTGGCACCTGGGTGGCTCAGTCTGTTGGGTGTCTGCCTTCACCTCAGGTAATGGTCCCAGAGTCCTGGGATCAAGCCTGCATTGAGCTCTCTGCTTGGCAGGGAGTCTGCTTCTCTCTCTCCCTCTGCCTGCTGCTCCCCCTGCTTGTGCTCTCTCTCTGTCAAATAGATAAATAAAATCTTTAAAAAAAGAAAAAAGAAAAAAAAAATTGGCCCCATTTTAACTTTCACACATATATGCAAAAATATTTATATATAAAAGGATTAATATACATACATGTTAGTGTGTGCAGAAGAAAAAAAAGAAACAATGTAGAGTAGGGGAGGACAAACACAATCAGTGGGCCAAATCCCACCCTCTGCTTGTTTTTATAAATGAAGCTTTATTAGGACATAAGTATACTCATTTGTTTATATATTATATATGTCTGCTTTCTTGTACCAATGGCAGAGTTGAGTAGTTTCCACACAGACTGTATAGTCCACAAAGCCTAAAGTATTTACTAGTCTTTTTATGTAAATATTTTGCATACTTTTGTTCTCAAGAAAGATACTGAATTTCCCTCTGCCATGTCACTGGAAACCTGCACTTTTTATGTAGTCTTTTTTAATATTCTATTTTTTTTTTTTACAATAAACATGCTTATCTTTTAATTAGGGGAAAATGCAAAGATTAAATAATTTTAAAAGAAAAATACCTCATAATCAGGAATATCTGGACAGTTTATTAGATTTGTGTTCTTAGAACACAGAGGTGCTCATTTGGGTAGTGCTTCCTACTGTCCACTGTGATGGGTTATCTTTAAAATTGGAGTTGATTAGAGTCTCTGGCATCACTTTTGGAAAATGCAACCTCCCTCTACTCCCTATAAAACTAAGTTCTGCCAGCTTCCTTGATAGAGGACAGGCAAGAGTACCATTTCCCTAATATTACATTAAGTTCTGGTTCTCCTTACTACATCTGCCTTTTTCATTGTAGCCCCAGTTTGTGTATACTCATAAAAGCTATGCTTTTTGCAAACCAAATTGGCTGTATTTTTCTAGCACAACAGATGCCCACATATTTTCAAGTCATCTCACTTCCCAAAGGTAATGTGGTCAAACCATGCTTAGCCTACCTGGATAACCTGCAGATACCAAAACTCTGGTATTGGTAGGGAGTGCAGAGCACCAAGATGAGAAGAGCTTGCTTTGGTAAGGCACGTGGACACTCCTATTCTAACCTGTGTAATAGGCAGGACCCCCCCGCTCCTATACCTCCATGTTTCCCATCCTTCCACAACACTATATCCATAGATCTTACAAATGTGGATGATCTAAATTCAAGAAGGCAGTATATTTTTTCTTTCAAAAAAGATGATTCCAAAGTTGTTTAAATTAAAATGTGTAGAAAATATCTAGAAAGCTCCAAGACCAAGCAAAAGCATGAGATTTGAGAATGACATTTAACTTTTTTTTTTTTTTAAGATTTTATTTATTTATTCATGAGAGACACAGAGAGAGAGAGGCAGAGACACAGGTAGAGGGAGAAGCAGCCTCCATGCAGGCAGCCCGACCCAGGACTCGATCCCAGGTCTCCAGAATCATGCCCTGGGCTGAAGGCAGCACTAAACCGCTGAGCCACCTGGACTGCCCGACAGTTAACTTTTAACTAATAATTACTTTGCTCAAATCTTTCTAATTTTTAATCATTTACAATTCTTTTTAAGGTCAATAGTATTCCCATTTTATAGGTAGGGAATCTAAAGTACCAAATTACCACATATATAGTTGTGAGAAGTAGGATTGAAATGTTGATTAGCAGCTAAAATATTGCTTCCCTTGATACATAATTCCCATTTTTCTTCATGGTCATGTTTTGAAAAATGAAGTTTAATAACTCAAAATTTTTACTTAAAATATTAAATTACTTATTAAAGGAGGTGTTACCAGTATTGAGGAGTAAAGTTCCAAATAGCACTTTACCTTCATCTCTTTCATGGTTAGTCCTTTAAGCTATTGCTTTGGTCTTATGTGAGTGATATAGCCAGAGGAATGTCGGATTAATTCTAATAGTGATTACGACAAAATAACTTTCAGTATTCTAGGTACATAAATAAGCTTATTTTTTAATGAAGTTATACTAAAAATTCAGTAGAAAGGGTATAAAAATGATACTGCTTAAAATACTAATAATTTAGTATATTCATAAGGGTGTTTTGGTTTGTTTTTTGTTGTTGTGTATGGTTTTTTTGTTGTTTTTACAATTTTTCAAATTGCTTTCTATAACATCATTGTATTTAACTACCGTAGTATTTATGAGGTAGGTAGGACCAAGGTTGTTGGCCAGGTCTTAGAGAATAGAAACCAGGGCTCGCCAGAGGTGGTTGATGGTGAAGTGAGGTCTGGAACCCAGCTTTCTGGTCACCTATTCTAGCGTTAATTCCACTGTGTCTAGGCAACAGTTCATGATTTGACAAACTGCACCTCTAGCCTCAGAAGTGGTTGCTCTAAAGACCTAGATTAGTAGCCGCTGATTCCCAAGGATATTTTAGGTATAGTTAAGTTAAAAGTTAGACACCTGGTAATTAGATTTGTGCCTGATTCATTTGAGACCAGGTACTCACTAATACAGATAAGATGTTCAGTCTGTAAAATGCAGATAACCTCTTCTTCCTTAGATTGCCCAACATTGCTAATAGGCCAAGTGGCAATTCATAGCAATGAGAAATTAGAGAGCATACATGTGAGACGCTGTGGGCAGGCGCCATGATCCAAAGTCATCAAGTAGTTGGCAGTGGTGATGCTTGCTGCCCCCTGCTTTGTTCATATTAGTAGAGGCCAAGATATTTTATTTAACATCTTGTCTAGTTCTGAGCTGTTCATTAGAAAACTTACAATGATTTCTCCTGTAGCCCTTATACTTGCAGAATGCATTTACCAGCATGATTGCCAGTGTGCAGCCAGGATGTGCCCCAAGAAATAAATGTAGGCCGAGGAAGTTCACAGGACAGCATTAGCATGAGGAGCTGTGCTTCTCTAATTTGCAAACCTTCATTCCTCAAATTTTGTTTTTGCTGTTTATCGCCCTAACTTCAAATTTCTTCTTGAAATTTTCAAATTTATGGAGAAGTTAGTGGTGGTGGTAGTCAGATGAACGCATGCAAATCACGCAGATCAACTCAAGTTAATCATTATTAAGATTTTGCCACATGTCTTTCATTCTGTGGTGGTGGTGTGAGGGGTGAGGGGGAGAGTGTGTGCTAATAATATTTGAAAGTAAATTATAAACATTGATTGCACTTTATCTCACGGTAGTTTAGTCAAAGTGTCTTAAGAACAAATGCATTCTTTTATGTAACTAACACTGTTGTCATATCTAAGAAATTAAATAATTCCATAATATCTAATCTACAATCCTTATCACATTTCCAATTGTCCCCCAGATTAATTTTATAGGGTCCAGGATCTAATCGAGGTTTACATTTGCATTTAGTTCTTATAACCCTTTAGTCTCTTTCAATCTCTTAGTCATTTAATTTCTCTTAGTCTGTAACATTCATCTCTGTGTTAAAAGGGGAAAAAAATTTTTTTAAGAGAAGTCTTTTATGAGGAGTCCAGGCTTGCTGTCCTATAGAGTGCCCCATGTTTTGGGTTTGTCTGCTTTTTTTCTTTTCCCATCATACTTAGATCCAGATAAAACTTTCTTTGGCAAGAATATCACATAGATAAGGTTATATAATATTTGTTATGTCAGGAGATAAGTAAAGTTGAGTGGTTCCCTTAATCAGAGGTGCTAAATTTGATCACTAGCAGATCCCTTGGATAAGTCCAAATTTATTGTTGTAAGTTTCTTTGACTAACCACACAGCATTGTTTCCATTTTTTAAATCATGTATTATTAATAAGATCAATAAATATTCTGATTTAGAAATAATGGTAAGTAAATACTGCTAGTAAGCAGTGTTTACCTTGTGTGCCCTTTATTCTTTGAATAAATACCCCAAAGATCCCTTATACTAAACATTTCCACCTGCCCTTTTATGACTATGCAGGAAATTTTTTCAAATAAGCTGCTGGTGAGGACCCCAGATCTAGAGGGAGATAAGAATAAACATTTGTGGAGGGAGAATAGCAGTAGTATGAACACTTACTGAGCCATTACCATGTACCATAGGCTAAACACTGGGTGTGCATTGTCTGCACAGTAACACTATCAGGTAAGCAGCACTGTTTCCCCATTTTACAGATTAGAAAGCTTAGGCACAGAAAGATTGAGGATCTTGCCCAAGGACTCACAGCAAGTAAGTGGTGGAGCTAGGGTTCAATTCCAGGGCTGACTAATCCTAGAACGCATTTCGTAGTTACTATGTATGCTGTGCTACCATATTGTGTGCCAGGTATTGTACCGGACACCATGTCATACATTTGCTTGTGTAATTTCCCCATCAACCTGTAAGAAACCATCTCAAATAGAAGTTACTTACCCAAGGGCATATGATATCCGAACCGTTCATCCTATTTTGTGGTTCTCTCCCATGTTTCAGCCAAGATCTTTAACAGCAGAGTGGTTTGTCCAGCGGGGTCCCTTTTCCCACTTCCCAGCACCCACATAAGCAGGAATCATGTGGAAATGAAACCAGGTGACAGAAGCAGCTGCACAAGCAAGAGAAGCCTGATCGGGTCCACATTAACCAGATGACAGGAGTGAGAGCCTTCAGTTACAATTCGGGGACCATCAGTGAGAAATGGGATGACAGTGAACCTGAAATAAAGGTTGTTGAAATAAGACTGGTCTTCCAAGGAAAAGCGTTTCCTTTCCGTCTGTCCTCTCACGGGACAGAGAGGATCCAGCAGTCTTGTTATTTGAGTTAACTTCAAACCAGTGGTCAAAGCCATGAAGAAATTTCGGAAGGAAAGTGTGATTACTTATAGTTTCTGATGCCCACTATTGATTTCCATTTTAGAATTTTTTTCAGCATCATCACTGAGTCTATTTATAATTCTAGCATAATAAACTGAGGTAGAATTAGAGTAACGTGACCTATTTCATAGTCTTTTTGTGAAGATTAAATTTACACACAGTGTAGCAGAGTGCTGACACAGAGTAGGCTTTCAATATGGAAGTTATTATAGGATCACATCGTTGCATTTTGTGTCCTCTCATGATATGGCCTGGGAACCTTACCTAAATGAGGATATCTGGCCCCTCAGCTCAGGAAAACAAGTATTCCAGACACTGCCTGGTTAGTATCTAAGTTATAGACTAGTTAGAGACCCCCTTAGGGACCTTCTCTGGTGCTGGCAGGAGGCTCCTGTTGCCATGATGTCTGTCACACTCCATCTTTCTGTTGCAGGTGGTTAGCTCAACCAATGGTGAGCTGAATGTCGATGACCCCACGGGAGCCCACTCCAATGCACCAATCACAGCTCACGCCGAGGTGGAGGTAGTCGAGGAAGCTAAGTACGTTCATCTTTTAAGGGGGCTCTTGAGTCCTAGGTTGAAAAATCTATCTTTCCCTTTCTATGTGCTGTGCATCTCAGACCAGATTCCTCATGCTTGTGTCCTCAGCTTTCTTCCTTTGACTATTTTTTGCATGGTACTTAAGGCTGCTTCTGCCCTCGTTAGCTGTGATTTCTGGGAAGGCCATTGCATTTTTCTAGTCCGCATGGGGCAAAAGACCTAGTGAACTAAAAGAATCGTGGTGTAAAAGCTAGAACAGATAGCAGTCCTGAGCCTCTTGGGTTCCTGGAGCTTCTTGCTCCCTATGGGATACAGAGAAAAATCTGTTTATCTTAAACCATGGACCATACTGAACAGCATTTGATTTCTGGTTCTTAGCCAAGAATTCTGCATGTAGAATCATGGAGCAAGGGTTTCAGGGCCATTGTGCTTTCACTTAAATGATTCTGGATTCAGAATCCCAATTTCAAACTCCCGATAAGTCAGGCAAGATAGTCTTGACACCTGTGAGTAAGAGAGTCTTGGGAGGAGAGGAAATCACACTACTGGGAAGCGGTGAGTCCACTCCCTTTTCTGCTTCTCTTGCCTGTGAATGTGTTGCCCTACCCATTCCATCAGCCCCTTGGTGCTCTCTGCATGGCGTGTGGTTAAACTCTTTAGCATATGGGATAGAAGGAGGAATAGTTGCCAATTCTGCAAAAGCAGCATTTCTTCTCTTCTTTCCCCTTTTGCCCCATCTCAAATTCCAATCCAGACTTAAACTCCAAAAAGACATGAGGTAGGGAGAGAAGTCCTTTACAAATCAGTAACTGCTGCCAAGCCTGATATGGGTAACCTTTCTTATAAACCCTTTGAGAACATTCAGGCTATCCCAGTATCTTGTTCTCGGAAGCAGACAACATTTGAATAGTAATACTGTATCCCGGTTGGTCTCTTGAGCCCCCAGATGGCCCCAATACCAGCCTGAACATGCTTGCACCTCGGGGTCTCAAGTGGTGGGAGGCCAGTCAAGACCTGCATTCTTCCTTCCAGCCCTCCTTTACAGGGCTGTCCCCTGCCCATTCCTCTGTTCTCCTGCTCATCTGTATGATGAGCTCACTTTGCTTCCAAGAGGTCCTTTTCTTGAAAAGCCAGGATTTAAGGATTCCTACCCGTAGATAAAAAGCAACCAAGGATGAAATTGGACCTTTCTCTTGTCACATCTGTGCTGACTGTAGGCAGCTTCAGATGCTTCTCTCCTGCTTTATATAAGGCCCTGATAAGAAAGAAAGGCAGGGAGAGTT
This sequence comes from Canis lupus baileyi, assembly GCF_048164855.1. NCBI lineage: Eukaryota > Metazoa > Chordata > Mammalia > Carnivora > Canidae > Canis > Canis lupus. Next base: position 32,095,001 of record NC_132869.1, on the reverse strand, counting down.
TTTAATGCCAGCAAGAGACCATTTTTAGTAAGGAAATATGCTCTTTATTCTCAGGGACTTTGGAGATTTTAAGCTTCCGTGACAAAACTTCATTCTCCCAAATAAACAGTATGGTACTCCTTATCCTCTGGGTTCTCAATATTGGCTGCACTTTGGAATCACCTGGGGCATGTTAGAAAATACATATATCTGAATCATGGCCTCAGTCTGATTTTATCTGGGGTTATGGCCTGAGCATCAGGAAATTTTAAAGTTGAGGTGATTCGGATGTGTGGCCGAGGTTGGGAATCATGGTGCTAAAGCATGTTCTGATTTAAACATTGTCTGGGCTTGAAGGATGGCTGTACCCTCCCCGCCCCCCCCCCCCCCATTCCCAATTTATGTTGTGGCTATTACTTTGAAGGCTAGAAGTCTAATTCTGGATTTGATAGTGTACTTTGAATACCAAGATTGAAAGAGCTTATTAGTCTTAGAGTATGTCCTATTCAGGCTTATCTTTTGAACCCATTCTCTCATTTTGTTTTGGTAAATGTGTACACTGATTATGTATGTAAGTGTGGTGTTTGTGTCCTGTGTATGAAACAGGGGGTTGTTCACACAAAGAGATTTCAATGTGGTGAATTCTGTTGTGGTATAATCTAAAATCTAGGGTGTGAAGAGTGTTTAAAGTCTCCCCATTTAGTAAAAAGGACTACTGTGCCTCTTTGCCACTAGTTCCAGGGCCTTCTGAAATGTGTGGAAAGCAGAGGGAGCAGTTGTATTTGACCAAACATCATCTGAAAGCTCACAGCTTAGGGCATTTTGTGTGCTGATTCCCCTAGTGATTTCATGAGCTACCAAACCATCTTGCCGAGGAAACTGTCAGCACAGCCATGTGGTTTTCTTCTTGGCCATCTATGTGTTTTGGAAAGGGGGAAGGGAGCCATGAATCCACCTGCTCCATCATTTTCATGGGAAGAAGTCACAGCTAGAGAAGCACAAGATGTCCCAAACAACCCCTCATTGCACGCAGCTGTGATGCCATTTGTCCATGCAGCCTACTTGTAGGGAAGAAAAGAGGGCTGTTGTCTATATTAAGATTCAACCAGGGGCTGGGGAGATACGTGAAACCTTCACATCCAAGCTCTTGATTTTGAGCTCCTCACCCAGCTTGTTTTGTGTAAAGGATGAGAGAAATAACAAGGTCTTGGTTTTTGTTCTGTATATGATATGAACATCTAACTGCTCTGTTCTTCTGGCTAGAGGACATATGTCCTTGTTTAAATATGATGGAAGGATGGTGAGGCAAGACAGCTTTTTGGTGGATTTTTGTTATGGTCAAAATAGGAGTTTTTGGTTATCCCCTGACTTTAGTTATAATTTAGCAGATGTGGACCTCCTGTCTCCTGAGAATTGATAAGAATGGATGAAGGTCCTTTTCCTGGCGGTTATACCTCAGTACAGAGCAGTGATCTCCCCCTTGCTTTGCTTCATCTCCTGTTGCTAAAGGCTTTTTCCCCCATCTAGAGTAAGTCCTAACTGCCAACGGCTCTGGTCAGGTGTGTTGGACTTACAGAAAGGCTAGGAACTTCTCCTTCCCTCAGAATACTTGGGAGATCAGCTTAACATTGCACAGTAAGACTTTGTGTGGGAACCAAAATGGCTCCCTAGGTGCTTGACTGAATCCTTACAGGCAGGATCATTTCTTCTTTCTCCTGCTACCTTCCTGGAAATTGCCCAAGAAAACCCACTCAGGGGCTCCCACCAACTCTTTCTGTTTTACCTTACCCTTCACTGAGATATCCAGCTCCCTCCTCGATGCTTCTGTCAGGTGCCTGCCCCCTCCACCTTAGTGTGGGGGCCAAGTGGCCCAAGCCTACTCACCCTACCTCCTCAACAGAGGAAGAAACGAAACACAGACACATACTGCATGTTTGCATGGCTCACAGGGAGTCGCTTCCATCTCACCTCTGTGGACTAATATCTCTCTCTTTCTCTCTTCCTTTCTGTGTTTTTCTCTTTACACACTCTGTAGCTGCCTGAAAATGCTCAACCTGTGGTGAGTCCCTCTCTCCAGTCCACATGCTAGGGGAGCGGACCAGACTAGGCTGGGATTGGCAAAGCCAAACAAAATGCCTTAGGAACACTGAATGGCTTCCATACGCCGCCTTGTGCCATAACCACCCAGACTGGGGAACTAGATCCACAAGGTGGGGATGGGGCAGGCCTACACCCAGGAATTAATCTGTTCCTTCTTTCCTTTCAAACCCATCTCATCACTCTCTCCTCCTGTCAAAACAATATCCCACAGTATCCAAAATTATCTTTCTATTTCTATCTGAGGGAATTATCTCTCAAATTGATAGACCAGAGATTATCAGACAGAGAGGGACAGAAGCAGGAGGACAAGGTTACTGTATCAGTCATTTTGATTATTCTTTAGAACCCCAAGGCACTTGTTGCCAGATTATCTCACATTGTGTGGCTTGGTCTCTCACCTGGAAATTGGCTGCTTTGGTAAAAAAAAAACTTTTCTTTTTGATTCAGCTAGTTCTTCCATCTGTAAAATGAGTCTCTCAAAAAGAGCTCCTTCTTGGGGAAGAAATGGACATTTTGTTGTTTCGGGGAGGGGTTTTGTTTTTCATTTATTGTCTTTTTCTTTTCTTTTCCCTGTAAGAGTACAGTGAGCCAAGGGCTGACTCAGCTAATAAGATGTTGGAGCCTCTCCTTTTCACTCCTGGAAAAGGTCCCTTGAGTGCATTCTTAAGAACAGTGCAAGCTATGTGGAGAGGGAAGCCCTAAAGAATCCACATTCACTGAGATAAATACTTGCTACAAGAAAGAGCCCTCTCGCCAGCTTTCTTCTTAGATGTTGCCAGTGACCTTCCAGGTGTTCCTGAGCTAGTTGGTCGTTGCAGTCTGGAATTACAACTCCCCCACATTGTCTGCATGCATGAGGTCATATTCTATGTGGTGATAACGGCCTGCTGGACTCTGTGATCACCTTGTTTCTGTTTGTCTTCAGTGACTGGGTCAGGCACCAGTTTCTGAACCCCAGTGGTCAAGCCAAGTTGCCTACAGGGTTTCCCCGGGACAGGGATATATGGAAGATAATAATTGGGTTTTATACAAATAGAATTTGTAGTCTTGTGGTACTGAGAACTACACTTGGCCCCTTTATCTAGCAAATATGTCTGTGTGAATCTTATATTGTCATAGTCTGTTTTTTCCTGTGAGATGTCACTCACGTAACCCTGACTACACATACAGGACCTGCTGTGTGCTCATCCAACTCTGCTTGGAACTCTAGGGGGAGCCCCAAGAACTTAGGTGCCATCTAGCTGTATAGAGATAAAACATATATACTTGAAAGGACAAGTAGTTCTCCAGGACACTTCTGTTATCCCTCAAGAGGTCACTATGGACAGGAAATGGTCAAGAAAGTCTTCATGGATACAGTGAGGCTTGAGCCAGGTGTTAGAATAAGGGAAGAATGGGAGAGTACACTAAAGAAGAAAAGCATGGCAAAGGGACAGCAGAAGGGGAGAGAACTAGGATGGAGCAAGAGAGCAGTATGGGAAAGGTAATGGCTCACAGGTCTGGCTTGTGAGTAGGGAGACCAGATTGATTCTCACTCCAGCACATTAGGAAATTCTGGTCATCCCATCAAAGAATTGACTGGAAGAAAACCTGCAACACAAGAAGAGTTCATCACTTACCTTCCTTCTCTTTGGAGAGTAAGACATCTGTATGGAGTTAGTTGATGGGCTTGATAAGGGGTCTGACCCAGTTTAACAGGTCCTGCTGCTAGTAGTCATCACAGAAACTAGAGGGTCGAAGAGCAGATTGGGGGCCTGTTTCCTCATGGTTAGGATCAGGAAAAGCTTCTGCTATTACTGAAGCATTAACTACACTAGCAAAAATTAATCTAGGCTTCAAAACCACAGCTCACATTCCCCTTGAGCAGGCAAATTCAGCATGGGACATCAGTGATACTTGTAAGCAGACATTAATTCTTATGACTTGCCTTGAAGGAAGTAAAATGAAATATATAGTCTGAAAGGGACCAAAATAGTATTTCAAACTTCATTGTGATTGCTCTTACTTATTAAAAATACAAAATCCTCATTTTAGCATCCTCAAAAAAAAAAGAAGAAGAATTGACTTAAATTTTAGTGATGTCTCTGAAATCATGGTTAACAGAGAACAGGTAACTGTTGCATTACTGATGCTCCCATGAGATTTAGTTTGCCTTGGTTAATATTAATTTCAGGACTTTCAACTTGAAAATGTCCATTTTCTTAAGCATATATAACAGAAAAAGACCATTTTTTTTTCTTGAAGCCTTCTCCAGGGAGAAGATGGTCTTAATCAAAAGCATTGGTCATTTTTATTTAAAAGAATTTATTGAATCTCCAGATACACATGCCACTTTATTTAGTGACTATATTAATACCCATTAATAGTATTTCATAGGGGACCTGGCTAGCTCAGTCAGAAGAGCATGTGGCTCTTGATCTTAGGGTTGTGAATTTGAGCCCCATGTTGGGGGTAGATATTAGTTAAATAAATAAACTTTAAAAAAAAATAGCATTTCACAAATGTCATTGATACCTTCAGAAAATCTTTTTTAAGACTCCCTTAAGAAGGTCCTATTTCCATAATTTTCATTTTTTATTCATTCAGATATTGTTAAAGGTTATCATTACCTGTATGAATGGGTTTCCGCATTCTAAGAGACCTCCAAAATTTTAATAACCTGTCCAAATACCAAGGGGTCAGGCTGAAAAAGGAGAGAATCTTAGCCACAGTGGATGGAGAATTTAGGGGTATGGAAAATAAGCACCAGTTCTTTATTTTCATACGAATAGCCCTGGCGTTAAACCCAGTGGGATTTAAGCAAGAGAACCAGAAAGCTTCTCTCCAAAAAGCTTTCCTTTCAAGGGTCAAGTTTGCGGCTTGACTCCCCTCCACCATCTGGCACCTTTGACTCATCCATTCCTTCTGGCCCTCACATCCTCATTTCCCACATATCAGCTTTCTGGGAAGGACATATCTCTTGCACCAGTCATGCCACAGCCCTCATCACCCCCTTCTGGACTTAGTCACTGCCTCAGCAAGAGCTGCTCCCTATTCCAGAGACAGGAGCAAGGAGGGGATGCTCGGGCTTAGGGCTATTCCAGAGCGTGGCTTTTGCCCAGGGAACAGAACATGGAGGGCGGATAAGGGGAGCAGGCCCTGAACTCCACCCTGCATGAGGGCCAGTACTCTAACCCCATCTGGCACAGCAGCAGCAGTCTCTGTAGCTAAGTTGAGGACCTGCAGCCATACACTTGCCAACGCTCAGCTCCCGGGCTGCGGCCCCAGTCCCCTCTGAACAAAAAGTGGGCTGTGCTGATTTCAGTTGGGGGATCTGGGCTCACAGTTCTTACTAGATTCGGGGCTCCTCCTGCCTGCTCTGGGTAGCTGGGTGGGGTTGGGAATGGGGATGCAGGATGATGAGCATCCTTAATCCTTCATTGGCAGCATCATGAGATCCTGCTAGAGTTCCAGTCATATTTTGGGGGGGGGATTTGTTTGCCTCAGTTTAGCTTCCTACCTACTTCCTCCTGAAGCTGCATTAAATCATTTTCCTCTCCGTTTCAAGGGGCAGACAATGCAGGCTAGTCTTAAGCAGCCCTGAGGACCCCTCACCTTGGTTCTAGATAAAGATGAGCTATGTGGGCTGAGTAGGAGACCAGAAGACTAGCCTTCTTCCTCCTTCCAGAGATGCCTGTTTTGGCCCTGCCTCGTCTACAGCCTTTTGATGATGAGGCTTGGTAGCTGTAGATTGAAATGAGGCAGCTACTTCCTTTGGCTATCCTGGCAGACACTGCCTACTACTTCCAGTGTGTGCACTGTAGAAGGTGGGTGGCCCTGTGGTTAGATGCCGGGGTGGGGGGGGGTGGGGGGTTGGAATCCGCCTCTCTCCCACCCCACCCTCAGGAAGCAGAAGCAGGCAGAAGCTGTCAGAAGCTGCAGGCCTCCCGCACTGATTGGCAATGTTCCTTGTGCTCCAGGTGCTGCTGTTTTTTTAAGAGGAAAAGGAAGAAGACTGCCCAGCGCCACAAGTGACCAGTGCCTCCCAGGAGTCCTCAGGCCCTGGGGACTCTAACTCGATTGCACCTGCAGCTCCTGCCATTTTTCATTGGAAGGGACTCCTCTGTGGGGGAGGGTAGAGATCCAAACCAAAAAGAAGAAAACAGATGCCCCCAGAAGGAGCCAGTGTGGGCAGCCAGGGCCCAATGGGTCAGTGGCCATCCCCGCCTGCCTAAAGCTCTGAGCAGGTCCCAGAGCTGCTGCTCCTCCTCTGCTTGCCCTTGGGGCTGCCTGGTTGACTCTCCTTCCTATTGTTTACAGTGAAGGTGTCATTCACAAAAACTCAAGGACTACTATTCTCTTCCCTCCCCTAGTTTACTCCTGATTCTTGCCCACCCTCAACCCTCTCCAGCATAAAAGCTAGTGAGTTAAAGGCTTTGTCTGCTGAAGGAGCTTAAGAGGCTGGGGGTGCGGCCAAGAAGGCAGGGGGAAGATGGCAGGCCTGGGCTGGAGAAGAACCTTCTCCAACTACCAGCTGTGCCTGGCAGTATGGCTTCCTCCTCCTCTGTGCCTGTGCGGCCTCCATCCCCAGCTGGCCACGGGGTGCAGGTCCCTCCCTCCCTTCCTCCTGTGAAGTTACACTGTCGGACACAAGCTGTGAGAAATTTGCAGTCTACTGTCCCTGCGTGTTGGCATTCTTCGCTCTCTCAACAAGCGAACTCTGTTCTCCAGACGGTAGTAGGACAATGCAAATTGTTCTGCGCAAAGGAAACAAAAACTGACTTTATTGCACTTTTAGTTGTTTTTTTTTTTAAACAAAAAACATGGCAGATGCATATTGTGTCTGGTTATATCGAGAGTTTTACTTTTTTTCTGTTTTGAGGGGGATGGGGCCAGCCAAGCCATTCAGAGAGAACATGGGTCCAGAGGACATTCTCAGTGGAAAAAAGTTGGGTCTGCAGCACCCAGAAGAGAAGAAGCCAAACTCTGTCATTCTGAGTAAGCGCTCAGGTTGGCAAGGAAACATACTTGAATTTTCATTCATCTTCTCAGCTGCTGAAGAATGTCCCTACCAGAGCCTCTTGACCTCATCAGCCTACAGTTTGGACAGCCTAGCTCTCCAGCACTTGGATGAGCCAGCCAAGCCAGACTGTGACCAGGAGAAAGAGATGCTTGACAAAAAAATTGGAAATACCGGTTTCCTCCACTGCCAGGGACTTCCAACTAGATAGCCATGTGACTTCCTTAGTGATTTGGGGGACAAAATTAATGATAAAAGAGCCACCACCATCTTGCCACTAGTGGACAAGAAGAGGAGGAAAGTGAGCCTTTCTTCCGGCTGCCAGAAGAACCTCAGGATTTGGCATCATAGGGCCATGAAATAAAATCAGTATGTACTGTCTGCCCCAGTAGCTGAGGGGTAGCGTTTGGGCTGGCCTGCCTTATCAGAAACCAGGCACCTGCAGCAGGTTCAGGACTGAGCACATGGGGCTGTAGTGAACAGGAGGGTAAGATTGGTTGGTGCCAGAAAATTCCAGGGGAAAGGATACTGAAATGAAAGGTCTGAAATTATCTTCTTAATTGGATATAGACTCCTTCCAAGTAAGATGGCCATGGATCTAGAGCACGTTTTACCCAGTCCACTGTCTGGTTTTACCCAGTCCACCTAATCTACTACGATGAAGGGTCTTGGTTCTTCATGTACTGCTTGGAAAGTCATTAATGTATGGAGTTCATCTTATTGTGCTCAATTTTCATTTGAGTTCAGTGGCTTATGCCAACAGTGACCTCATTCCAGATGTGATAGAGAAGAATCACATCAGGGAACAAGGCCTTGTATCTGGGAGTAGAGAGAGCTGACCATGGAGGACAGTGGCTGGTGACTGAGTCTGGTGGTTTTGGGAACACAGAAATCATTGCCTCTGACTTGAGGTGGAGGGCCATCTTTTGGACTGGAGGATCTGAGGCTACTTTCTGGTAATTGGCATTTCCTGACAAGTCCCTTGATGTATTTCACATGGAGCAGAAATAGCAGCAGTCACATCGATGAGAGTTACTGGGCTTTCCCTGTCCTACTGGGCCTTGGCTAGGAAGTATCACTTTACTGGCTTCAGACCTGCTTAGCTCATGTAAAGATTGTAGTCTTTCCTTTCTTTAAAAGAAATTTTCCTATATACAAAACAGTGGCTGGGAGACACAGCGTCACAGCCCTTTTCCACAAGGATTTTTGAATATTGCTTCTTTGATATTACCTAGTGGTTAAGGCACCATCTCAGAAACTTAGAGTTTCACAACTGGCATTTGGACAACTCAAACTTCCCATATAGAAACTTTAATTCCTTATCCCTTGTATAGAAAAAGCCTTGCCTCTCAAAGGAGGGCAAGGGGAAATGGTGACAAAGCCTCTAGCATCCTGGCACTCCATACCCACTAAGTGCCTCCCCACCTCTGCTTCCACAAAAAAGCAAAGGCAGTGACCAGCTTGGCTCAGGGCAAGCCCCCTGCAGCTGGGTTTGTGACTTTTTTTTTTTTTTTTGGTCTTAAAATGTTTTTAACAGCTAGCTCTTGAGGGGTTTAAACCTAAGCAGTTATGGGGGGGGGGTCCTTCCTAATGCACTGTTCTTTCTCTGCTCCCCACAAATCTCTTACTAGGTATTTGATTTTCATAACAAAGGGTAATGGTGATTCTTCTAAGGCCATTAGCACTCCAAGGTGGTCCCAGACCCCTTGGATTCTATTGTGATCTTCCTGAAAATTAAGAAGTAAATAAAAAGACTACCTAAGGAATAATTGGGCCATCAGTCCCATCCCCAGCAGCGCATCAGGGCTCCCTTCCTCAGCCCTCTTGCTCTAGTTGCTTAGCACTGTACCTCAGCCAGTCGCCTGAGGCTGGGCACTCCCTCCACCCACCAACACCCCAATCCACTCACTGCAGTTTTTCCAGCTTTCTCCATTTCACAACATGGTGCCTAGGGATCTTTTTCTTTGGGACTGATGCAGTTGCTTCTGACCTAGCAGTAAGTACTAACAGCATTTGTTCATTAAAAAAACCCTTACTATATGCTATTAGGAGTTCTCCCGAGCCCTGTGGTCCTTCTGGCATCGCATCTTGAGCAGATTGAAGCAAGCAGGCCAGGCATCCACCCAGGCATAAATGGTCCTTCTTGTATGACCAGAGAATGACCTGTGTCTGTACAGTCAGGCATTGTAAGGGTTGATCACTTGCTGCACACACCCTGGCATTTCCCAGTGATCTCACTCTAGATTACTCTGCAAGAGTGGGGGTGGTGTGCCAGTAGCCAGTGTGCTTTCACGACGGCCTTGATGAACATTCTGGTATATTGAGTCTGTCTAGGAGTAAACAGGGTCTAAGAAGAGTACACTGGTTGACCTCCAGTTAAAGCTCCACTTCACTCTGGAACGCAGGGGCAACAGGAGGCAGCAGAATCCTGGGGTTTTCAGTAGAAGTGCTGATTTGCCTGTTTATCTCTGTGAACTCCAGGTACAAAGAAGCAGCCCCTGCCATTAGCCAGAAGAGGGTCCGTCACCTTTATCTCCCAACTTAGTTCACTGGAAGTCTCCCCTGATGGTGCATATTCACTGTTAGTAACCATCTTTAATGTCAGGAATATGCAGTGATGGTAATAATGTATGTCAGAGTGGTTACTAAAGATCATAGCCTTAACTTTTTTGTATGCAAAAGATACAGTTTATTCCCCATCTAAGTGAGCAAGCACGGCCTGCATTTATAAAAAATAAGTACTTTCATGGCGGCCTAGAAAGCATCTCAAAGGAACTTGATCTTCTGATGCATCTCTCCCAATTCCATATGCCTCCTGTGTGTCCCAGTCACCTCTTCCATTTTCATATTTAAACCAAGTCTCCATCCCCAGTGAATTGCCCTGATACTGTCGTCTCCAGGGTCGGCCACATTAAAGCTAGAGTCACTCAGACTGGGAACTTGCAGCGCTGTCTGGGCTATGTTGCCTTTGCCAGTCCACTGCCACCGTCCCTGCCATTGCCCCCAAGGTGTGCAGATGAAGGAGCCGGGGTAACGAGGCTCTGGATTGGCTGGAACAATCCACATCTGGATTGGCTGTATGAGCAACAGGCACTTGTTTCTGGGGTTCTTGCTTTTGCCAACTCCAGGCCTCCAGGAAAGCCCTGTCTAGAGACAGGTGGCCAGTGACTCCCAGTCTTCCCTCTGATGGGTCAGCAGGAATCGAAATAAGATTCTTACAGTTTTGTTATCTTGTTGGGTGGGGGGAGGGGGGAGGGAGAGGGGTGGCTTTGTTTCTGAATACAAAGAAAAGGAAACCATGGCCCTTTTGAGGGTTTGCAGAGTTTAGCCACAAGTAAGGAATCTTGGAAGTCTTCGATCAATTAAGCAGTCTTAAAAACATGTTATAACTCCTTTTGCAGGTGAGTAAATGCAAAAGAATAGATTTCTCCATTGTATTCAAAATAGTAAGTAGGTTCCCTGGATATAGACAATAGTAGTTGACAGAGTTCCTCAAAAAGCAACCAGGAAGTCCACTCCAGTATTTGTAGATCAGCTTACAAAGGAAAAAGTGAATGTGTACTCCATATATTTCTAGTTTCATTACCAAACTTGATGTAATCAAGAAACCTCAGTTCTGTGGACAGAATTTTTGTTACTTTCCTCCTCTTTCTCCTCACAATCATTTCCAGTGCCATCACCCTCAAAGTCTGACCAGAGGGTTATCCATGATAATAAGTGGGGGTGCAGTGCACCCATCCCAGTAATACACAGAGGACGGCTGTCCTGACTGCCTCTTCCCTGCAAACCCCTTCGGGCAGGCGAGACATGGTCAGTTTCCTCTGCATGAGCTCCAGACCAAATCCCAGGCCAGCCCTTGCACCGAAAGCTTTTTTAAGAGGCTTGTCAATCTGTTAGGAATGTGTCAGGAGAGATGAGCCATTTCTTTGGGGGGAAATATATTTACAGATGGGTGTGTGTGGTTGCACTTGTATGCCTGTGTGTGTGTGCACGCACGCGTGCATTCTCATCTGTGCGTTTCACTTCCATAAAGACTCACAGCCCAGGCTGCTGGGACCATGTGTTACTGAGTATTCTCAGAAGTAAAGAAATAACAAGTGAGCTTCTCAAATTAGTGTCACAGCAAACTGGCTCTGGGAATGAGCCCCATTTATTGAGCAGAAGAGTAAACAGCAGAAAAGAGATGAAACCAAAAATATAACCCACCCCCCCAATGGAAAGTAATGTTGATTCATCAATTCCCATTGGATATATTACATCCTCTAATTTATTATATTATTTTGTCTGTTTCTTTAATCTTTGCCCATTGTACTTTGAAAAAGATGTTGGGATGTTGATTGCAATTTTTTAAAGACTAGATGATGTAAAAATCAGCTGTGGAAATCAGTTTTAATTGCTGTGTGAATGTGTCTGATTATTGTTAAATGCCTTTTTTTTTAACTTTTTTATTTTAGATATGTGATGTTGTTTCATAAACCCTGGCACTGGTCGCAAAGCTCAGCTGTGAAAATGAAACTTGTAGTATTTTTAAACATGAATGTCAATTTCGAGTGTATTTGAAACGGTTCCTCCAGGAGAGAGATTTGTACACCATTAGGAAACTCCTCTGCAGAGGAAGTAGCCTTCTTTGGAGAAAATGGAAAATGGGTCTTGATATGTTATCTCAGAGTAGCCCATTTCCTAGGGCACCATGGAAAACACAAATGTGATCTTTAAGTATACCTCTTCCCCAATTTGGGGAAGAAAGAACTCAGTTTGCACCCTTTTTGTATGTAAAATAAAATGTCTTACCTTTCTTGACTAATTTTCGTTGGTTGGTTGGTTGGTTGGTTGGTCTGGTTTTAATTTTCCCTGGTTCCTTTGTAACTAAGAATCCAATCCAGCTAGGATGAACTCAGATATGACTCAGGGCTCCAATGAATGAAAATGATGCCTGATTCTGTGGTATTCTTGCTTCATTCTTTAGGGTTGAACACCGCTCTCTCTTGTCTGTCACTTTAAATATTCCTGGCAGAACCTGGACACTGATCACTCACATACTGGTCCCTAAATTCCTGTGGTTCTTGAGATCTACTCTGTGGAGCAGCTTTGGAATAGCTTTAAAAATTCTGCTCCACTAACTGAACATCTGTGCAGATGGAGAATAAAACTATGATGTGCAATTATAACATCGTAAGTGTATATATACATATGGCCACAAAACTCTCAATTGGCATGATTGGCCGTTTCCCATTTTTTTGTTACTACTCGATCACTACTTAATGATTTGGTTTTTTCACTGGTAGGTAAGTAAGCAGAAGACCTGTTTTAAGATCATGAGAGAAAAACTTCACACTTAGAACATGTTATCCATCAAGCTTTTTTTTTTTTTTTTCCTTTCAAAAGTGGTAGAGGACATACAGAGCAGGCTGCTTTTAGGACATCTTGGCATTAGCTCCTCATGTGGAACAGGCTACTCTGAAACCATAGCAGTAAACATTTTTCTCAATGGCTCTGGACAGCATGAGACCAGTTCATGGGGGAAAGAAGCCTGACCAAAAAAATAGTGGGAGTGGGGAGATTGGAAGATGAACTTCGTCAATCCAACAGTTTTACCTAGGAAGAACCTCTGCCAGATTGAAGTGGTCTGGATGAGGTGTGAGGATTAGAAACAGCCAGTGTTATTTGTGTTTATGTGAGAGACCTGTGGAAGCTTTGCAGCCTAGCTCCACTGACCTCAGTGTAAGCAAGGACAAGTTGATGCCAGGGACAATGCATAACCTCAAACTTAGGTCCACATCTCAGAGAACAAATTGCAGGGTTCAACTAATTGAAACAGAGCCATGCCTACCTACAATTTGGGTTGTGAAGACCAAAGTTTTCTATATTAATCTTTGAATATTGGTCTTAAAGACATTTAATGACATCATAGGTGGAAATTTTTGAAAGATGGGTGTAATTTAATTTTTCTGGGTAAGACCCAGCACCGAAGTATATATGTTGTAGACCAGAACAAGTGTGAAAGCATCTGACGACTATCGTCGACCTTGCCGAAGGTTTCTAGAGGAGAGAGACTGAACTTCAGGCCATTTCCATGGCATATATACACACACATATATATATGTAAATTATTTCCCACCTCAGTGTTAACATGATGCTATTGCAATCAATATTTGTTGGACACTTCAGTCTGCAACAGTTCTGGGGGAGATGTACACAAAATAAGTGCAACACCTGCAACACAGTCCGTTGCTCACAAAAAAAGTGGTTACTTGGCAGCGCCTGGGTGGCTCGCTCAGTTCAGATTCCGACTCTTGATTTCAGCTCAGGTCCTGATCTCAGGGTCGTCAGTCCAAGCCCAGTGTTGGGCTCTATGCTGGGTGTGGAGCCTACTTTAAAAATAATAGTAATAATAATGTTAGTTGGGAAAAGAGGTAAAGAAAGGAAGTTAAGAACCAGAGTACACAAGAATAAAGTGTGCATTGACTCCTACATAGAGCAGTAAGCGCAGGAAGGCCAGAGAAAAACAGGTAGTAAACGGACAGGGACAAAGTGGAAAACAAAAGGCTTTGAAGGAAGCTTAGCAAGACAAGCAGAAGGAGCAGTAAGGTCATCTGGGTGAGCAGAAGCGGCCCCACGTGGGACGCCACCACTTACACCCGAGCTGGTGCAGCTCCGGCCTGGCGGGCCCAAGGCGGGAAGCGACGAGCGCCTCCCCCCGCTCCGCCCCAGCGGCAGGCGGGCCGAGGGACAGGCCGCTCTGCACGCTGGGCTTTGGAGTCCCGGCGGGGACCCAATCCGCGCGCTCTGCGGGCGGCGCCGCCGTGCGTGAGCCGCCGCCTGGCGGGGGCCGTGGGCGAGCCGGGGAGCCAATGAGGCCGCCGTAACGTGGCAGCCCCCCGCGAGCCCGCGTCGCCGCCGGCCCGGACGGCAGGCCGAGCCCCGCCCCCCGCGGGGACCTACCACCCGGCGCCGACCCGGAGGGGGGACGCGGGGGCCGCCGCCCGCCAGGAGGCGCGCAGGAGCCCCGGCCCCCCCCGCAGCCGCGCTCGGTGGTGCCGCCGGGACCCACGCCGACGCGGCCCCACCCTCTTCCGGCGCTCGGCTGCCGGGGCCGCGCTCTCGTCGGCCGGTGGATGCTGCGCCTCTCCGAGCGGAACATGAAGGTTCTCTTCGCCGCCGCCCTCGTCGTGGGCTCCGTCTTCTTCTTGCTGTTGCCAGGCCCCTCCACGGCCGACGAGAAGAAGAAGGGGCCCAAAGTCACCGTCAAGGTCCGCGCTCCCCTCCCCGACCTGCCCGGCGAGGCCCACCCCCCGTTGCCCGCGCTCGGGCCTGGGCGCCGCTGGGCGCCGCTGGGCGCCGGGGTGCGAGGCACTTAGGCCCCGGGGCTCGGCTCGTCCCCGGCTCCCCGCGGCGGCCTCGCGGCGTCCGGGCAGCCCTCTCCGTCCGCCCGGAGAATGCCCGGCCCCCCCGCCGTGAGCCGGAGCGGGCTGACACTGTCCGCCTCGGGGCGGTCTCTGTCGCCGACGCCGTCCAGCCTCTGGGGAGGCGGCGAAGCCTCACGTGTGGCAAACTGTGCATCTTCACTTGGGCCAGATTTTACCCGCTTCCAACTAATTACAAAGCACAGCTGTCCCCTTGGAACTTGCATGACGGGTTTAGACTGCCCTCCTTACGGTTTGGGGGTGCCCACTTCTAGAATCTGCGCTCATGATTTATTTAGACTAAAGGTCGTTTGCTACCCTGTAGTCTAAAGGAAGTGCAGACAAACGTTTTCTGGGAAGAGGGTCTGGAGCCTTCATTAGATTCTCGTAGGGTTTCTCTGGTCACCACCGAAAGCAGCTTCGGAACCTTTGCTCTCAAAACAGGGCCCAGCTCTCTGCCGTCTTGGCACCTTCCCGGGCCCTCCCTTCCCTGGCAGGACCCCTGTAAAAAAGGCAGAGTTTGAAATGGTCTTCTTCCTCAGGTGTACTTCGACCTTCGAATTGGAGATGAAGATATAGGCCGGGTGGTCATCGGTCTCTTTGGAAAGACTGTTCCAAAAACAGTGGATAATTTTGTGGCCTTAGCCACCGGGGAGGTAAGTGGCGAGGGCAGAGGTATTCGGAGGCCCCTGAAGTGAAGCTGGCGAGCAGGGCTGGCAGCAAACTCAAGTGCAGAGCGTGGCCCATCTCTAGCTTGGCGCTCGCAGAGTACCAGCCCCCCGCCGACCCGCAGCTCTGAGAACCTGCTATCACCATTTCTTCGAGGTGTTTCTTTTTTTTTTTTTTTTTAAGGTTTTATTTATTTATTCATGAGAGACACAGAGAGAGAGAGAGGCAGAGACACAGGCAGAGGAAAAAGCAGGCTCCATGCAGGGAGCCTGACGCGGGACTTGATCCCGGGACGCCAGGATCACGCCCTGGGCGAAAGGCAGCGCTAAACCACTGAGCCACCCGGGCTGCCCTCTTTGAGGGTTTTTAAACAAAATCCAGAAATATGTGTGGTGAGGTTTTTTTGGAGAAAATTTTTCATCTTTAAGACATTGCAGTAATCAAGGAAACTTGATTACTAGCAAACTAGTTTGTGGCCTATGCACCAGAACTTTCTCTTAAAGCTAAGGGGCCCAGAGCTCCGCAGACTTTAAAGAAACAGGAGTGCCCTGCTTAAGAAACTTTGTATTCCTCTTAACTCTAGAGAACAAACTGGTGGTTGCCAGAGGGGAGGGCTGGGGATGGGGTGAACAGGTGAAGGGGATTAAGAGCACACTTACCATGAGGAGCACTGGGTAACGTTAGAATTGTTGAATCACTATATTGTGAAACTAATATAACACTGTATGTTAACTGCACTGGAATTAGAATAAAAAATTATCAAAGAAAAAAATAACCCTGTATTCCAACTTTGCAGTGACTCAGCAGGTAACTTTTTATTGGTTTTTGGTCTGCTTTCTTGCATTCCTTTGTTTAGTTTTTTTTAAGATTTTATTTGAGAGAGCAAGCGAGCACACAGAGGCAGGGGAGAAGCAGGCTCCCACTGAGCAGGGGATCAATCCCAGGACCCTGAGATGGTGACCTGAGCCAAAGGCAGATGCACCCAGGCGCCCCAACATCTGGGTTTTTTTTTGTTTTTTGTTTTTAGATTGTTATTTATTTTCTCATGAGAGAGAGAGAGAGGCAGAGGGAGAAGCAGGCTCCATGCAGGGAGCCTGACGTGGGACTTGATCCCAGGTCTCCAGGATCAGGCCCTGGGCTGAAGACGGCGCTAAACCGCTGAGCCACCCGGGCTCCCCAACATCTGTTCTTATGAAGAGAAAACGAGAAAAGCATAAGTGGGGAAAGGTGGAGGCATGTGAAGTAGAATTGTATAAAGATAATGTGCAGTCTTAGCCTTTCCTGGGCCTGTGGGCTCCCTGCCTGGCCTGCAGTAACTGCTCACTCAGTAGCATGTGGAATGAGAGATCTGGTCAGCAGTAGTGTCTCTTCTGTGAGCAGGAGCTAGGGACTGGGCTCCTGCAGGGAGCTTATATCTGCAGATACATAATATCTGCATGGTGCCTCATGCCACCTCTCACCTTCTCATTCTCTTTTCTAGAAAGGATTTGGCTACAAAGACAGCAAATTCCATCGTGTGATCAAGGACTTCATGATCCAGGGTGGAGACTTTACCCGAGGAGATGGCACTGGAGGTAACCTCAGGTCCCCTGGGCAGAAGGGTCTGTTAGTGCAGCCTCCAGGCTGGGAGGTGTGGGCCGTGTTGGGCAGACCGGGCTTCCTGCTCACCCAGTTCCACTGGGGTCAGGACTGGCACCCACATGCGGACTGGCTGCATCTTTCCTTGTATAGGGACCCCAGGACAAAGGAGAGGAGAGTGGTGAGGGGTCATGTGGCTCTCACCCAGCTGGCAGGCCTCCTGCTCAGGGCCTACAGCCTTGGTGACTTTTCTTGAGGTACCCCCTGGGGGATGGGGAGGCTAAGTGAAACACCTGGGTCACGATTCTGGGTCAGGCTGTCCTTGGGTTGTTTACCCTGAGGGTGGGAGGAACCAGAGGAAGACCACATGAAAGCTATAGAGCAGTACAGAACATAGGTGATGGCCTTTGGCAGTAATACCCGAGAGAGACAGAGCAGACATAATAGAACTAGCACTGTGTGCACGGGGTCAGACACAGTGGGCAAACCTGCCATCTCTGTGCTTTGTGACCTCAGGCAAGTGAGTCCTCTCAGTATCTGTTTCCCCCTGTATAGAGTAAGAGTGGGAGGAGTTGGGGTGCTGCATGGTAGGTGCCTGGCATATGGTACGTCTGCCACTGTGGAGGTGCCAGCAAGCAGAAGAGTCCTTTCGGGCCAAGCTGATCAGGAAGTGGCCTTGTGAATGTGAGGGAAGATTTGAGCAAGGTTCTGGCCCAGGAGAATTTGGGCAAAGAGGCAGGACTAAGGTGAACACAGCTCTGTTCTGTGGCAGGAGCGTGGCTGAAGGTGGGGTCTGTAGGTGGAGGGAGAGCACCCACCACACTGCGGGCCGAGAGAGGTAGGCTCTGGCTAGACCTGGGAACCTGGGCTTTGTCCTATGTGGAGGGAGGATCCACGGAGGACTGGAATGGGAGGAAGACCCAGGCGCAGAGGGGTCTGAGGGAAGATCATGTGGCAGTTTTCGTATGTATAAAATGCTCGTGACGGTTGTCTGGCAGGCACTGTTCCTACTCTGAGCATTAGTTGTTTCTGCAGTGAGAGTGGCAGATGCTCTCTAGATACCTAGATAGATAATGCAGTGGGAACCACGTGGACAGTGTGCAAGGGAAAGGCCAAAAGACTAACTGAAGTCTGGAGGGAAAGATGATGAAATACACTGAACTTAAAATGAAGAGTTCTCCATTTGAGTTTGGAACTCCTTATGTGTGTTGGGAAGGTGATCGGACCCAAGATGGAGATGTGGGGTCTTCTGGAGAGTGGCAGTAACTGAAATCCTGCTGTCATTGGAGATTTACAAAGAGGTCTCTCTCCTCGGAGACACTCTTAGCCAGCACTCAAGCCAGGAGTCTCTGCAGAGGGTCGGGTTGCTCCCTGGCCTGGCCCTGAGATGCCCCCACCAGCGTCTAGCAATTCTTGGGTTTAGCCTTCCCCACCTGCTGCATAGTCAGAAATGCCTCCCTGATGAGCAGCCATCCAGGACAGCTTCCCAAGCTGGGTCCATTCTCTGGAACCACAGGCTGAAAATAGGTACACTGGGGAAGAAAAGGGGTTTCATACACAAATAAGTTCTAAAGGTGTTGCGTAAGACAAAATGAGACTTGTTACTGGGTTTCTCCGGGGCCCGTAGTAGCTAATGTGCATGGTGTGAATCTCCCGAGAGGGGACAGGGAAAAAGAAGGGGGCAGGATTTCTCCTGGAAGCAGCTCTGGAGACTTAGGGTGAGGATCTCTGAAATGACTCAGACCCCTCGCAGATAGACACACCACACACATCAACAACTAGCTTTTATTTTATGTTCTTTGGTAAAAGGCTCTTAATTATCCAGAACCCAAATGGCAGCCTCTCCCTACTCATCTGTCTTCTGTGCTGTTACGAAGAAAAACTGGTCAACTATAGCTGTCCTCCTTTTCTGGAGAGTTCCTACCTCCTCTGTGTGTCTGCGTCTGCAGATACCAAAGTATCTCAGTTTCTGTGGCAGAACTTTCAGGCCATAGCCAAGGGTAACTGTTGATCTACGCCTTATTTAAAATCCACTAAACTGTATTCTCAAAGTAATCAGGTGAGCTGTTCACTAAATCAGCGGGGCATAAGGCCAGGCTGGGTCTGTCAGCACAGTTTGGCTCCTAGACCAGAGGGTAGGAAGGGGACAGCTTTTGTCTTTATAAGCTGCTGTAGCCTGGCATCGAAGACAGGTTCAGTCCCTGGAATCCTCACCCCAAAGATCTGCTTGGTTTGGGCCAACCCAGCTCCCTGACCTACTCTTTCTTCCCAGGAAAGAGCATCTATGGTGAACGCTTCCCTGATGAGAACTTCAAGCTGAAACACTATGGGCCTGGCTGGGTGAGCATGGCCAATGCAGGCAAAGACACCAACGGCTCCCAGTTCTTTATCACGACAGTTAAGACTGCCTGGCTAGATGGCAAGCACGTGGTGTTCGGCAAAGTTTTGGAAGGCATGGTGAGTTTGGGGGGCAAGGGCTAAACCTGGGCAACTTTCACCCCACAGCAAGGATGCCACATATTTTACCCCTTTCCCAAAAGGGAACCCACAGATTCCCACCAGTGTTCATATGTACAGACCTGGTACATATTCAGAACTACCCAATTTCTCTGCCCCCAAGTTCTTGATTCTTCCGGCCCCAAGGCCTGTTGAGGCTGCGCAGGTGCAGGAGCCTCCATGTCACAACTTGGTGCTCTGCTGGCAGCTCCCCCCCCCCCCCCCAGTTGAGCAGGACACAGCCAAACATGACGTCCCTGAGAAGATACTTGGTACCCAGTCCCCAGCCACCCTCTTCCCCTGGGCCTTAGCTCAGAGGATCAAAACTTTTGCATCCTCCCTTCAGAGCTGGGCTCTCCCTGGCTAGGATTCCATGAGGGTTTTGCTTGCCTCACAGTTGCATGCTGTTGGTCACATGGGGTTCTCAGCCTTCCCAGCCATATTCCGGGGCCTTTCTCCCTTGAGGGGTGGCCCTCCTGCCTCACTTTGCTGTACCCCGCTGCCTCCCTTCCCAGGAGGTAGTACGGAAGGTGGAGAGCACGAAAACAGACAGCCGGGACAAGCCCCTGAAGGATGTGACGATCGCAGACTGTGGCAAGATTGAGGTGGAGAAGCCCTTCGCCATTGCCAAGGAGTAGGGCCCCAGGGACCGCTTTCCCTTTGAGCCACCATCTGCGAGTCCCTGTCGCCTTCCCATGGGTGAGGACGGCCCGCCACAGGGCACCGTGCTGCGGGGCCCTGGTGCTGGCATCTGACGGAGCGGACCCCTCCCCTCACATTCCATAGGCCAGCGGTCTGGTTTTGTAACAAACTCAAACTCCTACCAATGCTGACCAATTAAAAAAAAAAAACGGTGGGTTTTTTATAACCAGTGTGTGGGCTGGGTTCTTGGGCCTGCAACACCTGCTCTAGTTTGTCCCAGCCTCTGGGACTCCTGGGGTGGAGGGGTGGGTAGCTGTCCTCGTTTTCCCCAGATACCAACTCTGCTCTAGCTTCTAACCCTTGCCAACACAGAGCCTCAACCTTTGAGTGTCCCCCGCCCACTTCTGGTGAAGGTGAAAAAATCTGCCTCCACCTTTCACAGCCTACCTCTAAATTGACTTCTCCCTTTATTCCTTATTCCCCATTGTCCGTGCCCTGGCACCTGGGGTGCCTAAGTCCTGGGTCTGGGCCAAGGGGGATGCAGCTTCTTCTGACCGGGAGGCACATAGAATGAAGCACGTGCCTGTCCTGACAGGCAACCCATAGGCCTCTTGGCTGGTCAGGGCATCAGGGCAAAGGAGCAGTTTGAAAAGGAACCTCTGGCTGAGCTTTAGCTGGCCTGTTGGTGAAGCCATAGAGACCCTGGAGCACGCCATTCACCACCACGTTGGGCAGAGGCTCTGTAGGACAGGGAAGAAAAAACAGGAGGAAGGGGTAGGGTACTGGAAAGGAAGACAAGAGGTAGGGGGCGCTAGCCTCTGGTCTGCAGTTCCTTGAGCTCCGGAGCCCATAAGCTCAGCCCTCTCCTCAGGAACAGAAGCCCCTGCTAAGGCCACCCTAAATGAGGCTTTGGCATTCCCCAGTCACATTGCTCACATTAGCTTGGTAAAGCCAGGCTGGTGAGGAGCGGAAACCAGGGAAGACCATGCCCGCTGCTGCTTTTTTTTTTTTTTCATGCCTGCTTCTTGAAGGAGAATACAAAGCAGGCTACAGGAGCAACAGGACAGGTGTGGCTGCAAAGGCTGGCAGTGGGCATGAGATGCTGCCTGCAAGTCCTGAACTGAAAATGGCACATTCACCTCCAACTCCCACCCTAATACCTAGGCCCTATAGATGGGTTATAGGTCAGAGGCACCCCCTCACCTGGGGATGGACTGCAAATGTAGGGATCCATGCGGAAGCTGATGACAGGCTGGTGGTGCAGCTGCGAGCTAAAAGGGAAGAGTCCAGAACAGTGAGGGTGAGGTGGGCCAGGAGTCTCCTGTCTGGTAGAGACTAGGGATTGGGCTCACTAAGCATCCAAAAGGGGGAAAATGAGTGGGAACTGGGTTCAGGAGGCACCAACAGAAACTGAGCCGGTGGGGATGCCAGGCAGCAGCAGGCCCGCCTCCTGGCACCTGGCCACTAGGGGGCAGCAGGAGGGGGGCGGGGGCTTGGACTTGCCTGCTGTCGTTTGGCAGGAACTCCCCCAGGGCTCTGAAAAAGAGGAGACCCGCTGTGAGCTGTGGTCCGGGTGGGGGGTGGGGTGAGGGGAGGCACGCGAGCGAGGAAGAGGTGGAGACAGGCAAACCCAGCGCTTCACCTCCCAGGGGACCACTGCTTCTATTTGTAACCAGCTCAGTTCCGGAGGTGGCTGGGGAAACCAAGACTGTCCAGAAAAGAGCCCCTCAACCCCAGCCAAGAAGTCTAATGAGGGAGGTCACAAAGAAGAACCAGGCTAGTGCCTGGCCAACGGAAGAAAACGGGCTTGGCCTCTAAAACCTTTCCTTACCCGCTTGCTGTAGAGACCTCCTGCTCCCCAAGACTGGGGCCCCTCTCTCTTGCCTCGCCATGACCCCCAAAGGAGCTCACCCCCAGCTGCTGGCCTTAGGGTCCGTGGGGAAGTGCCGAAGATTCAGGAATTCTAGAAACTCCTTGGGGACATCCTGGTTCAGGTACACGACGCCCTGGAGAGATCAGAGGGAACCTGTAATCAGACCCAGCTGGGTAGCGTACAGTGCAAAATGGAAATGTGAGGCCCTCCCAAAAGGATTAAGAATTTCAAGAGAGAGCACTGAACCAAGCCTGGCGGCCTTCTGAGCACTGGGCCCTGGATGACTGCGTGGGTTGTAAGCCCAGGACGCCAACCTGCTCTGCAATGGGGCAGCGCTGGGTGGAGAAGGGGGGGAGGATCCCCACCTAAATCCTCATCACTGAGGGTAGCACAGGCTCCCACCCTTGAGGAATGAGAACCGCCTGCCTCCGTGTTCCCTCCTCTCGTCCTACATACACAGAGTTGGCCTCTGGACCCATTACTGTTCAGAAAGTTGAGGCTTGGGGTAGTAAAGAGCATGTTCAAAATGTGGGTCCCCTTCACTCCCTGCCCCCACACCCCTCTGCCTGGCCCACACCTCTGGTCCAGCAGGCTGGGCGGCAACAGACTGAGCCCCACACACACCTGGATATAGGCCTCCAGGCCCTGGCGCCGCTGCTCCAATCCTCTGGCCCTCCAGTTAGGCAGGCGTTTTGAGGGGAAGTCGGGCACCTTGTACAGTTTCTTGATCTGCCGGGAGGTTGCGGCGGTGCCGTCACAGCCTCCTCACAGAGCCCTCAAGCTCCCTGCACCCTAGAGTCTCTCCCAGCCCCCCCCCCCCCCGCAGGCTCTACCCTGGGGCGGACCCTAGTGAGTGACGGTTGGGACCCGCGAAGGAGACCGCAGCCCCCACTTCCACCCCCAGGCGCCCGGGGGCCGGCGGGCCACGCGCTGGCATCGACAGTACCGGCTGGCCCTGCTCCTCTGCGTGCCCCTGCAGCCCGCAGGGAGGTCTGTGCCCAGGCCCGGAGCCCTCCCGGGGCTGCGGCGGCAATGGATGAGGCTGGGCCCAGTCTGTCCGTCTCCCGGGGGCCGGGCGGGGGCCGGGCGGTCGGTCGGCGGCGCAGCCTCACCCGCTTGTGCAGCGCGTGGAACTCGCTGTAGCGCCTCTGCACGGTGTGCCTGCGCCCGCGGCACAGCACCTCCACCCGGAACACCTGGCGGGCGCGGGCGGGCGGCCGGGTGCGCGTGAGGCCCCGCGGGAGGCCCCGCGCCCGCCCTCCCGCAGTCGGAGGCCAACCTCGGGGCACCCTCCCACGCTCCCCGCACGCTCGCGACCCCGCGAGGACGGCCCCGCCCCTCTGCTCCGGCCCCTCGTGAGCCCGACGGCCGTGCACGGAGCCGGCAATCCCGGCGGGCGGTCTCAGGGCTGCCTGACCCGCCGCGCCCACAGGCCCCAGCCCGGGAGCGGGATCCCCTCTGCGCCTGGCGGGGGCAGTCCCGCGGGTCCCGCACCCCTTCCCATCCGGTGTCCCCGCTCACCATGTGGCCTTTCTCTGGGCTCGGCCTGGGATCCTCGGCCTCGGGTCCCACCGACGGGATGTGAACCTCCAGCATCCGCACCCCGGCTCCAGCCCCCAAGCCCTCCGAGCGAGGCTCCCAGCAGGACCTCTCCCAGCTGGGACCGCAGACCCCGGCGGGCCCGCAGCCCCGCCCCCGGCCGGCCCCGCCCCCAGCCGGCCCCGCCCCCGGGCCCCGCCCCCAGCCGGCCGGGTCCCGGGCGTGCCCTCGCGCCGCCGGGGCCTGCGGGGGGCAGATTAGGCCGCGCGCGGGGGGCGGGGTGGAGCTCCGCCCCTGGAGCCTCGTGGGCCGCCGGGGGACCCTTGGGCCGACCGCCGTCCGTTCGTCGACACTTACTGAGAACGCAGATGAGCCCAAATCTCGGCCACTCTCGAGCTCCCAGGGAGGACTAGGGTCGGTGGGCGCTGGGCAGGAAGGGGGGGGCCAGACCTCAGCGCCCGCCCTGGGGACCACCAAGGATGTTCTTTGCGTTCGCTCAGCCTTCCCGGGGACAGGCTGCCCCCATCCCCTTCCCTCCACCTTTCACCTGGACCCTGGGAGCGCGGCCACGCCTGGGGAGGGCGTGGCCATCTGGCTCTGAGGCCGCCTCGCCCAGCATCCACAAGCCCCTTCATTTCTTTCTTTCTTTTTTTTTTTTTCCATCCCTTCATTTACCTTTCAGCTCCAACCTGCTTCAGGTCCAGTTTGGCGGGAAGAAGCAGTTTAGGGACCTGGGCTCTGCGTTGGGGGTCAGATAGCTTGGATTTCCTGAACCATGTAGACCTGTTCGCACCTGCAGAATTGGGATAACAGGTTCCCTCAGGAGAGCGTCTGAAAATTGAGATGATGCCTGGTGAGCCCTCGGCAGAGCAGGTGTTAGAAGATGGCAGCTTGTGGGCTTGTCCTGGAGCCAGAGGTGGGCGGGGGCCGCGTACAGGGCAAGAGCAGGGGAAGAGAGACTGTGGGAGATGGAACTGGGCTGTTCTTGCCCACCCCTCCGGGCAGGGCCTTTCTGGGTATGGGGGCGGGGTTTCATCCAGAACCCTCTCGCCCCTCTGCTCTCCCAGTGAGCCCCTGCACTTCAGCCGTAAGGGAGCTGTCCCATCCAGCAGAGCACCTGTCTAGGGGTAGCAGCTGCTGATTGGAGGACCACTGACTCACCTCCTCCCCTGCTAGTGCAGAGGTGCTTCTGAACTGGAGCAGAAACTCTCCCCACCCCTCCATCCCCTACCCCACTCTGCTCCCAGAGAGAAGCTGAGAAGATGAACCCAAAGAGGGCAAGCAGGTCTCACCAATACTATGTCCCACACTTTCTTCCCCCAAAATCCATCTCACAAGAGCCCCAGAATCAGGAAGCTGAAATTTCCCACAAGGGAAACGACCCACTATGAACAGAAGTGCTGGGGTTTCATTTCTTCCCTTGCACTTTAAAGCCCCGTTGCTCAGAAACCCTGTTCTCCTTATCTACTGACCACGTAGTCCTCTCCCAGGACCCTCAGGCCTCCAAACTTCTTGGTCATCTACCCTAAGGACTCCCCTCTGTCCCTGTTCCTACCACCCAGAAAACTGCTACATCTCTGAATGGATCTTGTCTTTCCTTGCCTCTCTCTCTCATACAAGGTCCATTCTCTAACTATAGCACAGACCACCATAAAGGCATTGCTTTAAAACTTCAGAAGGCTTCCCGTTGCCCTGAGAACAAAACCCACTCTCCCCACCACAATCTGAAGAGCTCTAAGTGACCCAGCCTGGCTACCACCTCTCATCTCATTTCCTCTCCTTCCCCTTCTGTACCAGGCTCCAGCCGCAGTGACCTTCTAGTTCTTCAAACCCCACAAGCATTCTCCTGCCTCAGGGCCTCTGTGCTTGCTGTTTTCTCTTTCTGGAACACTCTTCCCTCTTTACCCGGTGGGCTTAGCCTAAAATTTCCAATTTGTAGCCTAAAACCTCCTCAAAAATGGGACGCCTGGGTGCCTCAGTAGTTGAGTATCTGCCTTCGGCTCAGGTTGTGATCTCAGGGTCCTGGGATAGAGTCCTGCATTGGGCTCCCTGCAGGGAGCCTGCCTCTCCCTCTGCCTGTGTCTCTGCCTCTCTCTCTGTCTTTCATGAATAAATAAATAAAATCTTTAGGGGAAAAAAAAAAAAAAAACCCTCCTCAAAGAGATCTTCCTTCCTGACCACTTACCCTATCATATCACCCTGTCTTCCAATACATAGTTACTGTTTATTGTGTGTCTCTCTGTTTTTTCCAACTTTGCCCTCGACTCTCACAGTGCCATCAGGCCAGGGATCTGGTCTTGTCAGAGGTTGCTGCCATGGTGCCAAGAATGTAAGAGACACTCAAAAAACATTTGTTGTTTGAAAGCCTCTGTGACTGGATGGAGGGGATGTTGGGAAAGGGCTGGGGAACAGAGTGAAGGCCTGAGAGAGAGGCAGGAGAGAGGAGTTAGAGGAAGGCCTGTGGGGGTAAGGGGATAAAGGGGATCCTCTGCCCACCTTCAGAGTTGGACATCTCTCTCTCCCTCTCTGCAGATCGTTGTCCATCTTATCTGCTTAACTTTCAGGTGTTTCTGAGAAGCCTCAAATCAATGGATTTTCATCAGTTACACAGGTAGATTTGATGCACCTGGCTTGTCAAACATCTGGTAGTAAACCGGCAGCTCCTGATTCCACAGTGTTCCATGGTATATGAGTGAAGATCCAAATGAAGAAAAACAAGATCCTTGGCCTGGAGACATTTTTGGATGTCTCTGGGGAAGATAAAACAAGTTCTGGAGAACATTTTCCTGTAAAGAGGAATACAGGATAGCGCTTACGATGGTCAAAGGAAAATCTTATTTTCTGTTTCCCTTAAGCACTGGCCAGCTCAGTATATAAACCCAGAGCTAAGTTCCACACACTATATGATGTCTGTGTAGACCATCAAAGTGACTTCTGGTTTTAGAATGAGTCTTACTATACAAGCCTTTTCTCCAGCACTCTCTAACACACGAGTTTCATTTCCAAGTTTCTGAGTGAAGGGAGCTTAAAAGCACTGGTTGGTCACACTGCCTGGGCCGGAGTATTTCCAGATCAGATTGTGGAGCGGTGGTTCTCCCGCCTCCACAGGCATCAGCATCACCCAAGAGACCTGCTGAATTGCAAATAGGGCTCTGACCCCAGTTTTCTGAGGGCGAGGGTGGTTTTCATAACTTCCCCTGCTGCTGCCGCTGCTGCTCCTGGTTGGGGGCCAGTCTCTTGACTCCCACACTGGCCCCTCGAGATGAGGGTCACCGCCAAGCAGAGGGCAGCGAGGGCGTGGGGTGGGGGTGTCCCCTCCCCGGCCCAGCTGGGCCCTGGCTCCCCGCAGCCCTTGGTGACTGGCTGCCCTCGAGGTGGCAAATCCCTCTAAGAAAACCAACAGCTCCTGGGCTGTGGGGCTGGCCTGGCACAGAGGCTGGACTCTTCCTGTCCCTGGAGCACCTGGTCGCAGCGAGGCGTGGGGGAGGCGGGCGAGCCCCAGGGGACCCGGCCACCTGGAGGCCCTGGTCACTGGACAGGCTCCGACAGCTCCCCGCGCTCGGGGTCCTTATCTACACAGCGGAGCGGTGGGTGTGGATTGAGAGACCTCATGCTTGCAAAGTGTTCAGCGGGGGCCTGGCACACAGTAAATAAATGTTAGCTCTTATTATTTGCTGAATTATACGAATTTGCTGTTTTTGTAGGTCAAAACGGTAGGACATTGGCAATTACATATGGTTCATCCTAACACATTGTTGATTCAATTTTGAAACAACACAAGCTTTATCCTTCCCCTCTCGGTATCCTGAGATTGCAAGGTTAGCGTTAGAAATGAACTATTTTAACCACTAACTTGGTGACCAGAATTTTCCTTTGTCGATACTATGCAACCAAAAAATGGTAATATGACTGGGAGCGGCGTTTGGTGTAAACCAGCAACTATCCTGTTCATTCTAACAACCTCCCAGTTATGACTGAGTGCCTCTCTAATAGGTACAGCTTATGAATTTTGATTAATAAAACACCCCTCCCCCAAAAAACACCATCCCTTTAGGTCTTGAAGATTGGACTTTAGAGTCTACAGTCTTCATTTTACAGATGGGGAAACGGAGGTGCGCAGAAGGGGAAGCGAGCCCTGGAGCTGGTTGGGTTAGGAGAGCACCTTTGCTGCGTGTGTCCTGCCACACCCCCCAGAACAAAGTTTGCCTCCGGGTAGGGCTGCTTCTCAGGGGACCTGCAGGCTCTAGCACTGGGGCTCCAGCCAGCAGTGCCACTACTAGGAATCCCCGTCGCCCCTGTCCAGGTGACAAGGACAGCTTGGTGGCTTCAGACGTGACTCATGGCTGGAGTGGAGGGAGTTAGCAGAGGCTTAGCACAGCTTCCCAGGGAGATTTTTTTTCTGGTGCCACAACTCCCAACACCCCTTACTTAGAATGATTATGTCAGTGGACCAAACAATCAGCCCCTCTGGGGTTGCTCAGCACTGGGGTTCAGGGAACGGAGATGTGCTCAGGAGCCCTCAGATCACAGCAGTTTGTCATGAAGAGTTGTGAGTCCAAGAACTGAGGCCGAGAGGAAAGCCAGGCCCCAGACCCTGACGTCTGGAATGGAGTTGCTCCCGCCCCCCACCCCCGAATTCTGAGCGCGGCCTGTGGTCTGTCAACAAGTGGAGGTTTTAGTCTCTGCCACCAATGGTCCCCCAGTACTCACCCAAGCTTCTTTCCTGTTTTCCAACTTCTGCTCCTGCCACCCAACTGGGCCACACACGATGCTTGTCTGGGGACAGAGTATCTCACAGAGGTCAGAGCAGCTCATGTGCCTCTAAGCTCAGGTGGGTAACATGTCCTCAACAGGTCTACCAGGGGCTTTATTCAGGTCTTTTTTTTTTTTTTTATTCACGTCTTTAGGAACAACTTCGTGGGTTAATATCTAGGTTCCTCTTGTCCATCCCTGTCTAGAACATGTGGGACATGGTGTGGTAGACAAGCTGGGTCAAGCAGATTGGGTTCAAGTCTTAGCTCTGAGCTCTGGGTGTGAGCCTGAGTGAGCTGCTTTAGGGCTCAAAGCCTCAGTCTCTTAACATAGGCCTGAGGTTCCCGATGCTAGATTAGAGATGTTTCTAAGCCCACAGGCACAGAGTAGGTGTTTAATACATGACAGCTCTTATCTTTAGGCTCCGGGGTGGGAAGGGATTACCCTGCCCCCACACAGGTTCCTGGCCTGCCGGGGCCTTATCATTATTTCTGGTGACCTGCTGGCTGGGCTCCTGTGGTCATCACTGCCGCCATTCAGAATGGAAGAGGAAGCTGAGAGCTCTGAAGCTAGGAGGGGGCAGTCATTTGGAAACGATGGTCACATCCCTAGAAGGAACAGTCCTCAGATTGAATAGTTTTTCTGTGGTTTTTCTGGATCCGAAGTGCATCCTATGGAGGCTGAGCAGCCTTGGGGTAAGGGGTGCTTTCTGCTCCAGAGATCTGGTCATCACAGCCAGAGGGGCATTTCCACAACAGACAAGGGGAAAGGGGAGGAGTCCTGTCTGGAGTGAGCATGGGACAAGTGGCTATCACTTCCCAGCCTGCAGATACCCACCTCAAGCACTATTCCTGCCAACTGCAGCAAGGCCTATCAAAACCCAAATCAGGCCTGATTTCTGGATATCTTCAAAAACCCCAAGATCTGGGCCCACAGGCTCATAAAACAATAACTGCCAGAGCTGAATGGCAGCCATTGACCCCGGAGGCTGCCTTTGTGGGTGGAGAACATGGAGACCGGTAGGAACAACACAGTCTGTGATCTCAAGGAGTTCAGAGCCCCAGAGGCTAATTAGATCATCTCAGAGATAACAATGCACAGAAGAGTGAGAAAGACCAGAGGTTTAAGAGGATGAGCTACAAAGAGCTAACAGGAGGTAGGGCTACCCTTTTAGTCTGGGAGTGGAATGGAAAGTGCATCAAGAAAAGCTTCCCAGAGAATGTACATATAAAGTCGGCCTCAAAGGGTGCACTGGCTTGTTTTCCCATAATGAAGACACTTTAATTTTTATGATTATAATGACAATACACAGAAATTCCAAGCAACAGAAAATGGCATAAAATTTTTAAATAATGCAAATTCCATCCCTCTAGGCAATCATGGATATCAATTCAATCAACATCCTTCCCATATAATTTTGTATAAATGTAGACCATATATGTAATTCTATAACCTACTTTTTTCACTTAAAAATGTTTTCCTTGTCAATGAATATAGCTATGTATCATCTCCAATGACTGTATAATATCCAATTGTATTACGTACCACAATTCATTTAATCTCTTCCTGCTGTACACTGAGATTGATTTCAATTTTTACAACTGTAAACAATGCTAAGATGGGCACCTCTACACAGTCATCTTCACGGACTTGGTTTCTAGATATGTCTATGGGTATCCCCAGTGAATGTTCTGACACGTTGGCCAGTGCCCTCCATCTCTACCTACTTCCGCTCCCATTCAGATAGGTGTAATTCTGAGACTGAAAAGAGGGATGGGAGCAGAGACAGGGTGCATGAGGTACACAGCCCAACATTAATAAAAGGCTCCTTGGGCCACACAGAAGTGACAAAGGAAAGAGCATGTCTGGAGGCAGCTTCTGTGAGGTGTTGGCACTGTTGTGTGAAACACTAGGAGATAAACAGGAAAGGTGAACTGGATGGAGCCTCTTGCAGGAGGCTGTGAATGCCAGTGGTACAACCTGCAGTTGGAGATCATTGCACATTTATCTGTTCAGGACCTATTTTGAGCCCAAATCTTTGATGGGACCATAGAGTCACAAAGATGTACCACTTCAGAGAGTTGACTATTTGGCAGAGAATGCCATCGTCAGCCACACATCTGGTGTCACCAGGCACTGGCAGATGGAGTACGTACCAGCCCCACAGCCAGAAGACACGGATGAGCTCTTACCCATTTCTAGCTCTCAGCTCAGGCCCAACTCTCCCCAAGCATGGAGCAGAAAATCTCAGCCAGAGTCTCCAAAGATAAAATGTTCATCCAAATGTATGCCAACTGCAGCAAAGTCTATCCTTCTTTGCTGCAGGAGGGATCAGTATCTTCCCCTTCCCTCCCGTGTCCGTAGGCTGCTGTGGGGAAAATCCCACCACCTTGGGCCTGATGCCCCTCAAATCCACAGTTTCCAGTCCCATATGGGCCCTAGCCATGCTCAGCAGTGGACACTCTCTCCATCACCATGCTCTCTCCTCAACCAGTTCCCAGTCCCACCCTCAGCAGATTTATCAACTCCCCATTTTTACACTTTGAGCTGCAAAGGCATTCTTTATTTTCTTTAGGGTTCCCAGCTACATGTGCATTCAGAATGCAAGTCTTTTTATTTTTTAAAGATTTTATTTATGAGAGAGATAGAGAAAGAGAGAGAGAGAGAGAGAGAGAGAGAGAGAGAGAGAGGCAGAGACACAGGCAGAGGGAGAAGCAGACTCCATGCAGGGAGCCTGATGCGGTACTCGATCCTGGGACTCCAGAATTGAGCCCTGGGCCGAAGGCAGGCACCAAACCGCTGAGCCACCCAGGGATCCCCCACTGACCCACATTTTAATAAAATAAAGGCTCCTTTCACTCTGTTTCTCTCCCACCTTTCAGCACGGGCTTCCCTTCCCAGAGGAGCCTCTGACACAACAGGACATGGGCAGCACCTTTTAAACTCACTGTCCACTCCCATCTGCTCCTCACCTACTCGGCCTGTGTTACCTGTGTCAGGAGGGCTTCACTGTCTACCCCAGAACCCGAGCCAGAAACCTGCAGGCCAGGCTAGCTACTGCCCTTCCCTAAGGCCTCTCATCACCTCAATGACCAGATGCCTGTGGTTGCATGTGCACCTCCCAGCCTCTCCTGGGAGCTCCAGGACCATTCCTTCTGCCCCCCTCAGCCCCCTCCGGCTGGCTGGGAAGGGCCTGGCTGCTCACTTTGCCTGTCTCACACCTTCGAATGGATCTAAATCACAAAAGTGACCATGTTACTTCCTGCTGAGGTCCCTTCCCTGGCTCTCCACACTTCTGGATGATGTTCTATGTGCCTCACAAGTTGTACAGATGGTAGGATCTGCCTCCTGCTCATCACTCTGCAGGCTGCCCACTGACTTGACTCTGGCCACACGGAGCCACTTGCATTTCCCTAGATGTGCCTACCTCCCACTGTTGGGAGGCAGCAAAGCAGAATGGCCCCAGAAGGGGCAAATACCTCTTCACCTTTAAGACCCAGGGCAAGCATCCTCTTCTCTACATATTTCTTCTTCTTGAGTCCCCAGTAGGACTCCTTCTTTCGTACCACTGTGCAGGCCTTCGGCTCAGCATTCGTCGCCTGTGCTGGCCTCCTGAATTTCCACATCTGCAAGCTCTGTACAGAAATGCACAGGCCCGGTCAGCCTCGGATGCTGGAGGCTGAGGAGGAAGTTCTGAAACCAGAAGAGTCCATCCCAAGGAAAAAATTAAAAAAAAAAAAAAAAAAAAAAAAAAAAACTTGCATCAAGATGATCATTGTATGGAACATAACAAAGCAAGGAGAAAGTTTTTTTAAAATTAAGTTTCTCTGGAGAAGAGACAGATACGGAAAAGGGAGACTAGGATAAACCCAATTGGACTAGAGTGGAAGTATCCGTGTGAATTCATGATTTCTAATATCTAATTCTTTATGTCATCTCTCTTTCTCTCTGTTGCTATATAGATCTTTATCCTTCCTTATTTTCTTGTCTGGCTGCCAAGAGCCTAGAAGCAATGACGCTGCAGGAGAAATGAGCATTCTCCGGACCCAGATCTTGGGTTTCTTTTTATTTTCTTTCTTTTTTTAAAAGATTTTATTTATTTATTTATGAGAGACAGAGAGAGGGAGAGGCAGAGACACAGGCAGAGGGAGAAGGAGGCTCCATGCAGGGAGCCCGACGTGGGACTCGATCCTGGTTCTCCAGGATTGGATCACACCCTGGGCTGAAGGCAGCGCTAAACTGCTGAGCCCACGGGGTATGTCCTCTTTTCTTTTTTAAAAATATATTATTTATTCATGAGAGACACAGAGAGGCAGAGACATAAGTAGAGGGAGAAACAGTCCCTGCAGGGAGCCTGATACAGGACTCGATCCCAGGACCCCGGGATCACTCCCTGATGCCAAAGGCAGACGCTCAACCATTGAGCTACACAGGTGCCCAGATCTTAGTTTCTTTCTTTCTTTTCTTTTTTCTTTTTCTTTCTTTTTTTTTTTTTTTCAGATCTTGGTTTCTAAATACAATTCTCTACTACAAGAAATCAAGACTCCATGGAGAAATGGCCGATTCCAGGGCTGGGGCAAGGAAGACACAAGAGAAGCTCGAAACATTATGCCAGAAAAATAACAAAAGTGTTCAAAAATGGAGACAGGTTAAAAAGATACAGGACTCTCCCAGCAATCTGGGATGATTTGAGAATCAAAGTAAATCAAAGCAGTGGCTTGCAATTTGAAGTAAAATAGGAATCCATTCATCCATACTGATAAACAAGTATATTATTAAGTAAGGGAGAAAGGATGCCTTTCTTCGGTAGGGTGCCAACCAGTAAATGCAGATTATGGGGTTAGAAAAGAACAATGGAAGAGAACAAGATATTTACATGATCTCAAAGTATCAACTCACAAATTCCTTGTTAATTACAAAGGGGAAAATAGTAACAGTGATCAGAGTTGACTGCAGCATTAGCAGGACCAACTGCCATGATATGCCAACTTAAAATGCACTGAGGAAAAAAAATAAAATGCATGGAGGATGTTACTTCTGTGATGTTCCCAATTGCAAAACCCTAATCTAGTCATCAGACCAATCCAAATTGAGGAATATTCTACAAATATTCTTCAAAAATGCAAAGGTAATGAATGGCAACCAACCAAAGTTCTGGATCAACAGAGACCCTGTAATCCTGTGTAACTAAATGTAACACATGATCTTGCACCAGGAAAGAGAATTGCTATAAAGGAAATTACTGGGACAACTGACAAAATTTAAATATGGACGTGAGTTATATAACAGTATTATTTCAGTGTCAAACTTGATTTCAATAACCGTACTTATGGTTTTAAGTTATGAGAGAGTGTCCTCGTACTTAAGGAAATGTATACTACAGATTTTGGGATAAAAGGGCACAATGTCTGCAACTTTTCTCAAATGCTTCAGAAAATACAATATGTAAGCATAGATAATAAGTCAAAAAGCAAATAAGGTAAAATGTAAAACTTGGTGAATTTGGGTAAAGGATATATGGGAGTTGTTTTGTTTTTTTTTATAAAGATTTTATTTATTTATTGATGAGAGACCAGAGAGAGAGAGAGAGGCAGAGACATAGGCAGAGAGAGAAGCAGGCTCCCTGCAGGGAGCACGATGCTGGGGGGGGGGGGGGGGGACGACACTTGATCCTCGGACCTGGGATCCGCCCTGAGCGGAAGGCAGACACTCAACCGCTGAGCCACCCAGGCGTTCCTATGGAAGTTCTTTGTGATATCCTGTAACTTTTTTTTTTTTTTTTTTTTTAATTTATGATAGTCACACAGAGAGAGAGAGAGAGAGAGGCAGAGACATAAGCAGAGGGAGAAGCAGGCTCCATGCCGGGAGCCTGACGTGGGATTCGATCCCGGGTCTCCAGGATCGCGCCCTGGGCCAAAGGCAGGCGCTAAACCGCTGCGCCACCCAGGGATCCCTCCTGTAACTTTTCTATAGGATTGAAATTCTATTAAAATTTAAAATTTACCAAACAACCAAGAATCCAACAACAAGGGATGAGTCAGAATTATGGAACAGTCACTCTGTGGAAGCTTTAAAATTACATAGCCTTATAAATAAATAAAAGTATGTGAAGATATACAACAATATAGAAGAAATGCTCATAAAATACATAGTGCTGAATGATAAAAGCAGGATACAAAGTATTTTGTGTATATTATGACAAATATGCAAAAACAAACACGTAAGGACCGGAAGGTTAAATCAAAGGTGGTAATGAGGACACTGGAGGGTAGGAAGAGCCAGATTTTTTTCCCCAAAAATCAACCCGTTGAAAAAGATACTTGCCAGCACTGCACCCCCCACATCCCTGCCCCCACCAGGCTGGTGTACTGGAAATCAGTGTTGTTTACTGCATTCTCTTGCCTCAAGCTTCACCCCTCCCAAACCTTAACCACCCACCAAAGAGAACTAACAGAGTAGGTATGAAGCACCCTCAGAAAAGGGAGTCTCGGGCTGGAGGAGGGGAGGCAGGAGTGGCAAGGTTCCATGGCAGGCAGTCTGCCAACCCCACGCCACAGAGCAGCTTTCACAGTCCACTCTGACCAGCCAGTTTCAGCAGCTGTGGACACAGCTGAGGGGAAGCCCAGCAACAGCGCATCTGAGACTTGAGCCTCCCTGGCCAGGCCGGGACAGAGACCCCTTTGAATGTCCTTGGACTGTGTGGACAACACTTGGGGCCTCGTTTAGCATGCTATGTCCTGGGCATAGGCAGTAAAGCTTCCTGGAACCTCAAACAGTTTAGGAACTCCTGGGTGGCCTTATCTAAAGCGGAGTGCTTGGCTCTGCTGCAGTGCGGATAAAGTGTTAAGTCCATATCAGCCCCTTCACACTTTTAACATCAGTCTACTGAAGACATGGGCAAAAAGAAGTTCAGAACACATGACTGCTCTCAGAGGGCAAGATTCAGAGAGCCCTGGGCAGCCAAGGGAAACAGAGTAGGAATAAAAGAGAGTCGGCCTCCTTTGCAGGAGAATCCATTTTGACCCTCTTACTGTAAGAGATGTCTTTACAACTCCTTCCCTAAAAAAGTAGGAATAAGAATTAAACAGATTAAGAGACCCTCCGAGCAGGTAGCTGAGGTAGATAGAAAAAAAGAAATTCTAGTTCCATAGGGAAACAGCAGCAAAAGCTTGTAAACTCCTGTAGAGAGAAACTTCCTCAACTTGGGCAATTTCTTGGTTCAGAGTATTCCAGACCTGCTTCCCAACAGTTTCCCAGCCTAAAGCAAAAAGCAAGACCATTCTGAGGCATGTGACCTGATTTTAAAATATTTTATTACATAATCTTTTCATGGCACCATCAGGAGTAACAGAAAACGTTATTCCCAGTTCCTAACCACATCCTGAAAAATATACATTTGTATTTATATATTTATATCAGTACTCCACCCCTATCCCCTAACTCCACCACCTAGTGTAGGTCTTTTGCTTAAAGCAAGAAACTATTCTCTCAGGTAAGAAAATATATATGGAAGCTAAATGAAGTAATGGTTAGAATAGGGACAGGGGTCGTGGGGGCAGGGAGGAAGGGGTAAAGTCCAGGCTAGGCAGGATGCATCACTGGAGTCCAGCAGAGGTGGAGGACAGTGTATAAAAAGGCAGCGTCAGGCAGGTGGATTCTGGTGTCCTTGGTCCATTAGGAGATGGCCTTTGCCTCAGGAAGGAAGGCTTCCCAGTACTTTGCCAGCTGCAAAGAAGTGGGGACAGTAAGCAAGTGCCCCCACCTAGTGGCAGAGCCTGAGCCTGGGAGGGGAGCAAGCACAGTGCCATGCATGGCACTCCCTCAGATGCCTGAGCCACCTCAAGGGAGGCTGGAGCTGAGGCAAGCTGAGGAAATGGTTAGGCTGAGTGGACCTTGGGACAGACTGGCCAGCAAGCCACACTGCCCTGACCTGTCTCTAGACTAAGAGGAAGCATCAAGTTCAAGGGAAATCACTAAAGATACTCCTGGTTCTGCCCTGGAGGGAGTACCCCTGTGGGGGACACAGCTTTGCCCAGCTCAGTTAGCTCCTCACAATGGGGCCCACTGTTCACCACACTGCCTGGTGCCTCAGCCTTTAGAGGGTTAAGTGGAGTTTTTCCTTTAAAACTAATTTCTTATAGGATTCGGGCAATCCTGCTTAGCAAAAGACCCTACTAGATGTTCCATGTTAGAGCAACAGGGCCAGCCTAGCCCATCCCATTACCAAAGCCCAAAGTAGGCAGCAGGCCTCTGGATCAGGCACAGAGGATGAAAGTCATGTATAACTTACATACCTGCTGCTGTGAATACAGGAGTATCTCAAGGTACTTGATCACATGGTTTTTGAAGTCCTTGGATTTCTCTTTCTATAGGAGACAGGATTCTAGAGTGATCATCCAGACAGTTACTCCTACCCCTCTTGATCAGATGGTGGTGTTTATTGCTGACTGAGGCCAAACACAGCCCCAGAAACTACAGCCAGTAGTTGGAATAGCTATAACTTCCAGCCAAACAGCTTCTGCAAGGCCCTGCAAAGCTTTCTTCATGGTGGGTGGCGGGGGGTCAGAGGGGGGAAGGCGGGTGGAGGAAGAGAAGAGAGAGGAAAGAGGACCAGAGGACAGACAAAGGACAGCTGCAAGCTTTGTTCTGTGTCTAGCTGCTCTGGTCTAGCAACACGTACAGGACAGCTACCTTGCCTCAGAACACAAACGTGAACACACATAGAAGGTGGTATTGGTTCACAACAACTACCAAGTCACCAGCACTTCCGTCTGTCTCCTGACTCAATAGACTTGAACAAAACCAACACCACCACTAAACCAGGCACTGCACACTTGTGAGAAATAGGATGTTCTATCTCACCTCAAACCGTATCACTTCTTTTCGGACCACAGTTGAAATCCTTTCAAAGTCCCTTTCATACTGAGTTACCCGAGACTCCCACTGGGAAGAAAAGGGGAAAGACAGGATCACTTAATACTATAGTATCATTACTGAGTCGTTCCCTCTGGACAGCAATTCTACACATGAGACCTCAATTGGTCATTATGTCTGTTTCTCTCTCTGGGTAAGATTAGAAACCATATGGGATTCAGTGTGTAAGGCCATCTGGCTGGAAAAGAGATGCTGTGTGCCCCAGGCCAGGCCTGGTCTCTAAGGAAGTTCTGGCACTCCAAAGCCTCTGGTTTAGGTACCCACCAGCAGAGCTGGGAGTTCCAGAGAACTGAATTTAGTTCTCACCAGAGGGGCATATCTGAGTCACCTTGGAGTTTTTCTAAGACCCACCCAGGACCCCTCTTAAAGAGATTCTTATCTGACAAGTCTGGGTGGAATGGGAAAAGGGAAAAAGTGTCAGGCCTTCAGGCAAGCCTGGACTCTTCTGAGGCTTCCTCAGCAGCCACCATCCTTTAGGCTCAAATAGCTCTCTTGTCTGCTGTGGGGTTTCAAGCATCTGGGTGGGATGGGACCTAGGCTCACTGGGGAGACAGTAGAATACCCCCACTCATCTGCCTTGGGGGGCCTCACCTCTAAGATCTCGTCCTTGGCCTGCTGCAGTTTGTCAGGCTTATTGGCCCAAAGCAGCCGAGCCTCAGCCTCCCGCTTCTTCTGCAGTGTAGCTTGAGCATCCTGCCAGCGCTGCCATGTCTTCATGCGCTGATCGAAGGCAGCCTGTAAGGGTGGGGGGTTGGGGAAGAGCACAACCAGCCCTTCAGGAGCTCCACTGGCTCCAGCCTGAAGGAGGGGGTAAGGGTAGAAGGGCTGGCTCTTCCAATAGCTGTGCTAGAGAAGGACCGAGCAAGGACAGGTTCTGCAGCCACATGTTAGTGCCCAGCTGGAAGCTTAACATCAAACAGCACAAGCTTGGGTAAGACTCCTTTCCAAGCCTCCAGAAGGCCAGGGCCATGCTGCTTCATGCGACTCCCAAGGCTGGATGGCTGGGAGCACAGTAGGTGGCCTGATGCCAATGCCCAGCACTATGGCTCCCAAACTGCCTCTCTGAGATGAGTCCATGGGTCTACACACTTTTCCTGAACTCCTGCCATATGCCAGGAACTAAGGATATACTGAGGTATGAAACACGTGGTTCTGCTTTTTAATGGAGCTTATAATCTAATAGAAACCACTGACATTATATTAATAATTATCAATTAATAATTAGACATACGCAGAATACAGAGAAAACAAGCAGGGGACCTATAACATAGTAACATAATTGGAGACCTACCTCAGCCCGGGGGGATATACAAGCTAAGGTCAATCTAAGGAAGCAACCCTATTATTATATATGCCCAATAGTATACAGGTTAGTTTAACAGATCTTTAAATGAATGCTTGAAGCTACCAGGGGACACACAGCTTCCATCTCATTTATACACTCAACTGTTGCAGGCTATTTAGGTTCACAGGCCCACTGCTTGTTTTCCCTGTTTCCAGTCCCTTGATCACATTTCCAGAGGATAGTTGTTGGCCTATCCACACCATGTACCACCTCCACTGGCTTAATAGACTTCAAGAGGCAGCCTGGATGAGAGGTCTGTGTGTGGGGCCAGACTCCTAGCCCTGTTCCATTTGCTCTCCTTCACTACGGGAAGTTCCCTGGATGTTTCCTAGGTCTCCATAGTGCCAAAGTTTGAAACTTGAGGAGTGAATGCCACTAAATTCACCTTTCCTGGCACTGTCACTTGTGCTCACTTGTAATTTCTTAGCAGCTCAATGTCAAAGGATGGGTAAAGGGTAACTTCATATCCATGTAAGACTCAAGCCTAAACCTCTGGGCTAAGAGCAGTGCAGCTCCAGGTTCAGGGAAAAGCAAAAGAGAAATATTTGTTCATCTCCTCTATACCACTGCCAGCTCATGATTATGAGGAGGGCAGTTGAAGAGTCTGAGAAAAATCCCAGCTTGAAGTTCTGCACAGACATGCTGCCCCAGCCTCTGCATGGAGCTCTAGGCTGGGCCTCTCTCCCCACTGTCCACAGGGGCTCACCCAGCCTAGGAGGTCACATCCTAGAGCTGTGCTCTCCTGAGACTCCACACAATGCCCCCTCTGGAAGCTCCCCAGAGAGGGCCCTGAGGTGGCGCTCCAGTCTTTGTAGTCTGACCAGATCTAGGAATTCCAAAGCAGGTTATTTTTCCAGCCTCTTATCACTCTGGGGTGAGCAGGAGAGGGCAATGAACAACCTCACAGGCTATATTGAGCAACTCTACCATGGAGGAAACGAGAGCCCTGGGAGCAGCTAGGTTCTTGACAACATGGGAGCTCCCTAGTGGGGGAGATGCTGGAGGCGAGGAGTGAGGGTGGCTCTGTTCTAACTCAGGGGCTCATTCTGGTCCCAAGCTGGTTCCGTGTAAGGCCCTTATAAGACAGGTGCCAGGATCTCTCCTGGCTCTTTCTCTATCTCGGGGAGGCCATGTAAGAGCTAATACCACTGCCCAAAGGAGCTTCCCTGGCTGCTCTAAAAGGTCATGGGAAACCAGGCTGCCCTGGTTACCAGGAGAAGAGGTAGGCTGCGGTGTTACCAGTGGTCAGCACAGCACACAAAGGACTCTGGTGACAAGCTCTCTCTACCCCCTGGCCACACTCCTCCATGCAATGCCAAGCCGTTCCGTGTAATTACCTGACTGCCCACAACAGAGGGACAAGTGAAGCCAGTACCTGGGCAAAGCTGCTGCTTACTGTTAAGGAGGCAAAGACCAAAGGACTGAGGAAGTCACTGCTCCAGGGAGCCGAGACAGCAGGCCTATCATAAACCTTGTTTGATGAAAGGAGCACTGTCCAGCTTCAATAATAATGAGGGGCCTACTTGGAAATTCAAGAATAGTCTTTTCTCTAAACGCATTTGAAAAACTGACTGTCGGCCTCAAAATGACTCAGTGATAACTAGCTAACAGTTAAATGGATTTTTTGGTTCATAAGATACCGTCTCTCTTGAGAGTAGAAGAAAGTTACACCTATTTTCAGCTATAATGGATGGAAGCTTCTTGGAGAGGGGAAAAGCAAAAGAAAGACAAATTAAATCAAGGACGGGGGGAGAAAGAGGAAAGGAAACAGAGGCTTACACGGACTATGGCCAGGAGACGAATGTAGTCACTGAGGAGCTCAGCAAGGAGGAAGAAGTCATTGTTGGCCTGTTCCTGGTGGAGCTGCTCAATTTTTTCTTCCACCTCAGCCAGCTGGGAGAGTGCCCGTGACAATGCTGTGTTGTCCTCAGAGCTCCCAAGCATGGCTAGACTCTTTGCAAACTGGGCTGTGTTCAGCGCTAGCTCTGGAAGAAGACAGCAGAGGCCTCTGATCTCAAGGAAAAGGGACAAGTCAGCTGGCACCACATGGCATGCCTTAGCAAACCTGCCTCTGTGTATCTAACAACAGGGGACTCTGCAACCCAGTCACTTATACCATGGCTGTACGTAAAGAGTGAGGGGAGTGCAGTGTGGTCACACGAGCAGGGAGAGGCACCTGCTGGCCTAAGTTTCACTAGGTTGAGGACTACCTGGAGGAAGCAGTTCCAATATTCCTGAGAACTAGGGGCCAGTTGATACCAACAGGCCAAATGATTTTAATTTTCATGTTAAAGCTCATTAGTTTGTTTGTTTATTTATTTATTTTTAATTTTTATTTTTTTTAAAGCTCATTGTTAAGAGTCTGTGCACACTGCCTACTCTTACATCTTCCAGAGCAGGACAAGTTTTTTCTGTGAAGGGCCAGATGATTTAAGCTTTGAGGACCACATCTGGTCTCATTTTCTCTTTTTTCACTCATCCCTTTAAAAATGTAAAAACCATTCCTAGCTTGTAGCAGTAGGTCAGGGCCTGATGTGGCTCATGGACTAGGCCATATCTTGCCAAGTCTTACATTGCCTTCATTCTAACTGTTCTCTGCCTGTTCGGATTTCTGTTTATTGCCATGTTTAAGGCAGAGCATTCAAACTTGGCAAATTTTACTAGCTCTTAGGCCAAGGTGAGGAGACATACATGGTTTCCCTGAATTTATGTATTGCCAATTTGACCATGTAGCTAAAATGTGTGACATCACTTCAGATATAAGCCACCAATTCAAACCACATCAGCTCTTAAGTCCATGTTCCAGGTAGAAAAAGTCAATGCTTACAGTGACTGAGGCAGGAGGTGCAGGGCACACTTTTTTGATGAGAACATCAAGGACTAGGTGGG
The DNA here is from genome assembly GCF_048164855.1 of Canis lupus baileyi. Taxonomy (NCBI): domain Eukaryota; kingdom Metazoa; phylum Chordata; class Mammalia; order Carnivora; family Canidae; genus Canis; species Canis lupus. Next base: position 32,053,803 of record NC_132869.1, on the reverse strand, counting down.
CTGAGAATTTCAACTTGAATGGCTGATAAACTTAGGAACAGGATGCCCTCCCATCTCCAGCTCAATGGAGACATCAATTTCCCCCAGCTCCAAGTGTATTTCCGATGTTGTTACCTTTCCTATGGTTGACTAGAGTTTCTACAACAGCATGCAGTTTTCGTAAGCGCTGCTCTTCACACTCTACTTCCTGGAGCTTCTCCTCAAACCACTGAAACACACAAGCCCAGATCTTTAATGGAGGGGACTCATGTAGGTATACAGCACAGCATATTCCTTAGCAGTTTTTTCAAAAAGGGACCGAATTATCTTTAAAGGAAAGTCTCTGAGAAATTCAGGACTCCTCAGGGCTTCTCACCCATAAGATTGATGGGGCAGGGGAAGGTGGGAGGGATGGGGCAGGGGAAGGTGAGAGGAATTGGGCTACTCACAATGTCTGATTCATTCATCTTGATGGTCATTTTACTGACTGCATCTGTGGCTTTGTTGAACATCTTGAGGAGACCAGCGCCACTCAATGTCTGGGTACCAACGGCGCGTGGCAGCTATAAGACCAAGAAGGCGGGATGGCATGTTATCTGCTGCCCCTATTTTAGGTTCAGAAGAATTAGTATCCATCAGATGGCATGCCCAAAACTTGCCAAACAAATTATTTGAACTGGAGATTGTTGTTTTCAAAGGAGTTAGACACATCTGTAACTAGCACACACAGAAAAAAAAAAATTAAAAGGGCTATGTTACACATAATTCTATGTTACCTACAGAATTAGGAAAATGTTCAGCTTTTGATACAGTATGCAGAAAGACAGGAGAGTAAGATTGTTATGTGGTCTGATGACCTTGTGTTGAGACTGTCTGCCATCCCAGGCACAAACTGCTTAAATATCAAACATGCTTTTGTTAAAAGATCCTTTGGATTAGTATACTCTGGACAAAACTGGATGAAAGGTCTTGAGAAGCTTTGAAGCTGTGCTGTGATTCCATTTGGATTTTTCTCAGTGAACAAAGGACTAAGGACAGGAGTGTTATTTATTCAGATTGAGGGTATTTTTAGGGATGACCTTATTAAGCCAAGCATGTCAAACATTTAAGAACAATTTAGTTGGTTCAGCCCTACCACAACTTTCCTAGGGCATGGAAGGGATCCGAAAGAACCTATAGTAAATATAGTATATACCATGTTGAAAAATTAGATTTTAGTGCTCAGGGCTGTTAGGGCAATAGTTTTCACTTGGGGCACATTTGCCCCCCAGGGGACATTTGGCCATTGCTGCGGATAATTTTGGTCATTAAAACTGGGGAGGGGATGCTATTGGAGTCTAGTGAATAGAGGCCAGGGATGCTGCTACACCTATAATGCACAGGGCAGCTCTCTAGAACGAAGAATGATCCAGCCCAAAGTATCAACAGTGCTGTTGTAGACAAATTCTTTTTTAGGGGTTATAACATGGGGATGAGGGGCCAAAAAAAGGAAAAATATATATAGAAATCCCAGAGGAGGAATGAAAAGATTTTTGCATTAAGCAAAGAAATTTTAATTAAAAAAATTTCATTTGGTGGGGGGAATTCGATATACTTAGTACCATTTTCTTCATTAGAGTAATGCATATCATATGCAAATTAAATAAAAATTTAAAAGTAAAAACAAAATGAAAAAACAAATACACAATGATAGCCCCACCTTGTCACTAACTTATTTCTAGTTTTCTTTCATATGAGATACATTATTTCATTCCAGTGTTTGTTTTCCATCCTTAATGACTAACATGTTCCCATAGCTCTATATACATGCTGTTTCAAGTTTCACTTTTTATAATTTCTTTTAAAGTAAGCTCTACACACAATGTAGAGCTCGAACTCACACTAGAACTCAAGATCCTGAGATCAAGAGTCACATGCTTCACCAACTAAGCCAGCCAGGCACTCCACGTAATTTTTTTAATATATATTTTCAATGAATATATATAAACATTTCTGTATACTTTCTGTTAATGATGAGAATAAAGTATATGTTGTATTGATATATTTCACTTACTTCTTCAATTTTTAGCAACTGGGCCATCTCCAACTTTTCACAATTATGAAAAGACTATGCATAGCCTGTAAAAAAGATGGTCTATTTGAATCAACACTTTCACTACATGGCAGTTCTGTGGTCTGTGGTAAGTGGTTTTGAACCAACGCCTCTCAGCTCCTGGCACAAAATAAGCATTCAATTTGAGCCTAATAGTAACCTATGAAAGACATGCAAAGGACTTGCCAAGTAGATCATTGTGTTGTTCCAGTAAGACAAAACTAGGCTGCAGTTTGACCTTTAAAACCAGTTGCTTTCAATTATAGGCAGAACTTTTTATTTCAAAGGCTGAAAAATACCTGTCATTCTTGAGGGCTTACAAATTAGAATATAGTCTTATATTAAGCCAAATGCATGTAAAGTGCTCAAATGTTTGTTGAATGAACTAGTTTCATTTCACTAGAGGCAGATATAAATTATGCAATTCAGTTTGTATAATACTAACCTCTTCTTTTTCCAAGAACTCCCGGACATCAGGGTCCTGTAACATGGTAGGATGATTCACAATCCTTTGAAGGTACCTACAGGGTATTAACAGTTATCTGGTTAGTCAACCTGGCCTCACAAGGTTTGGGGTGTTATACAGTGTTGGCAAAGGTACATCTTTCATTACTTTAAGATGTCCTCAGATAAGGCACTTGAATGTGACTCTGCTTTTAAACACATTGAAATTCATACTCTTCACATATTTCTAAAAAGGGAAGAAACATAACTGCTCAGAAAGAGACCTCAGAGCCAGTCATAGATGATTGTCAAAGGGAATATCCTTAACTGCTCACTCGGGATGAGGAAAGAAAAGATGGTCTGTTCTTAAGGTGGGAAGATCAGAGACTTAGGAAATGTTGGAGAGCTTACAGAAGTGTGAGTCTTTAATTCAGTTGACTCTCATCTCTACTAACTCCAGTGAATTGTTCATAATTAAGTCTCAATTTCAGGTTCCTACCTGTTTTCCTGTTCTTATATCATTCAGGAAAATGGTTGTATGGCACTTACCTTTCTAGAGCAGCCCTCCGTTTTTCAAGAAATTCTGCAGAAGAAGAATCTTCCTTCCCAACTTTTACTTTTGTCATTCCTGGAGTGGAATTTAAAAAGTAAAAATAACTTTAAATCATTGTGAATTAAAAACAAACACCTGTAGAAAAGCCCACAGAAGGAAAGGCAATGAGAACAGCATTACAAAAAATAACCAAAGGCCACTTCTACACTTTCATGTTATGAGGTGCATGAACAAAAGGTTCTTCACACGAGAGTCATATTTTGAACTAGACGCAAAGTGTTGAAGGTTCTAAACTCTGAGACTTGCAGAACATTATACATTTTCCAAAAGAGGGCCACAGGACTCTGAGTATAGATTAACAAACATCAATTGATGGCAATGGGAATGTTCCTTGGCTCCCTCGGGCCCCCATCTTACTTAGAACATTTCAGTCTGGAGGAAACAGGAATCATTTAAGACTCCTGATACCAATACAAACATAAACACAACACAACACACACACACACCCATACACACAGCTGTGAAAGCTCAAAGCAGAGCTTCCTACTGCACCTGAAGGAAGAATACATGTCAAAACACGCTATTTCTGTAGACCTTATGTGATTTATAGGAAAATGCTGGAACTATCTTTCCTGACCATAAGATTCCACGCTTTTAATAGTAGTCTCTTGGGACATCTGGGTGGCTCAGCGGTTGAGCATCTGTCTTTGGCTCAGCGCGTGATCCTGGGATGCGGGATTGAGTCCCCACATCAGGCTCCCTGCATGGAACCTGCTTCTCCCTCTGCCTGTGTCTCTGCTTCTCTCTCTCTCTCTCTCTCTCGTGAATAAATAAATAAAATCTGGTTTAAACAAAAATATTTTTTTTTTTTTAAGATTTTATTTATTCATGATAGAGAAAGAGAGAGGCAGAGACACAGGCAGAGGGAGAAGCAGGCTCCATGCCGGCAGCCCAACGTGGGAATCCATCCCGGGACTCCAGGATCGCATCCTGGGCCAAAGGCATGCGCCAAACCGCTGAGCCACCCAGGGATACCTAAACAAAAATGTTTTTAAAAAAAGTAGTCTCTTATACTAATTAGAAACTATACTACAGAAGGAATGCAAAGGAAAAAAATCCAAGAAGAATTAAAGACCACATAGCTTACCTATTAGGCTTTTCTCAGGTGGAGGAGGGACAATAAAGCCATTCTGAGAATGTTTCTCCGAAAGCTTCTCATAAAGACCCAGAAAGTCACTAAATCTTCTTTTCACTGCAAACTGTTTACTCCTGAACATTGGTAAGCTCGTCTTGGGGACAGAAAAAACACAAGGCAATTTCATTTCAAATAGAAGATGAGTACAGATCTTTAAAGTCATCTGGCTTAAGTGAAAGGAATCTACTTCCTAGATCCCTGTCCTTTAGCTACCCAGCAAACAACTTTCTTCAAAGCTGAGATTCTTAAACCTTCTGAACTACAGTCCCCCTCTGGCTGTCTGGAAGTTTACAGAGCCCTTCTCAGAATAAGGATTTTAAATGCATAACATAAAATGTATAGGATTATAAAGGCAAGTAACTAAATTGAAATCCAGTTCCACATCCAGGTTAGGAACTCTTCCTCTAAAAGGAAACTGATGTTGAAATCTAGTTTAAAATGGAAATCTATGGTTACCTGTAACTATTTCATCTTGCACTGCTTAATTAAGGGTATTGGTTCCTGGAATTAAAGCAGTGGAAACTAAAGACAGACTAAAGGGGGAGGATTAAGTGAAATGTCCACAATGTAGACATTTTAGCTTCTAAGGTGTCACTGAATCTGGAACTCACAGGTGGCAGGCCAACAAATAGCAGTGAGACAATAAACTTGAAGGAGACTTCTAGTAAAAAAAGATTAGGCCTACATCATGATGACAGACCATTTAATACTCACCAGGCAGGCAAAATTTAAGGAGGCTGTCCTTGCCCATTATTGGCAAAGAAGTATATCAAAGGAGAATTTTTATATGCCAATGGGAGTATAAATTGGTACAAGGGCTTTGAAAAAATTTGTATTCCACAAATAAAAACAAAAGTTCGTATTCCCTTTCCTCAACATTTGCCCTATCTATGACCCAGGGGACTACTTCTGGGTATATACTCTAGAGATACTCTTCTATATGTATACTAGGAGACATGTGCAAGAAAGGTCATGGTTCATAATTACAAAAACTGGAAACATGCCAAATATTCACAACAGGAAAACGGAGAAATATATTATGCTATAATCACACAATGGACTAACTACAGCTACACACAACATGGATGGGTCTGAGAAACAATGCTAGTAAAGAAAGCACTATTTTCAGCACGATGCCGTTTTTATGAAACTTAAGAACAAAGCAAAACAGTATTTTGTTTAAAGATACATATGTGAAGACTCTTTATAAAGGAAATGAGAGACTCAGGAGAGTGGCTGCCCTTAAGGTGTGAGGGAGGGGATATGACAGGGAGAAACACGCAGGTAGGTTCAATGGTACTCATCTTAAGACTGGTGGTAGGTTCGGGGCTTCATTTTTTATGCTTCATAACCTGCATACAACATTGTGTAAGTTTTGTATGCATTAATGTTATATAAAAAAGGAAGACCAGACTCTAGGGGTAAAAGGGTAGGGAAAGTATTAAAAGAAGCTCCACATAGGGAACCTCACAAGAAGTGATGATTTTTAAACAGGTGATATAGTCTGGGGCAATCCACCAAACTAGTTCTAAACCACAAAGTTCCTAAGAGGGATGGGGATATATCAGATATACCACATGTCTTAATAAAACTTACAAAGTTTCAAACTGAAGTGTTAGCTCTCTGGAAGAAAAGTGGAAAGGCTCAGATGAGATTACCAAAGGGATGCAGGCTTGCTCCATCTTGAGTAAACTTGAAGGAGGATGTTGGCAAAGAAACTAAAGAAATACCCAGAAATAATCTGAATAATGACCTTCTTGGTATAAACACCCACGTCTATTAAGTCAGTCACCGTAGGGTCACTTGGACTCACCTGTGTTGTAACTTTGTAGGCTACATAAGCATTCATACCATCTCCTGTGGAGAACAACAGAGCACAAGAGGATTATTTTATAAACCAAAGCAGTGCTGATCTTGCTCACATTTCACCAGGAATCGTAAACCACAGAAGTCCTACATAAGAAGGGATACTTCTTTCATCTCCAAGCTTTATATACTATCCTATAATCTTGCCTTAGGGTCTCTGTGTTACATATTATGCCCCCACAGATGCTGGCAGGGCCCCAGGATGAATTAGACAAGAGAGTCATCCCCCTGTTCCAAGGGTAGGCTCCATTCATATCCTCCACAAAGCAGCACTGGATACTCACAATCCATCGGTTGTTGCCATGCCAATATTTGGGCTGGTTATACACATCTGTCTAAAACCAAACAATTCTCTTGCTGTATAAAGCAGGAGGAGGAGAAGGAAGCAACTGATGTAAAAGGAAACAAGCAGTTCTACCCTAAGCTAGCTCTGGGCTCGGTTTGCTCTTTCAGAAATACTGTCACGGATCCCTCCATTGGTGCTGGGGGACACTAACCTCTCTCATCTAGCATGTTCACCCAAGCAAAGGGCCTGGCAGGAAGACGCTCCGGCTGCCTGATGTCACACAAATCTCTTTCCTGGAGGAATTATTTTTCTGAAAAAGTCTTTGACTGTTAAATAATTTGGGATTCAAGCAATTGTTTTTCTCCGTGGTAGTGTCTTGACCTAGACCACTTAGGGACATAAAGGCACCATTGACTCCCTGAGCAGTGAAAAGACACACTGGACTCAAACAAAGCTCTAGTACTAGAATCTGGTGTTTTGGGTTGGTTTTGTTCCCTTCTTCCCAACCCCTCAATTCTTTCCCTACACCAAACAGGAAAACCTAGGTCAACCATTACTAGCTGCTTAAGCTCCTGAACTGGTCCTGAGAGAGAGAGGGCACAGGGGAATGTGGTGAAGTATCGGATCAACAGGGTTACATACTGCAACTTGGTTTCAATGACATGGCTAGGAATGCCTGCTTTTTTAAAAAGTACACAGAGAAGTTGGAAATTATATGGGAATAGAGAGCTTGTGTTTCCTACCTCTCTAATCCTACCAAAAGGGTGTGTATGAAACAGAAATCATAAGCTAAAGCTTAGAAATTACTGCATATCAATTACCACTGTTAGTTCTCTTCTAAACCACTTATACTACATTGCTTAACACTGCTAAGAATATTTATCACTGTTAAAAGGAAAAAAAATCTAAATTTACTTCATAGAAAAAGTATTCAAAATTTCATTCACAAGGCATAGTCAAATTTCCAAAGGTCAATCCCATAATTTAGTGCCTACAATTAAGGAAAGCCTAAGTGCAAACATACATAAAACATGACAGCAAAGCAGGATCTTCAGTTTGCCAGCATATTACCTGCTTTTACTGAGCTAATGAGTTAGAAAAAACATACCTGCATGTATATACAGAGTTCATAAAATATGGAAATGGGGTAATAATATAGCAGTTTTAAATTTATGCTTATTTCCTAAATAATTTCAGAAAGTTGAAGATGACATATATAAATTACCAAGAGTCTAAAAAGCGGTAGAAGTGGCATTTATTTATTTATTTATTTACTTATTTTTAATTTATTTTTAAAAGGATTTATTTACTTATTTTAGAGAGGGAGAGAGTGCGTGCAAGCGTGTGTGCACATGTGCACATATGGGGGGCAGAGGGAGAGAGAATCTGAAGCAAACTCTGTGTTGGCGCAGGGCTTGATCTCACAATCTTGAGATCACCACCTGAGCCCAAACCAAGAGCTGCCTGCTTAACCAACTGCAGCATCAGGTGTCCCAATTAATTAATTTTTTTAAGGTTTTTTTTTTTTTTAATTTTTTTAAGGTTTTAAGTAATCTCTACACCCAATGTGGGGTTCTAACTTATGACCCCCAAGATCAACAGGTGCATGCTCTACCATCTGAGTCATCCAGGAACCCTGGTTTCTTATTTAGATATGTGTAGGAATGAACATGACTTGGAGATCAAGAGTTGCATGCACTACTGACTGAGCCAGCCAGGTGCCCCAAGATCAGGTCTTGAATATGAATATGCTTTAAATAGCTGTTTTTTTGGCATCAACATGACTAAGAATCTAGACGGTAGCACCAGAGAATGAAAGCTATTCACCAAGGTAATATGTGTTTAAATAAATCTGATCCACGGGATGTTTAAATTACTGTCATGGGTAGAATTCTGTCCTCTTAAAAAGATATGTTGAAAGTCCTAATGTGGGGATGCCTGGGTGGCTCAGCGGTTGAGCATCTGCCTTTGGCTCAGGGCATTGGGATCGAGTCCCATGTCGGGCTTCCTGCATGGAGCCTGATTCTCCCTCTGCCTATGTCTCTGCCTCTCTCTCTCTGTGTCTCTCATGAATAAAAGAAAAAGAAAAGAAAAGAAAAGAAAAGAAAAGAAAAGAAAAGAAAAGAAAAGAAAAGAAAAGAAAAGAAAAGGAGAAAGGAAAAGAAAAAGAAAAAGAAAAAGAAAAAGAAAAAGAAAAAGAAAAAGAAAAAGAAAGAAAGAAAGAAAGAAAGAAAGAAAGAAAGACTTAATGCCCCAGTATCTCAGAAACTATTTGGAAACAGGGTCTTTATAGAAGTAAAGTGAAAATGAGGTCAGAGGGTGTGGGCCCTAATTCAATTTGATTGGTGTCCTTATAAAGAAAAATGTGGACACAGAGAGACACATAAAGAGAGAAGACAACGTGAAGAAACTTAGGGAGAATGCCATGTGACAGTGAAGGCACAGACTGGGGTGATACATCTATAGGCCAAGGAATACCTGAGGCTCCCAGAAGCCAGGAGAGGCATGGAACAACCTTCCCTAATGCCTTCAGAGGGAGGATGGCCTTGCTGACACCATGATTTCAGAATTCTGGCCCTCAGAATTCTGAGCAAATATATTCCTGTTGTTTTAACCCACCCTGTTACTAGTATTTTGTTATAGAAGTCCTAGGAAACTAATATACTTTCTCCCTCTCCTGGTTTGTTTTTTTTTTTTTTTTTAAATTTTCTATTTTTTTTTAATTTATTTTATTTATTTATGATAGGCACACAGTGAGAGAGAGAGGCAGAGACATAGGCAGAGGGAGAAGCAGGCTCCATGCACCGGGAGCCTGACGTGGGATTCGATCCCGGGTCTCCAGGATCACGCCCTGGGCCAAAGGCAGGCGCTAAACCGCTGCGCCACCCAGGGATCCCCCTCTCCTGGTTTATTAAGCATCATGACTTTTATTAATTTTTTTAAATATAATGATTTTTAAATATTAAAACAATTAATATTATTGACTTACAATTTTTCTTACTCTACCAAGGATTTAAAGCAGATAATAACTAGCTTAAAAATCAATGTGCTTGGGCAGCCCTGGTGGCTCAGTGGTTTAGCGCCGCATTCAGCCCAGGGCCTGATCCTGGAGACCCGGGATCAAGTCCCACATCGGGCTCCCTGCTAGGAGCCTGCTTCTCCCTCTGCCTGTGTCTCTGCCTCTCTCTCTCTCTCTCTGTGTGTCTCTCATGAATAAATAAATAAAATCAATCTGCTTATATAGAATACTTAAAATATTAGAGGCAAAAAATAATCCTGCACATGTAATCCAAAGTACTGGTCCAGGCTCTACCATGGACCACACTGAGACCTGAAAAGAAAGCTGCATTTCACCTACTGTCCTCAGTTTCCTCTATTATTGGATGAGGAAACTGTATAAGATACTCATAAACATCCTACCAGGGCAACAGTCTAGGAAAAGTCAAACTCAACAGTTCAACGACAAACCATTTTGGCATAAAGTCTAATTACACTTTATATGGGGTTGGAAATTACATTTTCCTCTTAACCATATAAACATCATCCCTGTTTAGGAGGAAAAGCTTTGTAAAGTCTCTTCTCTCAGGGAGTAAGTACAGAACAAGGAAAGTTGAGGCCTGTTGCTCTCTACTCATTAATAGCTTTTACAACCCTAGAACATGGGAAGGCTATCCAGTAAATCTAAGTTCTAGCTAAAGTTAAGCACTGTGCTTTCTGAAAATCTAACGTTCCCCAAATACGACCAAAATTCAACCTAAGTCCTTTAGTTTTTATCGATCAAAGAGAGATGCAGATTTACATACTTCTTTTTTTTTTTTTTATGTATTTATGATAGTCACAGAGAGAGAGAGAGAGGCAGAGACACAGGCAGAGGGAGAAGCAAGGCTCCATGCACCGGGAGCCCGATGTGGGATTCGATCCCGAGTCTCCAGAATCGCGCCCCGGGCCAAAGGCAGGCGCACCAAACCGCTGCGCCACCCAGGGATCCCAGATTTACATACTTCTTTAGGCTATCAAGAGTGCATGATAAATAACAAGAATTCCAAACTTCTTGGAGGAAAAACAATTCAGTACATGTCTTTTAGGATACTTATCTTTTTTCTTTTTTTTAAAGATTTATTTATTCATGAGAGACAGAGAGAGAGAGAGAGACAGAGAGAGAGAGAGGCAGAGACAAAGGCAGAGGGAGAAGCAATATGGGACTCTATCCCAGGACTCCAGGATCATGCCCTGGGCCGAAGGCAGGCACTAAACCGCTGAGCCACCCAGGCTCACATGGAATTCAAATGTGATTGGATTATATCACATTAATGTGATGCTCCTCTTTTAGGATACTTAAATGGAATGTATGGCTTCAAAAAAAAGAGTAAAATGGTCTCATCAATTCTGTGGGAGAAAGCAACATTTGGGTCCCTTTTTTTTTTTTTTTTTTTAACATTTGGGTTCTTAAGAAAAGATTCTGAGGTGCCTGGCTGGCTCAGTCAGTGGAACATGTGACTCTTGATCTCAGAGTTGTAGGTTGTAAGCACCACATTAGGTGTAGAGATTACTTAAAAATAAAATTTGGGGGGCCCCTGGTTGGGTCAGTCAGTTAAGAAATGGACTTTTCTTTTTTTTTTTTTTTTTTAAAGATTTATTTATTTACTCATGAGAGACACAGAGAGAGAGAGAGAGGCAGAGAACACAGGCAGAGGGAGCCTAATGCTGGACTCGATCCCTAATCCCGGGATCAAGACCTGAGCCAAAGGCAGGCACCCAACTGCTGAGCCACCCAGGATTCCCGAGACGGACTCTTGACTTCAGCTCAGGTCATGATCTCAGTGAGACTGAGCCCCGTGTTGGGCTCGGTGCTGGGTGTGGAGCCTGCTTAAGATTCCCTCTCCCTCTCCCACTGCCCTGTCACCTCCTCCCTGCTCATGTGTGCTCTCTCTAAAAAGAAATAAAAAACTTTTAAAAGGGATTCTAGGGGATCCCTGGGTGGCGCAGCGGTTTAGCGCCTGTCTTTGGCCCAGGGTGTGATCCTGGAGACCCGGGATCGAATCCCACATCGGGCTCCCGGTGCATGGAGCCTGCTTCTCTCTCCCTCTGCCTGTGTCTCTGCCTGTCTCTCTCTCTCTCTCTCTCTCTCTCTGTGTGACTATCATAAATAAATAAAAATTTAAAAAAATTTATAAAAAAAAAAAAAGGGGATTCTAGTGGTATTTAATGTCTCTGATTTTTTTTCCCCAAAAGCAAAGAAAAGCCTAATAAAGTACTAGGTAACTGCTATTTCTGGCCTTAGAAGCATAGCAAGGGGTATAATTTTACAGGAAAGATAATGATGAAACACTTCATGTTAGCTAATTCGCTCTAGAGGTAACTGTGTAGAAATTAGCTAGCTATGCTCTCCTTGGCCACATCCTAATATCAGAAGGAGTCCCAAGTATACTTACCTATCTTTTCAGGATCAGTTATACCAACTGTCAAATCAAATTGGTCTTCCTGTTCTTCTTCCTCTAGCTTTTAAAGAGAAGACAAACCATGAAAATTAATACACCAAAAAGGCTATGAATTTTACCCTGCAATTATTATGTATCAAAATAACATCATCAAGCTATAACCTTCTATACATCAGTTTAGTTCTGTCCATTTCCCAAATCCCAAGGAATCAACTTTCACACTTTGAAGTCTGCTTATAAGTCTGTTACATCTATTCTCTTAAAACTTTATTTTGGGGCAGCCCAGGTGGCTCAGTGGTTTATCGCCACCTTCAGCCCAGGGCGTGACCCTGGAGACCCGGGATCGAGTCCCACATCAGGCTCCCTGCTAGGAGCCTGCTTCTCCCTCTGCCTCTCTCTCTCTCTCATGAATAAATAAATAAAATCTTTAAAAAAACAACAATGTTATTTTGATCATAATGCATAATTACTAGATTTTGTAAGATTTGCCTCTGTTGGGCTACGGAGGCAATAAGGAAAGCCTATACTCTTGAATATGGAAGCTTCAAACACTAATTATCATTAGTGTTCATCGAAAGCCTCCGTGCCATCCTTTGGGTGATATTCTACCCAAGAGGTGTTCTGTTTTGTTTTAAGATTTATTTGAGAGAGAGAGAATCAGAGAACACAAGCTGGGGGAACAGCAGAGGGAGCAGGAGAAGCAGGTTCCCCACTGAGCAGGGAGCCCAATGCAAGGCTCTATCACCGGACCCCGGGATTGCGACCCAAGTTGAAGGCAGGTACTTAACTGACCGAGCCACCCAGGTGCCCCAAGAAAGAGTTCTTCATGGGATTCTCGCTGTCCATTAATGAAAAAGGCCTTCTTCATTCTTCAAGAATCATAAATATTTTCTCAAGGTTCATATTCAACTGAACTTCAGACTGGCAGCACAGTCCTAAAAATCCAAAAGAAACAAGACCAAGAGCACAAATTCTCACCTCTTCATAGCTTGGCTGGGGCTTAGAAGAATTTGTGGCTTCCTGTGGAGGAAGAGAAATGAGCGTTTTGGCTGGCACCTTCTTCTGATTATTTTGTGAGCTGTCCAGAGAGAGCTCCACTGTGGCATCTAAAACAAAAGTTGATATTCTATAATGAAGATCAATAATGGGTTTTTGATGGCTAAATTTCAGTTCTATAAGCTAAGAGACACAAACAATAGCAACCACTCTCAATACTTACACATTTTCAAACTGAGAACAAGAGTTGTGAAATCTGGTCCAGGTAAACAGAACAAGAAAAAGTAAGAATTTACGTGGATAAAAGGGGAAGACAGCAAGGGAAGTACTCTAGCACAGGCCTGATGGAAGAATCTCTCCCACTTTCTATAGCTACTTGGCTACCCTCTCCTCCCTAAGATTTAGGCAAGAACCAGATATTAAGCAAAAGACTACAAAGTCAGCGTACCAACTTATTTTACTCTGAGGAATATTCCTTTAAAATCTTATATAAACTCTACTTATTCCTGCTATAACTTTGGAAAAGAGGAGTAAGTTCAGCTAAATGTGGGTGTATTGACAGCAAAAAATGACATCAAAGAAAGGAAAACTGGTAAGCTAGAAAAAATAGACCCAATATACTAAGACAGTAACACTTGGGAAAAGGTACTATTTGCTACACCTGAGAATGGCAATGTTGTTTTAGCAGTTTAATAACTCTTTACAATAACAGTTTTTAGATCATCTTGCAAACTTATGTTTGATACATTTTGTCCAAGGGGGATAAAAAGATGTAATATCTGAAAATCCTTCTAATAAGAATAGTTGTGAAAAATGGTGCTTAAAAGCCACCTTTGTCTATCTGAGAACATCTCAGTTGAGCAAAACAACTCATTCTCTAAGTGTTCTAGAGATGGACTTTAGAAGAGCAGAAGGCACCATTTTTAGACAAATTTTTTTTGACTAATAAAAAGGACACACTTTCAACTTAGAGCAATAGCATTAGAAATTCAAAACCTAAAACCAAAGATTTTTTTCTTCTTTAGTAAAGAAAAACATAGTATCTATTTGAGTTTGGCCTAATCAGTAGGTATGCAATTTTAGTTCTAGGGAATTCAAAGAAGCTATTTCTCTTTCTTATTTTTTATTTTTTTATTTTATTTTATTTTTTTTTTTTTAAATTTATTTATGATAGTCACAGAGAGAGAGAGAGAGAGGCAGAGACACAGGCAGAGGGAGAAGCAGGCTCCATGCACCGGGAGCCTGATGTGGGATTCGATCCCGGGTCTCCAGGATCGCGCCCTGGGCCAAAGGCAGGCGCTAAACCGCTGCACCGCCCAGGGATCCCCTCTTTCTTATTTTTTAAAAGATCTTATTTATTTACTTGAGAGAGAGACAGAGAGATGATGGGGGGAGGGACAGAGGAGGAAGGAGAGGAACAAGCAGACTCCCCACTGAGCAGGGAGCCAGATGTGGGGCTCAATCTCAGGACCCCAAAATCATGACCTGAGCCGAAGTCAGATGCTTAACCAACTAAGCCACCCAGGTGCCCCTATTTCTTTTCTTTTCTAGACTTTCATTTGGAACTAAAATGAAACAAGATGGGGGACTATAAGGCATGACTAAGTCCTAGATGAATGTTCTAATCATTAAATGTGAATCATGTACAAACATGATTGCCACACTCTTGGAACTTGGTCTCTTATCAGGAAAAGAAGAGAGATGGTAATATAATCTGACCATGGTATGGGAGTACAAAACAAAACAAAGTACACATAATAAATACCTCAGGATGGTAGTATTCTTTGGAGCAAGTAACCAGCAGAAAGATGTTGAAGATATTCAGACCATGCAGGTCCCAAGTAAATAATAAGTTAATAAATGAGTTTGGAAATGAAACAGGAGGTACTTCTCATTTAAAATCTTTGGCTTATTAAGTGCTACTGAAAGTCCTTTGAAGAACTGTGCATTTTCTACTGACATTCATGGGACAAAGATGCCAAAACTTGAAAAGAGTGATAGAAAAGCCTTTGGGCTCCATCATGGAACTAATTATGTGGCAAATAAAACTAGAACATTTAAATTACCACAATCAATATCTAAAAATTCTGAGAAGCTACTCAAGTCCTAAACTAAATGTCTTATCTTAGGTATTCCTTTTTAAGATTTAGTATTTTGAGAGAGAGAGAGAGGAAGCACACATGGGGGAGCAGAGGGGACAGACAGAGGGAAAGTGAGAAAGAATCTCCCTTTTTTTACAAGATTTTATTGGGCAGCCCAGGTGGCTTAGCAGTTTAGCACTGCCTTTGGCCCAAGGCCTAATCCTGGAGACCCGGGATCAAGTCCCACATCAGGCTCCCTGCATGAAGCCTGCTTCTCCCTCTGCCTGTGTCTCTGCCTCTCTCTGTGTCTCTCATGAATAAATAAAAACAAAATCTTAAAAAAAAAAAAAAAAAGATTTTATTTCTCTGAGAGAGAGACAGAGAGAAACAGAGAGAGAGAGAGAGAGAGAGGGAGATTGTAGGCACAAGTGGGGAGAGGAGCAGAAGGGGAGGGACAGGCAGACTTGGTGTAGAATGCGGAGGCCGGGATGCCTGGGTGGCTCAGCGGTTGAGCATCTGCCTTTGGTTCAGGGTGTGATCCTGGAGTCCAGGGATTGAGTCCCACATCAGGCTCCCTGCATGGAGCCTGCTTCTCCCTCTGCCTGTGTCTCTGCTTCTCTCTCTCTCTCTCTCTTTGTCTCTCATGAATGAATGAATGAATGAATGAATGAATAAATAAATAAATAAATAAATAAAATCTTAAAAAAAAAAGAAAAAAAGAGTGCGGAGGCCAAGGCCAGGCTGGATCTCACAAACCCAGGAATGACCTAAGCCGAAATCAAGAGCCAGTTGCTTAACTGAGCCACCCAGGTGCCCCCCTCCCCCAAATATTTTTTTTTGATGATTTTATTTATTCATGAGCGACAGAGAGAGAGGCACAGACATAGGCAGAGGGAGAATCAGGCTCCCTGTGGGGAACGTGATGTGGGACTCAATCCCAGGACCCCGGGATCACAACCTGAGCCAAAGGCAGACACTCAACCACTAGCCACCCAAGTGGCCACCCCCCTTTTAAAGATTTTATTTATTTATTTATTTAAGAGAGAGTATGCAAGCATAAGGTGGGGAGGGGCTGAGGCAGAGGGAGAAGCAGACACCCCGCTGAGGAGGGAGCCCTATATGTGGCTCAATCCCAGGACCTGGAGATCATGACCTGAGTCAAAGGCAGATGCTTAACCAACTGAGCCTCCCAGGCACCCCTTTATTTATTAAGTAGGCCCCCTGACACCTCACCCCCAGCATGGTACTCAGGACTCTGAGATCAAGACCTTAGCTGAGATCAAGAGTCAGATAGTCAACCAACTGAGCCACCCAGGTGCCCCCAGTTTCTTCTTTTAGAAAGTAGTTCTCACAATGGTACCATTTTCTTCTTAACCCTTGTACTTAAAACCTTTGACTCTATTTTCTTTTTTTTTTAAATATTTTTTAAAAATATATTTTTTATTTATTCACAGAGACAGAGAGAGAGAGGCAGAGACACAGGCAGAGGGAGAAGCAGGCACCATACAGAGAGCCCGACTTGGGACTCGATCCTGGGTCTCTAGGATCACGCCCTTGGCTGCAGGCAGCGCTAAACTGCTGTGCCACCGGGGGCGCCCCTGACTCTGTTTTCAACCCTCAATTTTGGACGTCCATTATATCTAAACATAAACACCAAATTTTGCTGATTTTTCTTTTGAAAAGTTTTCACTTTTCCCTTCCCACTTACATCATCTCATTTTTGGTCTTTCCCATTTCATTCTTTTTTTTTTTTTAAAAGACTTTATCTATTCATGAGAGACACAGAGAGAGAGGAACAGACAGACACAGGCAGAGGGAGAAGCAGGCTCCATGCAGGAAGCCCGACGTGGGACTTGATCCCAGGTCTCCAGGATCATACCCTAGGCTGAAGGCGGTGCTAAACCGCTGAGCCACCCAGGCTGCCCTGCCATTTCATTCTTGAACAAATTTGTGATTGCTTTCTGAAGTATCCAGTTTTTCTCTACTGCAATACATTTTATATAATCCCACTAGATCAGTCTTCTTTTTTTTTATTTTATTTTATTATTTTATTTATGATAAGCACACAGTGAGAGAGAGAGAGGCAGAGACACAGGCAGAGGGAGAAGCAGGCTCCATGTACTGGGAGCCTGATGTGGGATTCGATCCCGGGTCTCCAGGATCGCGCCCTGGGCCAAAGGCAGGCGCCAAACCGCTGCGCCACCCAGGGATCCCTAGATCCGTCTTCTTAAAACATTATCCATATCACTTTCTTGGGCAGCATGGATGGCGCAGCGGTTTAGCACTGCCTTCAGCCCAGGGCCTGATCCTGGAGACCTGGGATCGAGTCCCACGTTGGGCTCCGTGCATGGAGCCTGCATCTCCCTCTGCCTGTGTCTCTGCCTCTCTCTCTCTTTGTCTCTCATGAATAAATAAATAAAATCTTAAAAAAAACAAAACAACAAAAAAAAAAATCAGTTTTTTTTATTCAAAACTGCCAATGGCTCTTAACTGACAGTAGGATAAAATTCAAACTAATTATTACTGATGTCTAAAATCCTCCTAAACTACATTTAAAGCCTTATCTTCCATGGCTTTTCTACGAACTCCCTGCTCTGGCCCACCAAGTTTATTTTACTGGCCTTCAAATGTACTTTTATATTCTCTGCCCAACCATTTGTATCCTTTTCCTTTTCTCCTACATAAATCGTTCTTCCAGGAAGTCTTCCAAGGATATTCTAGATCAATTACTCAGTATGGGCACTACTGACATTTTGAGCGGGGTAATTCTTTTTTTTTTTTTTTTAAGATTTTATTTGTGAGAGACACAGAGAAAGAGGCAGAGACACAGGCAGAGGGAGAAGCAGGCTCCTTGCAAGGAGCCTGATGTGGGACTCGATCCCCAGACTCAGGATCACGCCCTGAGCCTAAGGCAGATGCTCAACCACTGAGCCACCCAGGCGTCAGTCCCTAGCCAGATAATTCTTTTTTGGGCGGGCTGTCTTGTCCACTGTAGGGTGTTTAGCAGCATTTATAGCCTCTATCCACCAGATGCCAATAGCCCTCTCAGATGGGACAACCAAAAATATCTCACCATTGCCAAGTGTCTTCCAGGGGTCGGGGGGAGAGGAATCACCCTCTGTTGGGAACACGGAGCCTCTCTCAACAAAAAATTATTGGGCCCAAAATGTTAATCGTGCCAAGGTTAAGAAACCTTATTCCAAAAAAAAAAAAAAAAAAAGAAACCTTATTCCATATTAGTGTTTTTCAAATTGCAGGATGCGGCTCATTGGTAAACTGTGAAATCAATTCAATGGGTTGCAAATAGCATTAAAAAAAGAAAGGAGAGGGCAGCCCGGGTGGCTCAGTGGTTTAGCGCCACTTTTGGCCCAGGGCGTGATCCTGGAGACCCGGGATCGAGTCCTATGTCGGGCTTCCTGCATGGAGCCTGCTTCTCCCTCTGCCTGTGTCTCTGCCTGTGTCTCTGCTTCTCTCTCTCTCTCTCTCTCTTTCTCTCTGTCTCTCATGAATAAATAAATAAAATAAAAAAAAAAAAAGAAAGGAGAAACAACAGGATATTTCAGATTTTACTGAAAGTAGCAAAGGCAAGTCACCTAATAAAATTTTTATGTCAGCTTTATAAGTACGTATACATTTTGGATTATGACACAAAATGTAATTCTTACTATGTATCTTGGTCATAAGTCTAAAAATACTACTTTAGTCTGATCTCAAACGAAGATCAGACACTTAGTATTTATAGCATTCTTCCTGCCACAATTACATTGCTTAGTAGTAGCCTAACTATCTGTATGTTTAGGTTTTACTCCCTAAACTTGTCAGAATCTTGACAGCAGGGGCTACATTCTACATGATTTGGAATCCTCCACAAGCATATCCTTACATAGAGTTGTGTTTCCTTTTTTTTTTTTTCTTAAGATTTTATTTATTTATTCATGAGAGACACAGAGAGAGGCAGAGACACAGGCAGAGGGAGAAGTAGGCTCCATGCAGGGAACCCGATGTGGGACTCGATCCCAGGACTCCAGGATCACACCCTGGGCCGAAGGGAGGCGCTTAACCACTGAGCCACGCAGGAGTCCTGAGTTATGTTTCCAGTATACATCTTGTGTGTTTAACTCAGAGACTGAGAAGACTCCTAGTATGTTTTGAGTCCATACTTGCCTGCAAAGAGATCCTGGGGCT
This sequence comes from Canis lupus baileyi, assembly GCF_048164855.1. NCBI lineage: Eukaryota > Metazoa > Chordata > Mammalia > Carnivora > Canidae > Canis > Canis lupus. The sequence continues at coordinate 32,034,688 of NC_132869.1, read as the reverse complement.
CTTGGTCTTGTTCCTCGTGGATCCCATTTTCTTTGGAGCCATTGTTGATAGGAAGGGAAGCAATTCTCTTTGGAGACTGGGGCTTACTCTGAAAACGAAGAGATATTCTGAATAAAACAGTACTATTAAAAACAAACCTAGAAACTGACTTTTAATGCATCCCTCAGTTGCATCCATAGGTGTTTAGTGGAAGACAGGCTCACGATTCAGCCAGTTCAATAAGCAGCAAATCAACATTAGTGATGTAAGTGCTGCACAAGTAATCACAGAGCTAAAATAAACTCACACATTTCGGAGTTAATTTCTAACACCATAACCTTGATGAAATGCCCTAACCCCAAAGCACATGATATTGACATGTGTACACACAGATAATTTTCAAAAGAACCTGTCCATATGCATTTCTCCTTCTCACTTGATGACCTTTATTCTTTCACATGCTGAAGGGGCACATTCCAGTGACTATGACACCACACTGGAGTGCAGAATTCAAGCTCTGATCCTGGCTTACTGTGTGGCCTTGGCTAAACTGTTCACAGAAACCCAGCTGTGTAGGTATTACTGACCCCCTGACAGGCAAAGGAAGGTATAACAATTTCTATCTAATGCTCTTCATAAATATAAGTTATATTTCTATCCCTAACTTCCCAGACACAATTTTCAACCACACCCATGCCAGGCTAGCAAAATAAAAACCAGTCATGCTTCGCCTAGTGGGCACATGGTAAAAATAAAGTCAGTTGATGGCTTTTATCAAAAAGCTCAGTGATCACTCACAAACAAGGGTTGGGTGGGGCCCAGACCGGTACCAGAGTGAACAAAGCTGGATTGTGCAGAACATGAACAGAATGCTGGGAATCTGGCTTCAAAAGCCATGGTGTGGTATTGCAGGGTTTTTGAAATCAGACCCCAAGGCCAAATCAGTTAAAAGACCTGACTTAAGGAATCTTTTATGAAACATTTCCTTAACAAATCTGAGGGAGTTTGTTCCTTAGAAACAGGCCTTTTCTGACCCAACCTAACAAAGTAAAATGACAAATGATGTATTAGGTATTCTGAATTTGCCATGCAAACAGCTTCATCCCAGTACTGGGGCCAACCTAAGGGAAAGAAATTCCTACCCAATCTTCAACAACAACAACAAAATTACTGCAGAGAAAAAGACAACAAATAAATAATAAGGCAAAATCCACAGCTCCCTTTTGCCTCATACGTTGCCAACTACCTTCCTACATACACATTTCTTTACTCTTGTGCTCTTGGACAGTATGGGGACCTCACCAAAAGCGGTTTGATTTAATTCATTCTCACTGATACCAGTCATTTCTAAATGGAGATCTAGGAGAGATTAAAACTCAAGACATAAGGAGATATATATATATATAAAATGAAATATAATTCTAAAATATGATTTTATATATATAATTAAATGAAATTGTATTATATAATAAAATCATAGTAATCATAGTAATATATATATATATATATATATATTATATATATAATTATATGTAATTTACTAGTAGCCCACCAGGGAGACTAAAGCAACAGGAAAGGCACACATTAGAATTTAGCCATTAAAAAAAATACATAAAGATATATATATAAAAAATTTGTATTTTCTAATACAATTATTTCATAATATATTTATATTTTATTATAACTATATGGAAATTAAATGTAATATTATAATATATAAAAGTATGTTATATAAAAGTATATATTATATAATAAAATTATATAATAACATTGTATATATCATATATATAATTAAATGTAATTTAAGAGTAGCCCACGGAGACTAAAGCAACAGGAAAAGCACACGTTAGAATTTAGCCATTAAAAAGAAAAAAACCGCTGGAAGAACCCATTCTTGTGATACAGAGATGAATACAGCCAGCTTTCCATTTCTGATTCATCATCTAAACTTGGAAGTTTATTTATTTTTTAAGATTTTATTTATTTATTCATGAGAGAGAGGCAGAGGGAGTTGATGCAGGCTCCATGCAGGGAGTCTGATGCGGGACTCAATCCCAGGACTCCAGCATCACACCCTGAGCAGAAGGCAGACGTTCAATCACTGAGCTACCCAGGAGTCCCTAAACTTGGAAGTTTAAAGACTACAGATAACAGCAGCTTGCCTTTTCTTATAATAATCAGAAGAGACAGACTGAGATGGACAAGACACTCCAAAGACTACTAGAGAATAGCCACCTGTCTCTCTTTCTCTACCAGACTCTCTTCAAGCCCAAACCATGAATTATATACATATATATCCTTAATGTGTCTTGGGTTTTAATCTTTTCTAGATTATTCCCTAGACTAGAACTGTGATGAAAACAAAGACATATGCTCCCTCGGTATGCTAGGGAATAACTACCTGTGAGAACAAAAAACTGCACCTCAGATATACTCTGGGATTTCATCCCCCAAATCAAAGTATTCATGGCTGTGTTCATAGAAAGCTGAAGATAGACTGGTTACTATATTTATTCTTCCTCTTTTCTCTCCTCTGTAGTTCTTTTATAAAATTAATCTGCTATGTATATAAGCTTTGTAGTCTGTTCCCCACCACCTCCACCATCTGAATCTTTTTTTCATGTCATCAAGAGTTGGACAAAAATCACACTTTCAGTTCCCAGGTTTTTATTAGCACAAATAATGCTATGATGTTCATCCCTATATATAAGTCCACATCTGAATATTTCTTTGGGATATTTTTTTTAAAGATTTTATTTATTTGAGAGAACATGAACACGAGCAGGAGGGAGAGGGACAGGGAGAAGCTGACCTCCTGCTCAGCAGAGAGCCTGATGCGGGACACAATCCCAGGACCTTGGGATGATGACCTGAGCCAAAGGCAGATTCTTAACTGACAGCCACCCAGGCACTCTTGGGATAGATTCCTAAGTAGAATTATTGGACATAAATTTTTCAGAGCCTCTGCTGACTTCCAGAAAGACCATCAATTTATACATTCCACTCCTAATGCCTAAGAGTGTTGCACCCACAGCAACACTAAACAGTCTTTTTATCTCCAAGATTTTATATTTTATTTATTTATTAATTCTTGAGAGATACACACAGAGAGAGGCAGAGACACAGGCAGAGGGAGAAGCAGGCTCCATGCAGGGAGCCCCAGATGGGACTCGATCCCAGGTCTCCAGGATCAGGCCCTGGGCCAAAAGCGGCGCTAAACCGCTGAGCCACTTGGGCTGCCCATCTCCAAGATTTTAAAGTAATCTCTACACCCAATATGGGGCTTGAATTTACAACCCTATGATTGAGAATCACATGCTCTACTGACTGAGCAAGCCAGGTACCCCGAAGTCTCTCTTTTTTTTTTTCTTTTAAAAAATCTTTGCCAGGTTGACTGGTGAAAAGTCTTGTTTCCGCATGTTTACTGGCCATTTGAGCCCCTGTGACTTGTCTAGATGTCCTTTGCTCATTTTCTATGCTGAGTCAGCACTCAGATGTACACTTTTCTTACATAAGTATACCTAAGTTTCTTATATAACCCTCTCTCAGGCATATTGTATAGTACTCCTCCCTTACTTTATCTCTTTTCATGTCTGTTTTATTTTGGGCATTACCAAATTTATTTTCAGTTGAATAATTGCACTGGACAAGCTAAGCTTACTTCTTTAGGCTGGGGAGTACCCAACACAAAACTGGTCTTTGAGGCATAATATTCTCAAGTTTTTTTTATTTTTTTAATTTTTTATTTATTTATTTATGATAGTCAGAGAGAGAGAGAGAGAGAGAGAGAGACAGAGAGAGAGGCAGAGACATAGGCAGAGGGAGAAGCAGGCTCCATGCACCGGGAGCCCGATGTGGGATTCGATCCCGGGTCTCCAGGATCGCGCCCTGGGCCAAAGGCAGGCGCCAAACCACTGCGCCACCCAGGGATCCCTATATTCTCAAGTTTTACTTAAAATCAGATTCCATAAAAGCTGAGAACTATTTTTAAGTATGAGAAATGGACAAAGTATCCTACATTCACACAGAACTGTTTGTTTTTTTTTAAGATTTTATTTATTCATGAGACACACAGAGAGAGGGGCAGAGACACAGGCAGAGGGAGAAGCAGGCTCCCCACAGGGAGCCCAGGTGAGACTCGATCCCAGGACCCTGGGATCACGACCTGAGCAAAAGGCAGACGCTCAACCACTGAGCTACCCAGGCATCCCAAGACAGAACTGTTAATAGAAAATAAGTCTTCCATGAGACTAGAGTCATCAAAATAAATACCTGGGCATTATAACACATTTCAAATGATTGGGCCAAGTTTAATAATCTAATTTTTAAACAGTCTTATTAATTTATATTAAAAAGCCAATTTTGGGTCCATTTCTGTTAGGAAGGATGTTGGGTTTGAGGCTGGTGTTGAGGAGAATAACTACCAGGACTTCAAGTGCTTTGATGAAACCTCAGATGCGAGGCCTTCTGGGCCAAGCGTCTGCAATTTCATATTGTTGGAATGTTTGCTGTATCCATGGGGGTTGCAGCTTTCTATACATTTGCTGTAGCTGAACCAGGAAGAAGGCATATGCCTTCTTCTACAGGAATTATGATTCCATGAAAGATTTTGAGGAGATGAAGAAGGCTGGTATCCTCAAGAGTACAAGGTGATTCTGGAATAGAAAGAATTTCTTTGGGCTGAGTTCCACTGAAGTTTGTCACTGACCTGTGTTCCTTAACTATGAAACACGAATACTGGGTAACGGAATAGTTTCTCTTGATTGATAAACAACTAACAACAACGACAAAAAAGCTATTTTGGGGCATCTGGGCAGCTCTGCTGGTTAAGCATCTGACTCTTGATCTCACCTTGGGTCTTAGGGCTATGATTTCAAGCCCCACCATGGGTTCCATGCTAAGGGTGGAGGCTACTTTAAAAAGTAAATAATAAAGAAAAAGCTAATTTTGAATCAACAGTTAAAATTTCAGAGGTGCCTGGGTGGCTCAGTTGGTTAAGCATCTGTCTTCAGCTCAGATCATGATCTCAGAGTCCCAAGATTGAGCCCTGCTTCGTGCTCTCTGCTCAGCAGGCAGGGAGTCTGCATCTGCCTTTGCCTCTGTTCCTCCCCCTGCTCCTGCGCACATGCATGTGCATGCTCGCTTGCTGACTCTTTCTCATAAACAAACAAACAAACAAACAAATAAAATCTTAAAAAAATAAAATTTCAGGGAGGACTCATTTTGGGGGAAGAAGTGAAGAGGCATACTGATTACACTGAATTGCAAAATACTAAAAATAACATTTGCTTATAATTCATATTTTTAAAATCTCTGAATTGTCCGCAAATCACAAACTATCCATCTATTTAAATGGAGCTAAATTTCTAGGCAACAGATAAAAATATTTTCTATGATGAAAACAGTATGTTTGTGATATAGTTAGTAAAGCAAAACAACACCCTGCCTACTTCCCCTGTCCCTCCACCTTCCCCTGCCCCCTCCTCTGAAATAAAGGAGGCATGCTTTCCTCAGTGACAGAATCCTAGGTTAGGATATCTACCCTTTCTGACTCCTTTTGGCTATTAATTCTAGCAGGTGGTTCCAGTGATAAGCCTATTTAAAAGTTCAAGTATTTCTGTTTATAATTCCAAGGCGCACAGCCTAATCTAACTCTCAGAGAGGCACTAGAAAGAACTACAGTGAGAGAGTATTTGTGTAAAGAGTAAACAGGTATTCCTCACCAATTACCAGCCTCAAACCTCGAGGCCAGGCCACTAACACAATGTTCTTAGCTCAGGGAAAGGCCTGAGTTTGCTGCGCCTCATAGCTGCATATCCATTCAGTCCTGAAAAGTACTATTGTGATTCTGCATAACTTCCCTTTAAGTTACTGAGCTGTGATTCTTCCTTATGTTGCTCAATTGCTCTGTGCTCTCTGCAGAATCCTTGCATTATTCAAGGGACCTCAAAAGGGTAGTACTGTTGAATTCTCAACTGCATTTACAGGATGAATCCAAATTAAAAGCTAAGGTAAAACTGTACTTCTGAAGAACTAGAGTACTAACCTTCTGGTGAAAAATTAATATAATTTAGTATGGCAAGACAGCTACAGAACTGTGTGATCATACTAATGTAACAAGGCAAACACAATTAGGAAAAAGTCATGCCCAGAAGTTATACCTGGATAACAGGGCAGTCACAAAGTCTTTAAAAATCACCGTGGAAGACCTTGGCATGAAATACTGCTTTATTTGCCACTTTTACTTCCACAGAAAAATAAGGTAAGTGGGATTGTGTATTCATTTTCTATTGCTACTGCAACACAAAATCATCACAAATTTAACAGATTAACAATGCAAATTTATTATAGTTCTGTTTAAGTTAATATAGGTCTCAGTGGGCTAAAATCAAGGTGTCACCATGGTTATGTTCCTTTGTGGCGGTTCCAGGGAAGAATCTGTTGCTTTGATCTTTGATCTTTGCTTTGAAAAGTGATCCACATTTCTTAGCTCATGGCCTACTTCCTCCATCTTCAAAGCCAACAACATCCAACACTCTGCGCCTTTCTTCTGTGGATCTCATCTTCCACAGTCACTCTCTGACACTCTTACATTTTTAAAGGATCCTTGTGATTACACTGGGCTCACTCAGATAACCCAGGCTAATTTCTCTACCTTAAAGTCAGCTGATTACCAAGCTTAATTCCATCTTCAATCTTAATCCCCCTTTGCTTTGTAACCTAATGCATTCACAGCCTCTGGGGTTAGGATGTGGACATCTTAGGGAGGGGCAATTATTTTACTTACCACAGATAGTGACTCCTCTCCCATACCACGTTTCAAAAATGGCACAGATGGACTAAAAGCTTCTGTGCTTGGGAGAATGGAATTTAGTGTCCACTGGATTTGGGAACAGGGTGCAACTTACTCTATGAATTGGTTAAATATTCAACTAACCCAAATGACTTCCCAATTTTAACCCCCTTCACAACTTAAGTTGAAGTAGGAGTTCTTATCGTGGGAACCATGAGCCACAGAATTCAGGGTGTCTAGGAACTTAGATGGTAATAAAATTAAGATTTCATTTTCACTAATCTCTAACTGAAATTTAGCATTTTCTTCAATTACAAAGATAGGCAACAAACCACAACAGTCATAGCAGTACTTGAGACTATAACTAATAGAAATAAGATATTTTTATTTGACATTATAATTGTTAGTTATCAAAATATCATTGATGCTTATCTCTATTTAAAAAAAAATTATGGTAGTCATATCTATCCCTAGATCTTACTATGTAAAGCATTAAAAAGTACATTACAAACATAAAATTGTTTTAATGTTTTTTTAACTGCATTTCTGTGTAATTGGTTTCCTTTGTAATCTTATTTCATACACATAAAAATATTCTTGAGAATGGATCCATAGGGTTCACTGGACTGCTAATGGATTAGTCTGTGACACAAAAAAGGTAAAGAACCTCTGAGCTAGTCCCTCTAAGCCTAATGAAACTAGAAAAGAGGAAGTTGGAAGGGTGGGGAAAATGAGAGACCTTAAAGTTAAAGGGCATACCATGGTTTACCAAAATTTAGCTACAATATACTGAATTCTCTGGTGTAATTTCCCTAATCTTTATGGTTTCAAACTAATAAAATTTAGAAGGGCCCAGAAAACTGCAAAAGGATCAGAGTTCTAATGAGTTCATTAATTTCTTTTTTTTTTTAGTTCATTAATTTCTATTTTTGAAAAAGCAAACCCAGTTTAAATCTGCTCTGAAAGCAGAAAGAAGCCCCAGCTGTCCATTTGACTAAGCAAGAGAAGCCAGAAAAAAAGTTGTGCAACAGGCTTTTCCTGGAGATGAGATACTTATGGCTGGCTACTTGCTCTAGTAACTATCAACTACTCATGATTTATTTATGCCAACAGTTACTCAAGAGTGCTGAGAAGCTTTGAGGACCAAGAGAGAAACTGGAGTGTTCTTTTTCCTCTCCCTCCCAAGCAAGCAAATCACAAATGATCAAGTCATCAGAACTACCCTAACACCTGAATAAGCAAAGAGTAGCAACTCCTACGGAAACCAGAAGTCTGACTGCAACCTTTATTGCTTTGACCATTAGCCCCAAACTCTAATATTAAATAAAATTTTAAGCTGAATTCTTATTAATCATCTTTAAAAGTCTTCTCTCATGCCTCTACCTCCAAAAGTGCTTTATAACTACATTTGTTAGCAATTCCCGCCTAACCTTAAAAGCTAGGTTATGTGCTAGTATAATTCTATGATCGAGAAATTAATGATTATATAACTTCAGGAAAATCTACACTTATTAGAAATCAAACTTGTTTACAATCTGAACTGAGCATTAAAATCAATCCTGGAGTATAACACCAGTTGCTTTTTCAAGAACATATGTATCAGACCTGTGTGAAAAATGTGGAATTTCAACTACTGGTCTTTTTTTTTTTTTAAGATTTTATTTGTTTGAGAGAGAGTGCACACATGAGGAGAACTGAGGGAGAAGGTAAAGCAGACTCCCTGCTGAGCAGGGAGCCCAACACAAAGCAGGGCTTGATCCTAGGACCCTGAGATTATGACCTGAGCCAAAGACACTTAACTGACCGAGCCACTCAGGTGCCAAACTACTAATCTTGTAAGATCAGATCAGACCACCTGATGTGACATTAGCTCCAAAAACAAGTCCTTGAGACAAGTGCCTATAGAAAATACCACACACTAAAGGAACATGTATACCTATATATCATTAACTAAAAAAACTAAGCAGTAAATAATTTAAAAATAGTTACATAGATAAACTTTTGTAAGTCTGATTAAGGATAGAGAAGGGATGTTATCAAAAATCTTACTGAGGACATGCTGTATCTTTGGGAACAGCCACCATGCATTTGCAGTACAGAACTAAAACATTAGCTAGCTAAACTATCAATCTCCTGAAGGCTTTCAATAAAATTACCAAATTCTGTATAGATCTAAAGAAGTTATCCTATAAACACACAGAGGAAATAAACTGGTCTTAGGACTGTAAAATATTGCAAAAAAACAGTAGGGAGATTCCTCAAAAAATTAAAAATAGAACGATAACATGATCCAGCAATCCCACTTCTGGGTATATATCTAAAAGAACTGAAAGAAGGGTCTTGAAAAGATATTTACACACCTGTGTTCATGGCAGCACTATTCATAAGAGCCAAGAGGTAGAAGCAACCCAAACGTCCACTGAGGAATGAATGGATAAACAAAATATGGTATATACATACAATGAAATATTATGCAGCTCTAAAAGGGAAGGAAATTCTGATGAATACTAGAACATGGAAGAACTTTGAGGACATTGTGCCAGATACAAAAGGACAAATACTGCATGATCCCACTTATATGAGGTCATCTAAAGCAGTTAAATTCGCAGAAACAGGAAGCAGAATGAACCAGGAATTTGGGGGAGGGGAAAAAAGGGGGCTGTTATTTATTGGGTATTGAGTTTCAGAATTGCAAGATGAAAAAGTTCTGGAGATCTGTTGCATAAAAATGTGAGTATACTGGGCAGCCACGGTGGCGCAGCGGTTTAGCGCCGCCCGCAGCCCGGGGCGTGATCCTGGAGACCCGGGATCGAGTCCCACGTCGGGCTCTCTGTGTGGTGCCTGCTTCTCCCACTGCCTGTGTCTCTGCCTTTCTCTCTGTTTCTATGAATAAATAAATAAAATCTTTAAAAAAAAATGTGAGTATACTTAACACTACTGAACAGTACAATTAAAAAGGTTAATGATGGTAAATTTTCTTACATGTTTTATACCACAATAAAAAAAAAACCCTGATTTATTCTTCCTCAGGATACATGTTATATTGATCAGGATGTAGGCTGTAGTCTAAAAATAACATGTCCTTTCCTGTCTAAATGTTAAACATAACTTACATTTATATAATTCCCTGTTTATAGTTTATATAGTTAAACTATATAGTTTATAGATCACTGTCAATCAGAAGCCACTTGATATCCATGACTTCGGAATACCAATAAAAGTTTACTATTCTTTTGTCTTAAACACCAGTGATGATATGTAAATAAGACTTGATTAATCAAGAACTAATTTTTCAATCTATGACTTTTCAAGTCTCCTATTTCTTCTTTACCCTATTTTATTACTTATTTATTTTTTTAAAAATTTAAGTCATCTCCAGGCTAGGTATGGAACCCGAAATGGGGCCTGAACTTACAACCTTGAGATCAAGAGTTGGACACTTAACCAACTGTGCTACCTAGGTGCCCCCCTATTTTATTTTTTCTAGCCATTTCTGTAATTACTACAGTTTCAATTCAAGATTAAGAGCAATGAGAAACAATTCTAATTGGTCTGACAGATTACTGGAAGTAGTAGTTACCAGAATTGGCCAAAATCTGAAGTGAGGTTATCATTTATCTATGTTTTCCTCCTTCCTTGTAGCATCTGCAGTTCTCTTTCATTTAGAGGGCATATCTAATTGTGGTCCTGGCATACTGCTAAAAAGAGATGGGCATATAAGAATTCCTGGGAAGGCAAATAAAGAACTTGCTTCAACTCTACTATTCAGTTTTAGAAATATGCAAGTAAGACCACTGAAGTCAAATGAGATGCAAAAATATGTGTGCATACTGCTAAAAAGAAAGTCTTTTTAACATAATTTTAAGTTTTAGGAGGACCAAAAAAATGGCTCTCTCATTTTATTAAGGGGAAAAATGAATCCTATCCCAGAATTAAGAGAGTTTTAACTAAAAAGATATATATCTAGATTTAGGTCCAATCAAAGATTCAGATAATACATTTAGAATTTTAGACTTTTTTATATATAGGCCCACAAAGTAAGAAGCAGAAAGAAGATAAGGTCTTAAGTATCTTGAGAATCATCTTAAGATATTTCTCAGCTGGTTTTCAATCTTAAGGCAATGCTTTCAGATTTGTTTTAATAACTTTTAACTCCCATTTATCCCATTCATGTACTTGATTCTGAAATGTTTATTATGGATTGCTTTTTTAAAATTATAAATCAGACTTTTTATTATTAACAAAGCCTCTTGGGCCCTAAAAGAGAACAGATGGGATGATTAAGAACAGCAGCTGTTACATCAATGTCCAGGAAATTACATGCATACCATAAATTATTTTAAATTTTACAGGCCTCAGCTTCCCAATTTTTAATACCCCTCCGTCTCCAACCCCCAACAAAACACAATATGAAGGTTCAATAAGATGCTACTGAAGTCATTAAGTGCCTACTTTGATGATTTTCAATTAATCAAATCAATCTTATCACTAGCTTGATTTTGATATATTATCCATTTCTAGAGTTAACAAATATAACTTTTCTGGCCCATTATTAGATTCTCTCAGTTTTTTTTTTTTTTTTTTTTTTTGATTCTTAGAGTGATTACAGTTTACAACACTTGTTTCACAAGTATTTCACAGATACTCGAATTTAATGAGCACAATAATGGTAGGTGTAAATTCTATTTTTATTCACATTTTACAGATGAGGAAATCATACAGAATAATTAAGTACCAAAAAAAAATTAAAAAAAAAAAGAATAATTAAGTACCTTGCCCAAGTAACAGAACCTGGATGGATTTAACTCAGCCTTCAAAGCCCACTTTTGTTTTATTCTTCAATGTTATTCCTTAAGATAGAGAAGCACTGCAATCCCCTATCTTCTCACGTTGACTCACAACTAAAACGTTTATGGGGATGTAATGTATTTAATGGCTTTTTTATTTTTATTTTTTTTATTTAATGGCTTTTTAACAAGAAACTCACAGTGTAACTAGTGAAAAATCTTGGAGTCTTGTCTTCCTGAAGATTAACATCAAAACAGGCAGCTCAAGAAATGGCTTACAGGTGGCATTTTAATTTTGGCAGCAACTCAATTTTCCTGGATCAAAATCTAACTCAAAATCATTATGCTTTCTGTGGTAGAACAAGCTCATCCTGACTGCTTCCTCCTCTCTTTGGTTGGAAATGAGGCAAAGTACTTTCACACAGTCTTGTAAGAGAAAAGTATTGATGCCTTTGTAAATAATCTAGGATCAGTCAAGTCACAGCCTCTTCAACTTCTTTTAGAAAACAACTCCTCACCCTTTCAGGGCCCTTTTTGGAAAATAAATCATCATTTGCTTACTTGACCAGTCACTTTCAATGTCAGAGTTTCTGTTTTCAGATATTTGGTCTGAAATATCTACCACCTCGGTAGTTATTAACAGTACCTCCTCTCTCCATGGCTTATGGGAGAATTACCAAAGGAAAAGACCAAGAATTTGTTGTAAATGATATGGAAAAACTAAATTTGCAGCAAGAGTTATTTCTTAGAATGACAGAGACTTCATTAGACAGTTTAAGCGGTTATATTAGCATCAACAAGTACTTTTTGAGCTGGGATTACCAATTCAGTTCCCTGATACAGTAGAGGGAAAATTCTAAAGATGTCACTCAAGAGATTTCCTAGACACTTAAACTCTGACATAAATGAAGCAAGCCTCAAACTTTTTCAGACACATGCTGCATAAAGAATTTAAAGCTGTTTTATTTAGTCACTTATACACTGAATAGCTACTACAAAGAGAAGTATTATCCAAGATAGTACATAAATTCCCAGACCTAGCACTGAAGTTTTCAACCTGGAACGAAGTGTACCAAGTGGTATGAGTCAGTATTCTTATAAAACAGACCCAAACGTCTCCAATGGTTCCAGAACTGATAACTGATCTCCACATTCCACACATAAAGATCAGTTTTTCCCAACACCTCTTCTTAGAAAACTGGATATTACTAAGGGAAGCACCACTGCCTCCTCACATGGAGAGACTGAATCCCACGGAGGTACTCAGGCCCTTTAATATATCCCTTTAAAAGGGACAAAGCTTGCTGTCTATGCAGTGACTTATCTGGCAGGGCCTTTTTTTTTTTTTTCCAACTGACTTGTCAGGATTTTCCTTAGAGATCAGAGGAGTCCATTTAGCCCCTATAAACTAGATCCAGAATGGGCCCTTGGTAATTAACGGGAAGTTCTGAGCTAATGAAAGGATTTGTGGGCGGGTCTGTCCTGAGCCACTCCAGATAACACTATTTCATCCTCGGAGCAGTAAGGTTAGGGAAAGAAAAGTCTGCACCCCATCCCCTTATCTTGACCTATTAAATCAGGCCGGCGGGAAACGACCACAAAACAGCCTCGTGGGTCCTTAGGGTCACCACACGGCAGGGCCAAGTGCCGGCCTGGGCCTGGACGTCTCTTCGCTGTCAGGGACCTCGGTGGAGAAGCCACCACACCCCTCCTCGCTCCTCGCTGTCCGCCTCCGGGATCTGGAAGTCAGGCCCCTAGCGTCTTGGCACTCATTAAGGGCCCCAAGCCACGACTACCGTTACCATCGCAGGGTCTCGGCGGGCCCACTCTGCCCAGCTTCCTCGACCCCCGCTTAGCCTCTTCCCTTTTGGGGCGCCCGCCCGCCCACCGGCTGCCCCGAAGGGTGCGAACTCACGGCCGCCGCGGCGCCGGTGAAAATATCCTCCCCCTCGGTGTCGCTGTCCCCCGCCTCGGGTTCTGACCCCCCGGCCGCCCCTTCGGACTCCGGCTCCAGGCCGGGGAAAGGCGGAGGGAGCCTCTCCGAAGCGCTACAGCCACCACCACCCGACGCCATCTTCCTCCACCCGCGGCGGAAGCCGCAACAACAACTTTATAGACAGACAGCGCCGCGAGCAAAACGTTCCAGAGGAACGAGGAGCGGGATGGTCGTGACCAACCCCGCGGGACGCACGGGGCGGGGCTTAGGGGGGCGGGGCCTGGCCGCGGCGGGCGGGGCCGGCCGGCCCAACGCTCCTACCCATCCAATCCCCCGCCCCGCATCGTGACGTTGAGATCTTAACCAACTGCGCGAGGGCCGGGGCGGGGAGGGGGGCACAAAAGGAGGAGCCAGCGAGGTAGCGGCGGCTCAGATTCCTAGGGCCCTTTGTGTTCCGGAGAGCGTTTGCCAACAGCCTTCTTAAGATGTCGTTCGAATAAGGAGTCTGAAAGCTCCTCTACGTGCCCCCTACCTATGCCACGCACGGTGCTCTCTCATTGAGATTCAGTAAGTGGTTTTGATTGAGGTCTTTCCAAAAGGCGGCGGTAAAGTTTCATTCACTTTATTCTTTGGACAACATCTAGTTATTAGTTCATTCAAGAAACATATATTAAGCACCTACTGTTTGCGTTGGAAATACAGAAATAAAGAAGCTCCTGACCCACGAGGCACTTGATGGAGACACACACGTTAAATGAACAAATGCAACGGTGTTCGGTGCTGTAATCTGCTCTGGGCGCAGTGAAAGAGGGTATCAGTTACGCTTGGAGATGCAGGGAGGCCTCAGAGCAGGGGACATCTCGGCGTCCTAAATTTGGCTACAAGTAAGTCGGTGTTATATCCTCTTAGTTGCCGTGGAGTGGAGTGGGACAGATGGCAGGGAAATTCTTAAAACCCTGAACACAATTTCCCTGGGGCGTAAACTATTCCCTTGTTAACCTGGTGAGCCTAAAGTCTAAATCAGCCAGACAATAAACAAAACTTTATAAAGATAAACGGGATATGTTAGCATGGGGGTAATTCTGCAAAATGATCCTTCTCAATAGAGATGGCATTTGGTAGCAAAGTCTGGTTTGTTTCTAATCGCAAATCACTCAACTTCAGGGATTGGCTCCCTCCCAGGTCTATGAACTGTTGGAGGGCAGAGGCCGCCTCCTATCTTTGTATTCTCGGCGTCTATAAATACACCACGTCTGGGAAAGTAAGTGCCCAATAAACGTTTGAGACTCGGAGGGAGGGGTAGGTAAAACTAACATCATCCACCTTGTTCCTGGCATTCATCACAGCCACGACCACCAGAGGACTTAAGACATTCTTTTTAGGATGATGATCTATTTGCAGTATGTCACTACTGGATATGCTGGGCCCAGGGAGAGCTCTTTCATTCTAAGTTGTCTCTGAAGGCGAATGGCAGGATCTTCAGGTGGCCGTTGGGGAATTGTGCCGACCTCCGTTCCTCTGAAACGGGAAAAATCAAAAAGCCCTCCCCGGCCCGGCACCTAATCACCTAATCAACATCATTGGACTCCCAACACCTTCCGTTTCACGGCAACGGAAACTCACTTCCGGCGTGACTAGGAAGTAAGAAGCGGCTCCCTCAGAGAAGTAACCGTAGACTCTTTGTACACGCTCCTCCAGCAAAAGAAATCAAGATCTCCTTTCCCCTACCTCTTGAGGATTCATTTTCAGCTCATCGGGGGCGCTGAATGAGGCAAACAGTGGCAGGTAACAGTTACCTATCGCCTCTTCCCCGACCTAGACTACAAATCCCAGAATACATCTCTGTCCCATACGTCCCAGCACGCAATGCACCTCACGTGCTGAAAGGAATTCTCCCCGCCTTGTCCCGCCAAAACTGAGCAAAGCATGCTGGGGCTTGTAGTCTTTGCGGGGCCCTTCCCTAGGTCCTCCGCGCTGCTCCGTCAGGTCCCGCCTATCTTCTGCTCCCCGGGATCTTTAGGCTTGTCTCGGCCCTTTTGAAGACCAGGAAGTTGATAAATTGCGAGGCCCGCTGCTGAGAGACGGTGGCTCGGGTGGGACAGTCGCCAGGGATGGCGGAGCATGAGGATGGAGCGGGTGTCCGGGCTGCTCTCCTGGACGCTGAGCAGAGTACTGTGGCTCTCCGGCCTCTTTGAGCGGGGAGCTGCCCGGCAGCCCCGGATCATGGAAGAGAAAGCGCTAGAGGTTTATGGTAATTAATTTTACCCAGGGCAGCGTTTGGCGTTGTACGTGGAGATGGGGGGTAACGGGAGCCTCACCAGAGGGCTGGGGGTGGAGACCGGTTTTTGCTGGGTCTCGTCCGAAGCCTGGGAAGCCTTTTCTCCGGGGTCCTGAGTCACGCAGGAATGTGGATCTAAGACCTGGGCTCTTCCTAAACCTGGCGTTAGCCGAGGCTGGAGGTCTTAATCACTTCATTTCCCTTGACGGCCTTACGCCCTTCTGACCTTGTCAGGACTTCTGGGCAGAGCAGGCGGTTAGGGTGCTTGGTTAGGAAGCAGAGCTGGCCTGATGGCACTGCTTGTCTCCTCCCTTGTGGTCCCTAGCCCCTAGACTCGCATTCCTTCTGCCACCACCGAGAGCACTGCTGGGGACTGGCCTAAGGTCACAGCCGCTCTCTTGGGAAAAAAAAAAAAAAAGAGGATTCTCCCCCTCCAAAAGCCCCCGAGAGAAGAGGACAAAATGGGTTTCCCGTACCCCGGCCTAGACTTTATAGTTTCTTATCACTGCCAAGCCTGGAGTGCATAAACGAATACACACACACACACACACACACACACACACAGAGTCACGTATTTTTTTTTAAACCCCTGGGACCATCTTCATTGTACACATGAGGAAACAGAAGGTTAGAATGGCCAAGCAACCACCCAGAGGTCACTCTGCCAGTAAAGAAAAAGCAAAAACCAAAGCCCGTGTCTTCTGATTCCAAATTTCGTGCACTTTACACCATTTCACAATTGCCTTATGACTCCTTGTTTTTGGACTTGTGTAGTACTGTTTTTGAAGGCTAAAAAGACTGGCTCTAACTAATGTTCAGTGATTCCTGCTGACTGAGGGTGAAAGATCTAACTATAAGAATACAAATAAAATGTGGGGAAGGATTATGGGCCAGTAGAAGGAGGCCAGGGTTAGAAAAGACCTTTGGAGCCAATCTAACTTACTCCTCTCTTGCTAGAGGCGGGACCTAACCCCAGCTAGATGATTATGAGTGTAATGATCTCTACAAAACTGACATATTCCTGTCCTATCAGACTTCTGTCTATAGCACCTCAGGACAGAAGGGCACTTGGGGGATACAGCTTTGGAAGGGGGATGATTCTTGTCCTAAAGTTTAATACCGGTGGAGACCTATACATGCAGAAATGTACTTTTTAAAACAATTTTATGTAGTAGAAGTCCATCAACCTGAAAAAGAAATCCGGAAATTCAGAGGAAGGTGAGATAGTAATCTCTGAGTCGGGGATCTGGAAAGACTTTATGGAGGAGTCACTTGAGTTAGGCCTTGAAGCGTAAGTAGGCTCTGGATATAAGGGGGGTAGAAAGTGTACTAAGCAGAGAGAAGGAAGCAAAAGTATGGAGATGACAACGTGTTAGGGAATGGCGGGGCCCCAGGATAGAGTTTGTGGTTAAAGAGTGGAAATGTGATTAAAAAAAAAATGTTTTAGATACCAGGTCAGGATTGGATACTGAAGGTGTAAATGTATAAAGTATGTCAGTGCAGAGCTATAGGAGAATTTTCATCAGGGGAGTAATGTGAGAAGAGCAACATTGCTTTCTTTCTAAAGAAATAAATCCAGATCTCTCAAATCAATAGAAAACCAGAGAAGTTTAATAAGGGATGAGACTTAATTTCAGCTTTAGGTAGCATATAAAGTGTATAATGCAGCTTGTGTGAATGAGCCTTAAAGAGAAAATGCCTAAAATGAGGGGCAACACATTTCTTTTTTAAAAGCTGTGTTTCTCTGAGCCTCGTGGGTGACAGAGCCTTGTGAAGAAGCAGCTTTGTCTTTTTTTTTTTTTTTTCCTGTCTTCATTTTCAAATTCTGTGGCTAATCAAGTGATAAGCCTAGGAGTTAGTTGTTGGAGGAGAAGGTGGAGCTTGACTTGTTTCTCCTAGTAGCATTTCTGTTTACAGGGGTGCTATCGGTAATAGAACAAAACCTTAGGCTTAAGACATCATGCCCATCCTGTGTGAACTCCCTGTGCTCTCCTTTCTACCTCCCCATTTCTCTGTTGTTTCCCCTTTCCCATCTTTTTCTACAACCTCAGAGGAGGAAGGAAATCTTGTCCTCTCTAAGGGGGACGACCCAGGCTCCCACATCCTTGGTCTCATTCCCTTCTGCTTATTTTGCCAGTCCCCCATCCTCCCTCCTATATTTTCACTCTTACTTCCTCTATTTGATCTTTCCCTTTGGGCTCTAAAACATGTTTCAGTTTCCCTTACCCTTGTCATCATTGTTCTAGCTTTGTCTAAATCCGTTATCCATCCTTTGCCCTCTCCCTTCCTTGCCAGAGCCTAGGACTGCATTTTCAGTTCCTGCTTACTTCCGCATTTGCAAGCTGGCTTCTGCCTTCATCTCTCTACTGAAACTGCTTTCTTACAGGTAATTTTCTGGGTGACAAATCCAAAGACTCATTTCAGCTCTCATCAACTTGGATTTTTCTGCTGCATTTAATGTTATTAATATCCCCACACCTCCATCTCTGCTTCTGGCTTTTCTTTCTCCTTCTGATCCCTAAGTTAGGTGCTTTCCATCAATCTATCCTTGGGTCTCTCCTTTTACATTAGTGGTTCTGAGATTGAGCTGCCCATAAGAGCAACCTGAAGAATTTTTTAAAAAGCTCAATGCCCAGTCCCTACTAGGAATCAATTAAATCAAGATCTTTGGGGGTTGGGTTTAGACATCAGTTTTTTTTTTTAATTTTTATTTATTTATGATAGTCACAGAGAGAGAGAGAGAGAGAGAGAGAGAGAGAGGGGCAGAGACACAGGCAGAGGGAGAAGCAGGCTCCATGCACCGGGAGCCCGACGTGGGATTCGATCCCTGGTCTCCAGGATCACGCCCTGGGCCAAAGGCAGGCGCCAAACCGCTGCGCCACCCAGGGACCCCTAGACATCAGTTTTTAAAGCAGTCCTGATGATTCCATTGTTCACCCAAGGTCGAAAACTACTGTTTTGCTCATTCTTTACAAATCTCAGGGATTCAACAACCACTCTAGCTTTGGTACTCTCTCTTTTTATCTATTTTTTAAAATTTTAATTCCGTTAAAGTTTCAGTTTAGTTTCAGGTGTCCAATATAATGATTTAACAATTCTATACATTACTTAGTGCTCATTATGGTAAGTGTACACTTAAAACCCTTCATCTAGTTCACCTATTCCCCCATCCGCCTCTCCTGTGATAACCATCAGTTTGTTCTCTATAGTTAAAATTCATTTGTTGGTTTGTCTGTCTCTTTTTTCCCTTTGTTCATTTGTTTTGTTTCTTAAATTCCACCTACAGGTGAACTTGTACAAGTGATATTTGGATATGGTATTTGTCTTTGACTGACTTATTTCACTTAGCATTATGCTGTCTGGTTCTGTTCATGTCCTTGCAAGTGGCAAGACCTCATTCTTTCTTTTTTGGCTGAATAATATTCATATATATATATCAGCTATATTCATTCATCAATCGATGGCTACTTGGGCTGCTTCCATCTCTTGGCTATTGTAAATAATACTGCTACAAATAATACTGCTACTGCTAAAAGTCATGGATATATCCCTTTGAATTCGTGTTTTTGTATTTTTTGGGTAAATACCCAGTAGTGTGATTACTGGATCATAGAGTAGCTCTATTTTTAACTTTTTGAAGACCTCTGTACTGTTTTCCAGAGTGGCTGCATCAGTTTGCTTTCCCACCAACCATGCACAGGGTTTCTTTTCCTCCACATCCTTGCCAACACTCCGTCCTTGCCTTGTTTCTTGTGTTTTTTGACTTTAGCCATTCTGACAGGTGTGAGATGTTACTCATTGTAGTTTTGATTTGCATTTCCCTAATGGTGAGTGATGTTGAGCATCTTTTCATGTGTCTAGCTTTGGTGCTCTCTTAAACTTTACATCACTGTTCAGTATTTGCTGGAATATCCCATTGGGTTGCGCCTTAAGCACCTCCAAATCATTATGTATAAAATTGAACCCAGTTTCCCCAGCCCCCATCCAACTTTCTTGTGTTCTTCAGGTTTTTTTTTTTTTTTCCATTCTGTCAGTGTTCTCCCAAACAGAAAAAATCTATCATCCTCCTTTTTCCCTTTCCTCGTCTTCTACATCCAAAGAACTGTCAAATTCTGTTGATTCTGCTGCTGAAATTACTTCTCCATCTGTCCCCTCCTCTCCATTACTATTATCATGTGCCTATTTTGGGCCTAGCATTTTCAGCTGGTATCTCTGGCTCTGCTTTTAGTTCTGAGTTTACCAGCTAGTGGATGAGTTACCAGCTGACAGTGCAATGCTGTCCACAT
The DNA here is from genome assembly GCF_048164855.1 of Canis lupus baileyi. NCBI lineage: Eukaryota > Metazoa > Chordata > Mammalia > Carnivora > Canidae > Canis > Canis lupus. Next base: position 32,014,629 of record NC_132869.1, on the reverse strand, counting down.
TACTCCCTTGTTCAGAGTAGCCTCTTGAGGATTCCCTATTGCCTGTGGCTGACTGTAAAAAATCCTTGATGGTCTGGCCCAAACTCTTATATCCTCATTTATGCTGGGTTCCTAGGAGACTAAACTTTTTTTTTTTTTAATTAAAAATGTTTTAAGTACTCCCTATGCCCAATGTGGGAATCAAACTCATGACCCCAAGATCAAGAGTTGCATACCCTACCAACTGAGCCAGCCAGGCACTCCTAAACTTCTTTTCCTTTAATTTCCTTTACCTTAAATATCAAATATTGAAATGTCACCCATTTTTAAAGGCTTGATTCAGATTCCACTTTCATAAATTCTGTGTACCATATTCTCCCAAGCTAAAGGTTATTTCTTCTCCTTGAGCTTCTGTGACACTTTCCTCATTCTTATATTCTCTCTGCAATGTTGGATCCAAGAAACTGGTCATGATCTAATAATAAACCAAGAAAACATTTTTCTCAAAAGGAAACTGGTCATGGAAATTTCTGTCAGAAATACGGGGAGTTACTGTAATCTTTGGTTAAAAAGAAGAAGTCAATGTTTGGATTAGGACTAGCAAAGTCATCCTTATTTAGAATATTCATGTTTTAACATAATACCTTGTCTCCAATGATTCTTTAGATTTGATTCGAACTATCCGGGACCCAGAGAAGCCCAATACTTTAGAAGAACTGGAAGTGGTGACGGAAAGTAGTGTGGAGGTTCAGGAAATAAATGAAGAAGACTATTTGGTTATTATCAGGTTCACACCAACAGTACCTCACTGCTCTTTGGCAACCCTTATTGGTAAGGTTTTATATATAAATATATATATATATATATATTTTTAATTTTTATTTATTTATGATAGTCACAGAGAGAGAGAGAGGCACAGAGACACAGGCAGAGGGAGAAGCAGGCTCCATGCACCGGGAGCCCGACGTGGGATTCGATCCCGGGTCTCCAGGATCGCGCCCTGGGCCAAAGGCAGGCGCCAAACCGCTGCGCCACCCAGGGATCCCTATAAATATATTTTAATTCTAAATTATTTTACTGATTTTGACCCAAAATAACAATTAGCATCATGTTTATACTTTATAGTTCACAGAGTCTTTTCAGATGTATATCTTTTGTAGCCCTCACAGCCTATGAGAGAATTTTCCAGATGAGGAAACTGAGACTGAGAGAGTTTAAGTGACTTGCTCAGAATCATATAGGCAGGAAATGATGTAGCTGAGGCTCAAGCGCAGGTTTCCTGACTCCAAATGTGTTATCTTCTTTAGTTATACATTCTGTTTCTCTTCCCTGTACATGCCTACAATTAAGAGAGTGGGTGTGGACCAGTCCTCTCCTCCTGTTCTGGAGATTGGAGTGGATGCTGTCAGACTAGCACTACTGCCATCACCTTTCGCTGCTGTATTGGCTTCAGTGCAGTATGGGCATAAGTCCTAGTGGGAGAGTATTTTGTTTTTTTTTTTTTAAGTTTTTTATTTGAGAGCGTATTTTTGAGGTAGTTTTCTATTGAGAGGCTGCATTCCCAATATTTTGGAGTAGTTAGCAGTAAGATATGCAAGAGATGTCTTTGAATATATACTTTGTTATAAAGAAGATAAAGGAGGAGCACCAGCGTGGCTCAGTCAGTTAAGCATCCAACTTAATTTCGGCTCAGGTTGTGATCTCAGGGTCATAGGATTGAGCCCTGCTTGGGCTCTGTGGTGGGTATAGAACTTCCTTAAGATTCTCTCTCTTCCCCTCCTTCTACCCCTCTTCCCTCCTCTAAAAAAATAAATAAATAAAAATAAAGAAGATGAAGTGTATTTCAAACCAAATGTTCATCAGTAGAGGATTGCTGAAATAATCAAGGATGATATATATTAACAGTGGAATACTACATAGCTATGAAAAATGAAGCTCTCCATGTACTGGTATGGAGAGATATTTATGACATACTGTTAAGAAAGAAAAATAAATAAAATAGATAAAAGCAAGTGTAATATTACTACATTTGTATAAAAAAAGGCAAAAGCAAATTTGTATTTTGATTGTATATGTGTAAAGAATACCTAAGAAATGAATAACTGTGATGGGAGTAGATAGGAGTGGTAGTAGCAACTGGGCAGGTTGGGGACAGGGTGGGAGGAAGGCTTTACTATATACCTTTTTATATTTTTAAGTTTTGGAACCATGGGAATATATTATCTATTTAAAAATAGATAAGTTTAGGGGCACCTGAGTGACTCAGTAGTTGAGCATCTGCCTTTGGCTCAGGTTGTGAGTCTAGGGTCCTGGGATCGAGTTCTGCATCGGGCACCCTATAGGGAGCCTGTTTCTCCCTCTGCCCATGTCTCTGCCTCTCTTTCTATGTCTCTCATGAATAAGTAAATAAAATCTTTAAAAAAATAGATAAGTTTATAAAATGGACTGAAAAGATTAATGTTTTATTATTGCTTCCATTGTTACAACAATTTCTGTCTTTCTCTTCTCACTTGTTGCTCTGGGATCCCCATTAGTGATTTCCAGCATAGAGGCCATATATTGAGGCACTAGAGGGTCCATGAATCCATACATCATCTTGTAGTTATTTTTTTCTTTAAGATTTATTTATTTATTTATTTATTTATTTATTTGAGAGAGAGAGAGAGAGAGAGAACACGAGCTGGGGGAGGGACAGAGGGAGAGAATCTCAAATTGACTCCCCACTGAGCACAGAGCCCGACATAGGGCTTGATCCTAGGACCCTGAGATCATGACCTGAACTGAAATCAAGAGTTGGCCACTTAACTGAGTGAGCCAATCAGGAGCCCCAATAATATTGTGGATATTAATACTCCATACTAAAAAAAGCAGTTTTTTAAAGATTTATTTATTTATTCATGAGAGACACAGAGAGAGAGGCAGAGACATAGGCAGAGGGGAGAAGCAGGCTCCTCGCAGGGAGCTCAATGTGGGACTTGATCCCAGGACCCCAATCCCAAGGCAGACGTTCAACCACCCAGGCATCCCAAAAAAGCATTTTTAAAAAATTTATTATTTATTTATTATTATTTTAAAAATATTTTATTTATTCATGAGAGACACAGAGAGAGAGAGAGAGAGAGGCAGAGACACAGGCAGAGGAAGAAGCAGGCTCCATGCAGGGAGCCCGATGTGGGACTCGATTCCAGGTCTTCAGCATCAGGCCCTGGGCTGAAGGTGGCGCTAAACCGCTGAGCCACCCGGTGTTGCCCCGCATATTTTTTTTTTTTTTTAAAGACTTTTTTATTTATTCACGAAAGACACAGAGAGACAGAGGCAGAAGGAGAAGCAGGCTCCATGCAGGGACTCCAGGATCACACCCTGAGTCAAAGGCAGATACTCAACTACTGAGCCACCCAGGAGTCCTGGGAGAAAGCATTTTTGAATGCATACTTATTTTTTGTTATTGGACAGTTTCTGAATCATTAGATATTGGAAGTGCTGCTACTCTCTTAATGTGAAGGGGGGTGTCTTAAAATACTTTGATATGTAAGAGTTCTTAAGTAGGGGATCTATTACTCTAAGAGCTTTTAGCAAAGGCTCTTTTGATTTTTCAAAAAGTAACACTTAGCCTGTGTTTTTTTTAAATTACAAAATAATCTGGAAACTCCACAAAAGTGTAAAGAAGAAAATAAAAATCAATTATCATAAAAGAATGTGTGCTTTGGGCTAAAATTCTATCTCTATCAGGTCTGCCACTTTGTGGCTTTAGGCAAATTACTTAGACTTTCTGAGCCTCAAGTTTCCTTATCTGTAAAGTAGAGATAAGAGTATCAACACAGTTATAAGGATTAGGTAATAAAATTGATAAGGAATAGTTTTTTTTTTTTTTAGGAATAGTTTTTATTCTTCATTAAATATTAACTTTTTTGGGACGCAGGGCTCAGTGGTTGATCATCTGCCTTCGGCTGGGGCTACATAAATATTTTCATATATCTCTAGTTATTGCCTCAGGATAAATTCCTTTAATGGGAATTATTGGGTCATATGGTGTAAGTAGTTTTAAGCCTCTGGGTACATATTGGCAAATCCTTATTAAGAGGTTTCTACTCTTTGACATAGGAATTAAAATAATTCTATTGAAGAAAACAGTAACATGTACAAACATTTATAGTAAATTTATAATAGTGAAACCTGGAAAAAACTATAGTACCTATTAGTAAGGAAATGCTACCAGTAAAATGGGATTTCTTATTTCTATTGAAAATGTCAAGTAATCAAAAAAATTGAAATGCTAAATTGCATTTGCATTATGATTGTAATTATTGAAAAACTGTGTGTGGACAAAGATTGAGAAAGCCCATGAAATAAAAGTAACTCTAAAGGCGCCCAGATCTGGGGATCCCTGGGTGGCTCAGCAGTTGAGTGCCTGCCTTCGGCCTAGGGCGTGATCCTGGAGTCCTGGGATAGAGTCCCACATTGGGCTCCCTGAGGGGAGCCTGCTTCTCCATCTGCTTGTGTCTCTGCCTTCTCTCTCTCTTTCTCTCTCTCTCTCTCTCTGTCTCTCATGAATAAATAAATAAAATCTTTAAAAAAAAAAAAAAAAAAAAGAGGTGCCCAGATCTGGTTATGGTAGCTGCTTCACATCTGTCCACTCCCTGAACAAAGTTTCGTCAGGTCCTTTTAATAGTTTCGGTTAAGACCCTTGGCTATTTAGAAGTTAGTATAGTAGTGTAGTAACCATGTTCAATCAACATGAGTGGAAAACTAAATAAAGAGAGCCCTCTTGGGACACCTGGGTGGCTCAGCAGTTGAATGTCTTCCTTCGGCTTGGAGCGTGATCCTGGGGTTCTAGGATCGGGTCCCGCTTTGGGCTCCCCGCAGGGAACCTGCTTCTCCCTCTGCCCATATCTCTGCCTGTCTCTCTGTATCTCTCATGAATAAATAAATAAAATATTTTTTTTAAAAAAGAGAGAGACCCCTCTTTCTGGGATCTGGGAGGCATTTCCTGTGAGCAGGTAGTGTGAAGCAGGGGAAGGAACCTGAGTATACGTTCCACCCCGACTGGTTAGGTCATCACTTGGTTATAGTTATCCTGGTAAGTAATTGCAAAGATGAGGAAGACTCCCAGGGGTCTTCCCTGGGAGTGGGTAAGGTAGGGAAACCAGCTAGTAGCTATCTGTGTTGACTTAGTTCTGATAAGAATAGCTGAAGGCAGGTGTGGTCCAATATGAAGGGCATAGGATTTGGAGTCTATGTTTAACTCCTAGCTGTCCACTTGTTAGCTATGTGATGTCAAACAGATCGCTTATCTTGGTTCCTGGCTGTAAAATGAAAATGATACAATAGTAATAGCTAATATTTATTAGATGCTTTTTATGTACCAAATACTATTTTACGCGCATTGCATAACAATTTATTTACTACTTGTAACAATCCTATATTGAGTGGTATATTATAATACTTGCTTTACACATAAGGAAACTGAAGCTTAAGAGAGGTTAAATAACTTGCCCAGGATCCCATAGCTAGTATGTAGTGGAGCCATTTTTGAACCCAAAGTATTGTAGTCTTAGTAATGCTGTACTGCCTATCTTGAGGATATTGATGCTCAAAAAAGTGCTTTGTGAATTGTGAAACAGTTATTATTTACCATGTGGGTGAAACACCAACAGTGAGCAGAATACATGAGGATGCTGAGATGATACATAGGTAACAAATTAAAGAGGCAGTGTGGGAGGCAGAGGGAAGAGAAGAACCCTCCAGATATGCTTTAGGACAGATCTACAGGGAGACCCTCTTGTGTGTGTGTTTGTGTGTGTGTGTGTGTGTGTTTAAGATTTTATTTATTTGACATACAGAGAGAGAGAGAGAGAGAGGAAGCACAAGCAGAAGGCGTGCCAGAGGGAGAGGGAGAAATAGACTCCCTGCTGAGCAGAGAGCCCTACACAGGGCTCAACCCCCGGACCCTGAGATCATGACCTGAGTCAAAGGCAGACATTTAACTGACTGAGCCACCCAGGCATCCCATGGGAGGCCTTCTTAAAGAAACTATACATTGTTTTCAGAGTTCTCTAACATTTACTATGGAATTACTGTGTTCTAGACTCTAAGTACTCTGAAACACTTTGTGTGCATAATAAGAACAGTCTGATTATCTTCTGTGTCTAGGGGTGTAGATTTAGTTAAAAATCCATTCCTTGTTTTGAGGTGGGGGAGAAATGAAAGATGGGCACACTGAGGATCTGTTCCCAGCCCAGTTTTAATTTCTCTTGTAAGTCTCAACTGGGAAAAAAGATCTATATATTGAACTGTGATGTGGCATTGGGGTAAACTGAGCTTTAGAGGAGCTTGTTTTAGGGAAACAACTCTACTTGTATATCACAGGCATAGAAGATTCCAAATTTGCGAAGTTTCTTGTGGTCCTTTTTAAGTGGCTCTTACTTGGTTTTCAATTTTTGCATGATCTGGCCTGTTGTGAGTGTTCCATGAAGTTTAATGAGTGAATTGACTTTTGCTTTAAGGTAAATTGATGTAGTAGAAAGGACCTAGGCTTTGCAGTGGTCTTGGGTTTTAGGTCCAACTGCCACTTTACTAGCTCAATGACCTTGGGCAAGTTACATTATGACCTTAGTTTCATAGTTTGTAGAATGGGTTTGGTAATACATGGCTCACTGGATTATCGTGAAGAATATGTAAGACTAAATGTATTAAAGTTGCTAGCATGGTGCCTGGTTCAAAGGAGACCTACGCTGGACTGAGCCAAAGCTGTTTCCAGCTACTGTATTGCAGGAGACACCTACACGCAGCTGTATGCTTTTTCAAGAACTAATAAGAAGAGAGGTAATTGGGGCCTTTTATTTTTTTTCCTCTACAGGGCTGTGCTTAAGAGTAAAACTTCAGCGGTGTTTACCATTTAAACATAAGGTAAGGAAGTTTTTGTTGTTTTCTAACAGCTTTATTGAGATTTAATTCACATTTCATACAATTCACCTGTTTAAAATGTACAATTTAATAGTTTTTCGTATAGTCACTGAGTTGTGCCACCATCACTATCAGTTTTTTATTTTTTTTTTTAAGATTTTGTTTATTTATTTGAGAGAGAGAGAAAGCATGCAGGAGAGAGAAAGGGAGAAGCAGGCTCCCTGCTCCCTGATGTGGAGCTTGATCCCAGAATCCTGGGATCTTGACCTGAGCTGAAGGCAGATGCTTAATTCACTAAGCCACGTAGGTGCCCGACTACTGTCAGTTTTAAAACGTTTTCATCACCTCAGAAAGAAATCCCATATCCATTTCCCCAAGCCTTATCCTATCCCCAGGCAACCACAGGTCTCCTTTTGATCTCTATAGATTTGCTTATTCTGAATGTTTAATTTAAATGAAATCATACAGTTTGTGGTCTTTTAGACTGGCCTCTTTCAATTAAAATATTATTTTCAGAATTCATCCATGTTGTACCATGTGCCAGTATTTCCTTCCTTTTTGCTGCCTTATATGATTCCACTGTATGGATGTACCATAGTTTATTTATCCTTTGATTACTGGGTGGACATCTGGGTTGTTTCCACTTTTTGTCTATTATAAGTAATGCTGTTATGAACATTAGCATACAGGCTTTCGTTTGTTTTCATCTTTTCTCCACCCAGGAGGGGGATTGCTAGATCTTTTGCTAACTATATTTAGCTTTTTGAGGCACTGCTACACTGTTTTCCATAGCTGCTTTATCATTTTACATTCCCACCAGCAGTATATGAGGGTTCTAATTTTCCACATCTTCACTTGCATTTCTCTATTAATATTATCTATTTTTTTTCATTATAGCCATCCTAGTGGATTTGAAGTGATAACTCAGTTGTGGTTTTGACTTCCGTTTCTCTGATGGCTAATAATGTTGAGCATATTTTCATGAGCAAAAATTTAAAACACAGGAAGAACCACTTAGAGAGGGCCACAAGTAACCTCTCAAATTTAAGTCTTTGTGGCTTCAATGTGCCAAACTTACTATGTGGTTTCCCTGAGGTATAGTTCATACAGGAATAGCAGGGTAAATGCTTGACTTTTCCCTTTTACTTAACTATTTTTCAGAGTTGAGTCATGCATAATTTTTTTTTGTTTGTTTTGTTTTTTGAGTCACGCATAATTTTAAAACAAGGTAAATGAGTATAGAATGATTTTAAACTGTTGCTTTGTTGTCTGGAACAAGAGTTGGTATTATGCCACTAGCAGAATTCATATGGTATTTTTTTGGTGGGGGGGGAAGGGCAGAGGGAGAGAGACTCTTAAGCAGGCTCCACGCCCAAGCCCGGCACTGGGCTCAATCTCACAATCCTGAGGTCATGATCTGAGTTCAGGTCAAGAGTCAGATGCTTAACCGACTGAGCCCGTAGGTGCCCCAAATTGTTTTGTTTTTTAAAAAAAAAACTGTTCTAGATGATCTCTAGGGTCTCTTTTAGCCCTAATAAAGTGATTTTTTTCACTCTTAAAAAACATTTATCTTAGTAATAAAATAACTATAGGAAATGGTTCATACACTCCAGTATTTTCTGGAGAGTAAGCATGTCTTTATCATATAGCATGCTTTATTTGCCATAGAATTTGGAGTAATTTTATGTGTTTGTTTCAGAAGCTCTGGTTCTTGGAGGTTAGCTAATCTGAGGGCATGCAGCAGGGCCAAGAGGTTTAGTTTAACCGATATGATACTTGAGAGTAAATTTAGCAAAATAATAGTGAATGAGAAAAGGAGGATACTGAACACTATATTTTGTGATCCCATTTTTGTAAAATAAGCAAAGAAACTTCCAACTTTGGCATGTGTGTGTGCACCTGTATGTATAAAATCCACATTCCATTATGTAGGTATGGAGAAAAATATGGAAGAAACTACACTGGGTTTATTAATATGGTTTTCTTGGGGCTTGGGGCAGAGAGGAAGTTTAGATACTTTAGGTACTGATTTGGGAGGAAGAGATAGAGTGTAGTAGGGTAGAGAGATCCATGAGTAAAATATATATGAGATCTCATTTGTGTGAAATTTTATTTGTGTGTATTCATTTTAAAAAGTAATTAATGGGGATACCCCCTGCAGGCCTTCTGCAAATTTAAAAATTAAAAATCCTACTAATTTCATTCTCTGTTTTGAGAGGATTTGTCTTTAAGTTAAGTCATTGATGCTAACTAAGAATAGAATTTGGACTTTCATCCTAGACTCTTGAGTCCACTGTGCATTCCATTTCACTTGTTACCTCAGAGCATTCTAAATGTTTGGTTTTAATTTTTTTTTCCTAGTTGGAAATCTACATTTCTGAAGGAACCCACTCAACAGAGGAAGACAGTAAGTCAATCTTGACTCACTAAAAAACAACTTTAGCTAGTACTTCATCTTGGATACCATTATTGTACTATCCAAGTATCTACAGGTCATTTGCAAAAAACTGCAAAATTAGTTATTAGCTCTTCCTTGAGGGGAAATCTAGGTTTTTCAAGAAAGTAATTTTTCAGTAGGACTCCAGGTGAACCAGAAGCAGGCCTTGTGAATATTGGCTGATTTAGCAATCAGCCAATCTGCACATCTCTAAAGAACATCCATCTCTAGGGACCCTGACTCTAAAGAAGGCTTGATTTTTTTCTTTGGTGCAGGACAGAAAGCTATGTACTTGAAACTGAAATTGAAGGTCTAGAAAAGAATATGGACATTGCTCTTTTGAACACTTACATTAAGAACACTTTTAGCAAATTATAGACAGAAGATATAGGCCAATACCTTTATTATATGAAGATCCATGGATTTTTCTCTAAGTCTCCCTTCCTTCTAGAACTTACGAAAAATGAGCCAAAATCAGCTTTAAGCTATGAAGGGGTTAAATTCTGTTTTAATGGGCTCATAAGATTTTTGTCTGTCCCTATATATTGCCATAATTCCTCTGCTAACTTTTATCTGTGTTTTGCAGTCAACAAGCAGATAAATGACAAAGAGCGAGTGGCAGCTGCAATGGAAAACCCCAATCTACGGGAAATTGTGGAACAGTGTGTCCTTGAACCTGACTAATAGCTGTTTTAAGAGCCACTTAACTTTAGTTGTTTGATATATTTGTTTAAATTCTTTGTAAAATGTAAAAGACTCATGTTTAATACATAGGTGATTTGTACCTCAAAGCATTTTTTTAACAGATGATTTGCAAGCAAGATTTAATTATAAGTAGTAGTACCTAGTTTGTTCAGTGTATAACATTCTCAGGATTTGTAACACTTAAATGATGAGACAGAAAAATATTTTCTAGTTACTATGTGTCAGATGGGTTGGTATTTTTCTGACGCCTCTTCTGATGCAACTACTTTTCATGTCAAATATTTACTGTGCCCAAATGTATTCAATTTAAATCATTATTCTGTAGAATAAATAAAACAGAGATGATTCTTATAATGATGTACCTTAGAATGTTTTTGTTGAATTATAAATCTTAGTGTAAATATCAACTCTAAAAGATATTTACAAACCCTTATTTTCTGATTATTATGTAAAATCAGAAATTCAAGAACCAGAAAGAACCCTGAAAATGAGGCATAGGCTCTGCCTTCCTTTAAGAAGAGTCCTCGACCCATTTGTAGATGAGGATCAAATGTAGAGAGGGCCAGATAACATACATAATTTTGAAAATTGAGAAATCCCCAAAGAAGTTTTGTTTAAAGCAATCTAAATTTATGGTTTCTCCTTTACTTGAACTTTGTTCAGTTTGTTTTAGGAGATAATGATCATTGCAAGTGTAACAGGGTGTAGAAGGCAGCCTCCCAGATATTCGCTAATGATCCTTGATTCCTGGTGTTCATGCCCTTGTATAGTTCCCTTCCATGTTGAAACAGAGCTGGTAGGTATGGCTAATCAAGAATCAGAGGTGACAGTGTGTGACTTCTGAGGCTAGATCATAACAAGTGTTGTTGCATTCGTCTTGATTTCTTGAATTGCTCACTCCGTGGGACTCCAGCCACTGTGTCATCAGAACACTTGAGCAGCCCTGTGGAGAATTCCATAAGGAGAGGAATTGAGGCCTTGCATGAACAACCAGCACCAATTTGCACACCATGGGAGTGAACCATGTTAGAAGTGATCCTCCAGCCTCAGTCAAGCTGATAACTTAACTGGAACCTCATGAGACCCTGAGCCAGAACTGTCTAGCTAAGCCACCCAAATTCCTGACCCAGAGAAGCTGTGAGCAATAATAAATGTTTATTGTTTATGCCACTAAGTTTTGGGGTAATTTGTTATACTATAGCAGTAAGTAACAATATACAGGTTATAAGAGTGGGACTCTTATGCCTCCAATTTAATTGAGGCTACAAAGGGGGAAAACAGGAGAGTCCATGCTTCTTGAATCCTTTTATCCACTTCGAGAATGTAAGTTTTGAAAGAACAGAGAGAATTTGGTAAGAAGATTATTGATGAAATTTTTTTTTTTTTATAAAGCTGTTGCTGTGTTGAGTTCCAGCCCCTGTTTTGGTGGAAGAAGGTTAGGGAAGGAACACTATCTGCTGAGGGGAGTTCAAAGGTGACAGCTCGGAGAGTTTATAAATGTATTTCCTGTAGTTGGGAGATTCAGCAACTTACTTGACTCAGGCCTGAGAAAGAAAGTGGAAGTGGACTTAAGGCTGGGTCAAAGGCAGGCTGATTCCTGCCTAAGAAGTCTAGAGGGTGGGCAGCCCAGGTGGCTCAGTGGTTTAGTGTCCCCTTCAGCCCAGGGCCTGATCCTGGAGACCTGGGATCGAGTCCTGTGTCAGGCTCCCTGCATGGAGCCTGCTTCTCCCTCAGCCTGTGTCTCTGCCTCTCTGTGTGTCTCTCATGAATAAATAAATAAATAAAATCTTAAAAAAACAACAACAAAGAAGTCTAGAGGGCAAGAGAACGGCAAGGCCAATGACTTTGATGACAGCCCTCGGCAAGGTATGCATATCTGTTTCACATGGACTGGTATGGGGTCTTATTTGATGTTGTCCAATAGGCCAGCTGCAGGGCCAAGGAGACCTCTGCAGAAAGGGTCTCAACATGTCCCTGCCTGGTGCCAGGGAGTGAGGAGAGAGGACAGCAATGGGGGAGATGCATCTACCAGGGTCAAGGGGCACAGCAGGAACCTCTGGTTAGCTCATGAGAGTACCAACCCAAGAGAGAGAGCCAGCCCTAATAACCAGGCAGGCCCAGAGAGCACAAAGCCAACCAGCTAAGTATGAACTGTTCTATCTCTAGTGCTCCTCCCTCCTAAGCTTCTAGGGCAGTGGTAGAACAAGTAGGATGCAGGAGGGTTGGAGAGAAGGAAAGGACAGCATCCCATTGCTCAGCTGCTCAGCTGTAGGTTTGAAGCCCGAAACAGACCCAAATTAGTGAATTTTTTTTTTTTAAGATTTATTTATTCACAAGAGACAGAAAGAGACAGAGACATAGGCAGAGGGAGAAGCAGGCTCCTCACATGCAGCCTGATACGGGACTAGATCCCAGGTCCCAGGATCATGCCTTGAGCTGAAGGCAGACACTCAACCGCTGAGCCACCCGGGCGTCCCTTCGAAGAGTTAATGCCAAGTTTGTAGTTTTGACTGTGAGATGTGACTAGATTCTTAATTACAGTAAGATTTTATGATTAAAATTGAAGGGAAGAGTCCATCTGACGGGAATCGTCTCTCTTCCCAAATCTTCACCACTGGACAGAGGAAGATCATGCCTTCTTAACAAAGTGTCAAAGGTAGCAGCAGACAAAAATAGAATGAATTCTTATATAACATACTGGTTCTAGACGTCCTGTGGAAATTGGCTTCTAAGTCCTCACTGTCTCAGCACAGCTTTAGCCCTCTGTTCTCCCTCTCTCTCAAGATTACTAAAAATGTTGTTGTCCAGAAAAATCAGACGGTGTGGCATTGGAGCACTAGCTTTGTGGAAATGTCACTATTGGTTCTTGATCTCTTGCTACCAAAGTTCTCATCGGCTCCTCTCTTTTTTCCAGGTAATTAGAAATCTGTCACCCAGCATATATAAACAGGTCCATAAATAATAAAGTGTTTTGAATTTTCAGTCATCACTGTAATCACTGTTCTAAATTACAGATCCACCAGATAAGGTGTTTAGTGTCAACGCTGAGTCACTTGCTTCTTGGCAGTTTGCAGTGTAGGGCCAGGGCAAGAGCTGAGTGTACTGAGGCTATAGACCCTGTTTCATGTTCTCCCAGCCAGCGCACACATGTGCATACACACATGCTCTTGGACCAGCTCTCTGCTTCTACGAGATCGGGCAGATACTATCAGAGGGCCTCTGAGATGAATAGCCCAGGGTCATATTCATATCAGTCCTCAAGTTCTGACCATTTCTTATCACTAGAGTCTTGCTGGTCTGGGAAACCCAGGAAGCCATAGCTAGGGTTAAGGAGTAGGGCTGTCTTTATATTTCCTTCTTATGAGACCCTGATACATGAAATGCTCATTGATAGTTTCGGGTGGCTGGAATCTAATAAAGTCAGAGATCCCCAGTGTATGCTCTCACCAACTCAAACTTACTCACCGGTGCTCTCATCAACATATTTTAGCAAGCACTCTGAGTACCTGGCACTATCAGGTGCTGAGAATAGAGACGGATGGACCACTCTGTCCTCTTGGATTTCATACTTAACCAACCCCTGCCTTCCGCCCCTCTGCTGCAGGCAATGAATGATGCAGGCCATCCCTTCTAGTGCCTGAGCTTGGCTTGGCCAGGTAAACACAGAGGCTAGACAATTAGAAGCAAAGACAAAAACCATTCCTTAGGGACTGTTGAGTGAGGAGACCACTGACATGCAGCCAGCAACGAGTCCTTGCTGCAGGCTTTCCCATCCTGGTGGGATGCTGGTGGTGCTGCTCTTGGAAGTTAGATGTGACTGTAGTGTCTCTGCTACTGCCAGAATGATCTCTCCTCTCCCTGTTGTGTCATGTGACTCACTCTAGCTTAAGAGCCCTAGATGGGGTCTCTGATCTCAAGTGCTGTGTCCATGCCCTGAGTGCCAGGGAGGTGGGAGAAAGGAGAATCTGGTCTTCTGTATGGGGCACCTACTCTCTCTCAGCAAGACTCATGTGGTGGGAACTCCCCAGATTTGTTAAGAGGGTTTCGGTGCCTAATGTCCACTACATTAGTAATACACTGAGATGAACTTGTTCTTAATCATACATAAATGAAAAAAAATCATACATAAATGAAAAGTAGGGGCACATATACTTATAAAATATATTATCTAGTCCCATCTCTGGCTGGGTCAGCAAACGTCTTCGGAAAAGGTCCAGATAGTAAAGGTTCAGGTTTTGTGTTTCTGAGCTATTCGGTTCTGCTCTTGTAGCACAAAGGCAGCCAGAGCAAGAGGAAATGAATGAGTGTGGTTGTGTTCCGATAAGACTTTTTTTATAGACACAAATTTGAATGTCATTTAATTTTATGCGTCATGAAATATTCTTTAGAATTTGTCCTACCATTAAAAAATATAAAAACTATTCTCAAATGCCAAAACCAAAAAAAAAAAAAAAAAAAATCAACCCCTTTTGGCTTGAGGGTTGTATGAAAGCAAGTATTAGGAAAAATTTGGCCTTTGGGCCATTTACCAACCCCTGATCTGTAGCAATGATTCATAACTTTTTTGGAAGGTCTCAGACCTCTTTGAAAATCTGATGAAAGGTAGGGAGTGGATCCTTTTCCTTTTCTGAAAGGAAAAGTCACTTTGCATGTGACTGCAGGACTTTCATGGATTTGCTAAGGGGTATTTATAATCTGGGCTGCAAATAATGCACTGAGCATTTTGGCTTCCTGTTCTTTCGATAACTCCTCAGAGCCCCAGGCTTCACAGCTTTGGTTGGGAGCCACTACCTTCTTAGATCATAACAAATAATTGAGCAGCTTTCTCAGCTTCAGCATGAAGTAACCGCTTTGTTACCCAAACTGCAGATGTCTCCAGCAGGATACAATTAACTGTAATTGGGGGAGGGCTGTTTTTTAGGAAAGAGAAGGACTGCTATAAAAGCTGCATTGCATTGAGAGCCCAGTTGGTGTCTCTTGTGTGCTAATACAGTGGTAGAAAACAAGTCTGTGAACTAGGGATCGAAACTCACCACTTACTACTGGAAACACGATTTTTAAAAGCTGCTGGTGGGTCCTGAATATTCGTTATGTTATTCCTTATATATATTTTTGTATATATGAAATATTTTCCAAATAATATATTTTTTAAAGTCCATCTGGATTTAACCTGGGCCATAGGTTGTTCCTGACTCCACTTAGACTGCCTATCTGGCAGAGGCGGACTCAGTCCCTGCATGAACTTATTTGAGGCAGATGTGCTAGGGGAAGGGGTAGCAGTTGCTGTACGGGCTGTGAGGTTCTCTTCGAGTACTATTATTATCACACAGACCATTGCCCCTCGCAGAGGAGGTGATTCAGAGACAGACCCTGGTGCCAACATGCCACCTTCCTCTAATCCTGTTTTAGCCACTTGGGTATCTGTGTGACCTTGGGCAAGTTACCTAACCTCTCTGTGCCTTAGTTCCCTCATCTGTAAAGTGAGGTATTTAATAGGGCTGTTAAGAAGATTAAGAGGGAATGCTGAACACAATGCCTGGGACATAGTAAATGCTTTATTTTAGTGTTTGTAAAGTAAAAATATAGGAGAGGGCCCCTTGGTGCTAAGTTACTTGATGGAGGGACAGTCTTCCTCCCCAGCTGTGTGCAATTACCTGAGGAACACTAGGTGGCAGCAAAGCATGATTCCTTAGTGCCAGCTTTCGGGTTTTCAGCTGGTCAGCCCGATGACTGCTGAGGGTCTCCTGCCCCAGGTGTTCTCAGCACCTGCGAGAGCACCTGCTGAGGGACTCCCCAGAGCACCCTCGCCACCACTCTAACCCAGCTACACTAAATGCCACCCCACACTGTGTGCTTTGCCTTTGTTCTGACTGGGGTCATTATCCTGACTTTCTTAGATGTAGAATTACTTTGATAAAGGTTATGAATAATTTTAAGGTTTTTGATATATTTTGCTGAATTGCTCTCTGAAGAAATTGTACTGATTGACATCCTACCAAGAATGGGAGTTTGTGTCTCTGACCCATACTAATACTGGGTATTGTTACTTCATTTATTTTGGGCAGGATATTATTATTTAAAAAAAAAAAAAAATCTTTGCCCTAGGCGGAAGATTTTAAAATGCTACCTTAAAAAAGTAAAAAATAAAAAATAAAAAATAAAAATAAAATGCTACCTTTTTTTTTCATTCACATTATTTGCTAAGATTAAACATTGGAAAATATTTCTATTGGGATTTTAAAAAATCACCTGTTTATATGCCTTCACTTAAAAAAAAAAGATTTTATTTATTCATGAGAGACACAGAGAGAGAGAGAGAGGCAGAGACACAGGCAGAGGGAGAAGCAGGCTCCACGCAGGGAGCCCAATGTGGGGCTCGATCCCGGGTCCCCAGGATCACACCCTGGGCTGAAGGCGGTGCTAAACTGCTGAGCCTCCCGGGATGCCCACCTTCACTTTCTATTTATTTTTATTCTTAAAGATTTTATTTATTTGAGAGAGAGAGAGATAGGGCAGGAGCAGGGAGAGAAACTGACTCCCCACAGAGCAGGGAGCCCATTGTGGGGCTTGATTCCAGGACCCTGAGATCATGACCTGAGCCAAAGGCAGATGCTTAACCAAATGAGCCACCCAGGTGCCCCGAGATGCTCACTTTATATGTATACAGTATGGGTTTTAGCATTTTCTGCATATATACTTCAAATATATTTTCCAATTTTTTGGTTGCAGAGGCATGTTTAATTAATGTCTACTAACTAATGTAAACTAAGTTAACATGTTAATAAATAACATGAATTATTCAATTTTTGAATGAGTAATACCTTCAGGTGGTTTAAACATCAGAAAAGCATAGTATAAAGTATACAATGAAGAGATTCCTTCCCAACCCTGTCTACCCGGTTTTCACCCTTCCCCAACAGGTTTCATGATTAATAATTTTGTATAGCTCCAGAGAGTTTTTATGCCTCTAACAGCCAATATACAAATATCTATGCCATTTTTGGCACAATTTTTAGCATACGTTGTGCCAGGCCATGCTGTTCTATGCCTTGCTTTATTTTTTTCCTATTTAACAGTGTATCTTTGATATATTCCCATAACAATCTTTGAAGAACTTCCTCATTTTTTCCATGTTACAGTGTTCCATTGTATGTATCCTATTTTATTTAACAAGCCTCCTATTGATAAACATTTGGATTATTTCTGTTATTTTTCTATTACAGACCAGGCTATAATAAGCAACCTCATCTCAAAACAAACATTTACAAGTGGATCTTCAGAATAAATTTTTGAAAATGGGATTGTTGGATAAAGGATCCATTTACACTATATAGATACTGACAAATTGCCCTCGGTAGCGATTATGCCAATTTGCACTCCTATCATCAATGGATGGATGTGTCCATTGCATTGCAGCCAAATAGGGCATAATCAAACTTTTAGATTTTTGTTAAGCTGCTAGGTGAAAAACTTTATTTCAGTGGAAGTTTAATTAGTATTTTCCGCAGCACAAGTGAGGTTAAACATCATTTTTTTTAAACATCATTTTTACATGAGTTAGAGATGTATATTTTCTTTAATGTGAACCATTTATATAATTTGTCCATTTTTCTGGCTAGTCTTTTTCTTTTTTTCTTTTTTTGGTTAGTCTTTTTCTTAATGATTTGTAGGATATCTTTATATATAAGAG
The DNA here is from genome assembly GCF_048164855.1 of Canis lupus baileyi. Taxonomy (NCBI): domain Eukaryota; kingdom Metazoa; phylum Chordata; class Mammalia; order Carnivora; family Canidae; genus Canis; species Canis lupus. The sequence goes on along the minus strand of NC_132869.1, from coordinate 31,996,915 downwards.
AGTCATAGTGATATGTGTTGCAAGTTTTTTTCCAGTTTGTCACTTAGTTTTTTATTTTTCTCATTTTTTATTGCCATAAATATTTTTCTTTTTTTAAATGTTTTCTTTTTGTGTGTGTGTGTGTTTTTTTGTTTTGTTGTTATGTGATTGAATTTATCGATCTTTAATTTTATGTATCCTGGATTTTTTTTGTCATAATTAGAAATATTGTCTCCTCTCCAAGGTTATAAAACATTTATCATATGTTCCTTTTTAACACTTTAATGATTTTATTTTTAATATTTCAATCTTTGAGCCATTTGGAGTTTTTTAAATATATTTTTTAAATTTTTATTTATTTATGATAGTCACAGAGAGAGAGAGAGAGAGAAGCAGAGACACAGGCAGAGGGAGAAGCAGGCTCCATGCACCAGGAGCCTGATGTGGGATTCGATCCTGGGTCTCCAGGATCGCGCCCTGGGCCAAAGGCAGGCGCCAAACTGCTGCGCCACCCAGGGATCCCCCCCATTTGGAATTTATACTGCTATACACAAGGAATAGACCCAACTCTGTTTTTACCCATATGGCTAATTATTGTCTTGATACCCTTTGTTGAATGGTCCATCTTATCCATGGCCATTATTTTCAGATCTTACTTTATGAATCAAACGGTCACATTATTTTTTTAAAAGATTTTATCTATTTATTTGATAGAAAGAGATTCAGAGCATGAACCGGGATGGGGCAGAGGGAGAGGGTGCAGGGAGCCTGATGTGGAGCTTGATGTGGGGCTTGATCCCAGCACCCTGGAATCATGACCTGAGCAGAAGGCAAATGCTTAACCGATTGAATCACTCAGGCACCCTGGTCACATTATTTTTTATAATGAAAAATGTAAAACCTAAAGTCTAACAAAAGATAAAGTGTTAAATAATTAATACTACATTCATTTAATGGACTCAATGTTTTCAAAGACTCATTAATTCCATGGGAGAATTCTCAAGAGATAAAAGCAAAATATAAAATAATTATGCCAAACTATCCCAATTAAAAACGAAAGTGCATTACATATAAAAGTGGCTAGCAGCAAATATATTAAAAATTTAAGAGTAGTTATCTCTGCTTTATTTATTTATTTTTAAAATATTTATTTATTTATTCTTGAGAATAAATAGGGGGCAGAGACACAGGCAGAGGGAGAGGCAGAGAGAGAAGCAGAGAGAGAAGCAGGCTCCATTCAGGGAGCCTGACATGGGACTTGATCCCTGGTCTCTAGGATCACACCCTGGGCTGCAGGCGGCGCTAAACTACTGCGCCACTGGGGCTGCCCCTTATCTCTGCTTTAGAAAAAGTTTATTTGCAATGAATATGTTTTCTATGATAACCCCTAACAAATGTTACTAAACACGCATGCAGACATCTTATGGCACATGTCTCCTTCATAAAGCCATCGTATAAAGTAGATATTTCAGGTGGGAGACAACTAAAGTAAAATGTTATTTCCCCCCTTGTGGAAGTTTCCTTTGATTCTATCCAAACTCCTGGGGCTAGTATTGTATCACACTGCTCAGATTCTTGGTTATCTTGAGTTGGTTTTTTATTTCCCATCTTCTTAGGTGCTCCCTAATTCGCCCCACAGCTCATGGTACAGTGTTTTCTTGGTGAATTACTTCAAGCTCACCTTGGTTAAAATGAAGCGATTCAGCTTTACACAGGGCTTCAGCCTTTGGCATTTCATATAAGGAATGTCCACTAGATGATGGGTCAGACCTGACCTTTAATCCTGGCTCTGCCCAAACAAGTACGAACTTGAGTAAAAGTCAATTCCCTTGCTTTGGGTTTCCTTCTTCCTTCTATAAAATGAAGGTGTTAGATAATCTCTAAGGTTCCTTCCAATTTCAAATTTCTGCCTATTAGAAGCTACAATGGATTCTGGCTTTCCTGGGCTTCCAAGGATCCATTAACATCATTAATGCCACAAGAGTGATAATATTGAGCCTGGGCCACGGTTTGTTAATCTGTTGATTTATGCAGAATTTAGAAGAATTTATTACCCAGTGGCAAAGCTTATTAGTTGTTGCTGTTTTTTAAGTAATGTATGCTTCATAGATGGTGATGGTGGTTGATGATGTTATTGCTGTTTGAAGTAAGTTAATTAAGCTAAACTGGGTCACATCAGCTGAGTTTCTTGGTTACTGGATTCCTGGGGGCTGTCCTATCAGTGTTCTGTGGCTACATTAAGGTGAGGTCCATTCAGATGAGTCAGAATATAAAATGAATACATATGCCAAGCCCAAGGTTGGCTTGCAGGGTGAAACTTAGCAAGTCACAGAGTATTGTTGGATCTTCATTTCCCCAAGTGAAACACAAGGCTACCATCGGGGACCATGGTGGCTGATTTTATGTTAATCTAATCCTACATGATTTTATAGGTAATAAAATGGTGGACAGATGTTGAGTGACCTGTCTACATTCACCCAGCATGGAAAAATCAGAACCAAGACTATCGGGTTACGTTATATGGAAAGAGGTCTGGATTCCAATGGAGCATTTGCTAATAATCAGCATGATTCAGGCAAATCATTTCTCTGAGCTGATTAAAGTGAATTAAAAGAGTAAAATATGAAACTTTCCAGATTATTTAATTATTTTGTAGACCGACAAAAAACAGTAAATTGACAAAGAACCCCATGATGGGAAAAAACAAAACAAAACAAACAGGACATAATAGGACATAAAAATCAAGACATGATTCTACTCAGTCTGTCCTTTTCATCAATTTCTGGAGATATTTACATTTAAAAAATATTTTATTTACTTATTCGAGAGAGCACAAATGGGGAGATGGGCAGGTGGAAAGGGAGAAGCAGGCTTCCTGCTGAGCAGGAAGCCCAATCCCAGGACCCCAGGATCATGGCCTAAGCTGCAGGCAGATGCTTAACCACAGGGCCTGAGCCACCCAGGATATTTATATCTTGATGGGTCTTCACATTTGTGATATTCAATGTTCTTAGCAGTATTTTTTCCTCTTAGCAAGGTTTAGTAAAGAATGCAAACCCTTTAACGAGTTGTTGTTGAGCAGAAACGAGGCTGAGGAAGCCAGACTGAGTTCTAAGAACATTAATGAGTGCACATTAATAGGTCTATAAGCTTGATGAGCATTAATGGGCACTAAACATGATATTTATTAATTCTTTTCTGGAATGAAGAGGCCTCCATGGATATAAGCTTACATCTTCAGAGCAACCTCTATTGTATATATTTTATTAATTAATTACTAGTTTTCTTTAATCACAAGAGTAATATAGAAGCACAATCTATTGCTTTCCTACTGTGAAAGATGAGGGTTTATTTTTTAAAATATTTAAATTCAATTTGCCAACATATAGTATAAAAAGAAAGATGAGAGTTAAATGCTCATACTTTTTCCCCATTCTCCAACCTCCTCTCTAATGAGAGAAGATAAATATTTACCATTCACATTGTTATGACATGTAAATATTATTCACAGCTCAAAGCTGAGCTGTAGTGTATTGTGAACACTTCCTCCCTTATACACCTTTTTGTTATTTTTTGGAATTAATTATCACTTTGTAATTTTTTAAAAAATATTTTATTTATTTATTCATGAGAGACATAGAGAGAGAGAGAGGGAGCAGAGACACAGGCAGAGGGAGAAGCAGGCTCCATGTGGGGAGCCCAATGCAGGACTCGATTCCAGGACTCTGGGATCACTCCCTGAATCAAAGGCAGGTGCTCCACTGCTGAGCCACCCAGGCATCCCACTTCATCATTTCTATTCATGTAATTTTTTGTGTACCTATAATAAATGCAAGCCCAAACTTTCCTCTCAAAGGGCACCCCTTCAACAGGTTAAAACACATTGCCTGATGTATCACTTCCACTTCTTTCTTGGGACCATCACTTCTGGAACCCTCGCTCCCTGCAGATTCCTCCATTCCAGTCTCAAATGGTTGTCCCCTAGGCCTGCTGCACGCTGTCAACCCTCCCCTTCAAGGTCATCCTGGGAACTCCAGCCACTTCTCTCTTGTGCTGGAAGTTCTGGGCTGGAGTAGAAGAAGGTGTCTTCATTTGGTTCCTGGCCCTTCACATTCCTGTCTCTCCCAGTACTAGTCAGTTTGTTGCCAACTCAGCACAAAGGGATTTGCTGGAAGGCTAGAGAGTCTCAGAATCAATGAGAGGCTGGACTAGAAGGAACCAAAGAGGCTCTAGAGCTAGAACAATCCATCCAGCATGTCCTGCTGCTGCCGCTGCCCACTGTGAACATCTTGGCAGTACTTACTTGAGATTCAAAGTGCTGAGCAGAAGTATGTGATGGGCCAGGCCTGCTCTCACCAGAGAAGGATTGGAGGAGGGAGGATTTTCTCCCTGCTGCCTGGGGCAAGGTGGTGCATTGCCTCTGCCTCTGCTTACACTCTAACCACCATCATTGTCGTTTCCTCTCAAATAAGACGGAGGCATTGGCCGCTGGACAGCCAAAACACATGTGGATGTCCGCTACGTTCTTTGAGTTTCAGTTTCCCCATCTGCATAATAAAAATAGTATTAGTCAATAGAAGTATTCACCTTGGAGTTTACATGAAATAATAGGAAAATGCTTAGTATAGTACCTGGCTCATAATAGATTCTCTATAAATGTTTGTTTGATCTGAGTAGAAGATGAACGTATTCTATGTGGATGCAGTGACAGAAACCAAGACTGAGAGGCTGGAAGACCTACAAGGAAAGAGCTGGGAGAGGGGAGTGGCCTGGGGATCCCTTACTGAGGAGAGCAGTTCTGGCGAGGAAGGAGGCCCAGTTGTGTTTGGGGCAGAGACACTGTAGATAGCTGGACTTGGCCTTTTGTGCCTTTGTTTTTCCCAGATGCAGCTGCTTATAAATGGATTGGCAACCTGGCCTCAGCTGAGAGGGAGATACAGACCAGGGAGGCCAGGGCAGGAGCCCTGAGTTGGAGGGCTAGCCACAGAGGTCAGGGATCAGCTAGGGGTGTGGAAGGAGTAGCTGCAGACTGACCAATTCTGGCCCTGAAATTTCTTTGGTGGAGGATTAGGAAGAAATGCTGTCATCCCCATCTTTCCTTCACAGATCCACTAAAGGCCTCTGATGGGTCTAACCACACCACCAGCAAAGTGTGGGAAGGATGGCAGGAGTGACTCAAAGGACCCATTGACAAAAAGGGGAAGGTGCAATCTTATCTTCAGCTCAGCACATATGATTGTGACATCGAGGAAGAGCTCTCTCCTCAAAAGAGCCTTCTTGCCACTGCCCACGGCACTCAGGGACCATCCCTCCCACCTCTGGGCTTTTCTGGGTCTCTGCCCAGCTTCTGGCCTGGCCCCAGAGCATGGGGCTCTGGATCTTTGTCCCCAGGATTGCTTCTCCATGTGGCTTGGAGCTCCTGAAGAGCAGAGCCTGTGTCTCATTTCTCTCGGTGTCCAGCTTAGGGTCTGGCCCATGAGGGGCACCAGGCAATGTCTGAAAAGTAAACAGGGCTAGAATTGAGCTGAGTCTTGGATAAAAGAAGGTGAAAGGAAGAAAGTATTTCAGGGACAGTCATAATAACAACATGGTTGGAGAGATACGGCACAAATGACAGACCATCTTGAGAGAGGGACACATCAGTTTTGTGAGGGAAGGTGGCATTCATACCAGTGCTTTCTCAAATATTGTGTCCAGTCCTCACATCAACCCTGAGGGAAAGACGTAATATTCCCATTTTGCAGATGAGGCTACTGAAGCTCAGGAAAGGAAAAGTGACTTCCTGAAAAATTGGCTGGACAGGAGTATAAATAGGCCTACCTGACTGCTCAATCTAGAGACGTAGGTAGGGGAAATTGGTAGCTCTAAAGGTAGGCATCGTTTGGGGGCCCTCTCTAAGAACTCCGTGCCTGTGACACCAACCTTTGTCCCAAACCGAAGGTGATGGCAAATGCCTGGGTCATGATCCTACGGTGTGACATGATCCTCATGCTGGCTCAGGTAGGAGTTGGGGCAGTAAATGGCAGGTGGTTTCATCCCCAGTCCATGGTGCACACGGCTGCTCCCACCTAATGTGCTTTTCTCCCTGCCACCTCCCTACTCACCAAATCCTCTTCTTTCAAGTTTGAATCAAGCCTCTCCTTCCCCTCATGCCCCTCATGATGCCTGCTGGAGTAGGCTTGACACTTCTGGGCATTGAGTCTATACTTGTCCCTAACAGCACCCAGTCCCGGGAGGTGTCCTTGAATGTTTGCAGACTGAATGGGTGTGCATACACGCCCAGGAAATCCCCATCCTTCAGGCTTCCAGGAAAAGGCAAGGCCTTCCATGTCCCAGCCCCTTTCTTGGTGGGGTCAAAGGCTTGCTGAGTCCAGCAAGGCTAGAGGTTGAAGCAGCCACCTCTGGCTGTAGGATCCAATGGACCTCCTGAGGGAGGAAACAGGAAGGCTTCCAGGACCGCTCCACACCCCCAGGGCCTCCCTGGCTGGGTGTGGGAGAACAGAGGGCACAGGGCAGGGTGGGCAGGGCTGGGAAGGGCTGAGAAGCCAGGTCACCAGGCCACCTTGGGGAGGAGGAGGCTTCCTGCCTGCCTGACAAGCCAGCCAGGGAGGAACCACCTGTGCCCTCTCCTGGCCTGCTCTGATAGCCTGAAAAAGAGTCAGTGCTGGGCCCATTGTCAAGAAGCCTGTGTTCCAGATTTCATTTGACACTTGCTAAGAACCTGCTCTGGGCCAGACTGGCGGTGGGTGGGGTGCAAAAAATGGCTAAGATCCATTTCATCTTCTAGGGAAACTCACACCAGACATTTAAGGAAAAATTAAAAGAGCTAATACTCATTGAGCACTTTGCCATGTGCCAGAGACTGATCTAAGTCCTTCACGTGTATCCACAATGAATTGAACATTCACAACAAACTATGAGACAAACGCTATTCTTAGCTCCACTTGACCATTGGGGATAATGAGGCACAGAGAGATCAAGAAGCTTGCCCTAGATTACACAGTAAGTAAACTGCATGCAGGCATCTGGCATTATTTGTCCTCACACTATGCAGCCTCTATGCGACCCCAGGGCCAGCTGCCCCAGCCAACACATGCAGCTTCTTAATCCCTGCCCTGTCTCCTTGCCAGCAGCTTGTTAGGCTCTGTACACTTGCCAGGCACCAAAGAGTGCTTTACAATATCACCACTTTCATTGCCCTTTGCTGCCTGCCACAGTTACCTCTTTCCCCGTGGGCTTGCTCCCTGTGGAAGCTTCAAGCTCCCGTGACAGCCCCCCCCCCCCCCATCTCATGGTCTCTTGGAGTGTCTTGCACAAAGCAGGTGTTCAGATGTGTTTGCAGTTTGGTGGGTTGTGGAGGCTACTTTCATTTCCCCAGGTCTCTGTGACATGAACAAAGTGGCTCTCAACTTGCACACTGGAATCACTTGGGGGTGTTTTAACTACTACTGATGCCCAGACACCGCTCCCAGAGGTTGCGATGTCATTGTTGAGGGGTGTAGTCTGAACATGGGGATCATTAAACACTCTCAGGAAGTTCATATGTGCAGCCAGGGCTGAGAACCCCTGTATTGACAACATTTTAGAATACTTGGAAATTTCCATTGAGGGCAGACAGTGTGTGGAAGGGGCAGGGGAGCAGAAAGAGCCTGGACTTTGGAGATGGGTAGGTCAGATTCACAGTGTAGCTCAGCCACTTACAAGTTGGGTGAGTTTGGACAAGTCAACTTTCCCAAACCTCAGCTACCTCATCTGTAAGAAGGGATAATTGCATCCACCTTGAGTAAAGTTCCTGGCACTGAGAAGGCACACGTTGAAAGAACTGCAATACATAGCTATTAAAGTGGGTTTTACATCTCTTCATCCAACATACAATTACTAAGTGCCAGGTACATCGGTATCCTTGGGGGACAATCAAAACAAGACAGTTGCAGTCTTGCGCCATTTATATTCTAGCAACCCAACTTAACAAACTTGATTGGGTTTCGGATATCAGGCATCACCTGGGTGCACAGATGAACAAGACTTAGTCCTTGCCCTAAAGGAAAAGAGAAGTGGGCACTAATGACAACTAAAACAGGGGAAGGAAAAAAAAATAAAACAGCGGAAGGAGAATGCCTTTTATGTATTTTATTTTTTAAAGATTTTATTCATTCATTCATGAGAATACACAGAAGAGAGAAAGAGGCAGAGACACAAACAGGCAGAGGGAGAAGCAGGCTCCATGCAGGAAGCCCGACGTGGGACTCGATTCAGGGTCTCCAGGATCAGGCTCTGGGCTGAAGGTGGCGCTAAACCGCTGAGCCACTGGGCTGCCTTTTTTTTTTTTTTTTTTTTTTAAAGATTTTATTCAAGAGAATGCCTTTTAGATACAAATCAAGAGCGGCAGGGTTCAGTGGAGAAAGCCATCTGGAGGGAAGATCATATCCATGGAAGATACCTGACAGGGCCCTTGAGAATGGATATGATTTTGTAGGATGGGATTGGGGATGGGGGTGGAGTGGCTTAAAAGCATGGAGGCAGGAACTAGCCAATAATCCAACCTGCCAAAAGAGCTGGCTGTGCATACACAAGAGGGGAGAGGTTGCGTGTGTGGGCCTGGGAAATGCAGGCTGAAGCCTTTGCTGCCAGACTGAGGCATTTGTACTCTTTTGCCAGGTGCGGGAAGCATGCAGGAGCTGGAGCAGAACTGCTTGATTCTTAGCTCTTCATACCTGGCCCTTCCTCTGGTTTCATTCTGAAATAGGTACCCTTGCTGCCACAGGTGAGGGTCTGATCAACTTCCTCAACCTTAAGCATAAAATGCATTTCCAGATGGTACCTCCCTAGGCAATTGCATTTGGCAAGTGCAGTGCAAGGAGCACCAAACAGAATCTGGACAGGCCTGGTTCCAATCCTAGCTCTGCCTCTCATCCCTGTGTGACCTCAGGCAAGTCACTTTTTCTTTTCTGAGCCTCTGTTTCCTCATCTGAAGAATCACAGGCTGGATGGCATGATTGACAACAACTCTTCCAGCTGTGATGTTCTTTGAGTAATTTGCCGAGTATCAAACCTAAGAATGTCTGTTTTGCCTCATGCAAGGGATGCTGTTGTTGCAAGTTAGGTGTTCAGCATGAGGCTCATAGGGGAAGGGATGGAGAGGCAACATATAGGAGTTCTGGCAGTGTCAGCTAAGTCCAGCTTGGATTCATCATAGCCCAGGCTATGACGTGAATGAAGAAGCCTCCAGAATATTCCAACTCCCAGCCTTTCAAATCATTCCAACCACTCGGTTCTTCCCATTTGAAGCCCTGGACATTGTGGAGCAGAGATAAGCCATCCTGTGCACCATCTGAATTCCTGACCCTCAGGATTTGTAAGCCTGACAAGATCGCTGTTTCAAGCCACCAAGGCTGAGGTGGCTTGTTCCAAAGCAATAGATACTGGAATTGGGGAGGTATGTGTTTTGAGGGTCATCTGAGGATGAAGGGTCTCCCTACACTGGTGAAACCTCAGTGACTGTCCTCCTCTGTCACTGATTTTGGAAGATATCTCTGGTCTTGGGTGTTACTCTAGGTAGCATGGTGCTTTTGGGAAGGAGGCTCAGAGCCTGCACTGTCCTGGGATGTAATAAAGTTTATAAACAAGGAAGCTCTTTGGTCTTTCTCCTGGCTGTCCAGGCAGTGGTCAGCTGGCGGTAGGGGTGGGGTGGAGAGCGGGGCTTATCTGTACTTGTCAGCACCCCAGTCTGTGTGGGGGAAGTTGCTCACACTGGTGGAGGTCGTCCGGGTGCATCTTCCATGTGCTTTCATTTCAGCCCCATAATAGCTCCGTTAGACACATGAAGGAGCAGCTCAGGTGCCATGCCCAAGACTATACATGGGAAATGGCAGAGCAGGGCTTTGAACCAAAGGGCAAAACTCTGCATCTAACACCTTTTCCTCCCTTGAGGCGCCCTGTGGCTGACTTAGGGATGGGCAACTCTGGGAGGGGGCCTCCATTTCCTTGCGCTTAAACAGTCTCTTCTCTTCAAGTAAGTTCTATCTTGGCGGTGATTCTGTTGCTGCTTCCTTCTTCCCATCACCCTCTCCACTCTCATTCCTTTTTTTCTTCCTCCTGGGATTTTTGGCAGAAGGAAAAGAGGAGGAATCCACTGCCAAGTCCTTTATTAAGGAAGGCTTGATGGTGATGTGGGCCTTCACTCACCAACCTTGCAGAGGCTGGGGGGAGGGGGCAAAGAGGGCAAACGAGGTTAAACCACTCCCAAGCTGGGGGTTGGGGACGGCGAGGGGAGTGTCCCTCTGCATCTCAGCCTCCACCCAGCTGTGAGACGTCGGTGGTGAGGTTCCCAGAAGAATCCATCAGGGAGCATCCTGGCTGGGAGGGAGGAAACGGCCTGTTCCCTGGTGGGACTTCCTCTCTCACGGTGTGTGCGCTGGGGGTGGCGTGGGGGTTGTGTGTGTGTGTGTGGGGGGGAAGGCAAGGAAATACCCTTTTCCGAGCGATTGTGCCAGGCTCTATCACATTATCGTCGGCTCATTCACATCAGTTTCGCAGATGAGGCTTGGCGAGGTCAGTGGACTTGCCCAGGGCCGCTCGGCCTGTGCGCACAGGAGCCCCTACGGACGCCAGGGGGGTCCGGCCTCGGGCTCTCGCCGCGACTGCAGGAGGCTCTCGGGCCTCCCCTCCGGGCCGCGCACAGGGGGCCCCAGCAGGGGGCGCCGCGAGCCCCGGGCCCGGGCCGCCGGGCGCGCCTCCAGCCGGCGCCTGGGACGGGGCCGGCCGCTCCGCCCCCTCGGCTCCTCGGCGGCTCGGCGGGCGGCGGGCTGCGGGCGGGGAGGAGAGCAGAGCCGAGCGCCGCGCACCCCGCCGTGGCCGCCGCGCACCCCGCCGCGCCCGCCCAGCGCAGCCTCCCGCCGTGAGTAGCGCCCGCGTGCGGGCCGGACGGGCGGGCCAGGGCGCGCGGGGCCGGGGCCGGGGCCGGGGCCGGCGGGCAGGTGGCTCCCCCGCGCCCTGTCGCGGCCCCCTGGCCCGCAGCCCCGGTCCCTGACGCCACCTCCCGGGGTTTGGGCCGCCCCGGACCTGCCCACCGCGCCCCGGGGGCGCGCCCCGAAGCCCGGCACTTTGACCCGAAGACCCGGGTGGGGGCGGCGGGCCCAGGCCTGGCACCCCGGGAGGAGATAGGAAACAGACTTTCATCAACTTAGCGCCCCGGGATGGTTAGGGCACTACAGGTTCCTGGGGGCGGGGGGGGGGGCTGCAGCCGCCTCGCGCACCTCCTCTTCTCACCATCAGCCGCCTGGCCTCGCGCACCTCCTCTCCCGCTCGGCGAGGACGCGATTCCAGAAGGCTGCCCCGCTCACAGTCAGCCTGCTTGTGGCCCAATGAAGCGGTGGTCCCCGCCGTCAGGGGCCGGGCCGGGGCCAGAGCTGGGGTGGGAATGTGGGAATGTGGGTGGCCGGGAGGTCTGCAGCAGGCTGGGGTGGGTAGGAAGGGTTGTCAGCAGTTGACCCTGACTCTGGGCCGGGCATTGTGGATGTCTCAGGGCATGTGTGCGTCTGGCTAGTCCTCACTGCAGCTTTGCGAGGTGGAAGGTCGTATCCTCACTCTAGGGAGGAGAAAGTGAGTCCCAGCGAGGTGGGCGTTGAGGCCATGCAGGTAGTGCATGATTAGGGGTGCACCCTGGAAGACAGGGAGTCCTCGTTGGTTGCCTCAGAAGCAGGTGGGAAGGTCCCTGGAGGCTGGTGGAGAGAACACAGCCTCTGACACCTTGTATTCTAGAATCCAGTGGAGGGCAGCTGGGGGCTGCCTCTATGGTTTCTGACTCTGTTGCCCAGCTGCCTCCATGTAAGGTGTTTCTGGGACAGTCCTGGTGACTAAGGGGATCTGGTGCTTGGGTCTCTTCAGAAATACTTTCAGAGTCCTGTTCTTCCTCAAACCACCCATCTCCTAAGATGTGTTTTTAACATGTAAAGTGGCCCTACTGATGATTCAGCTGCTTTGAGAGAGGCTGGGGCGGGGGGTACAGGGGTGTGTTGAATGAAGGTGGGGGTGTGCTGGCCTAGAGCAAGTTTCCGGTTAACGGGAATGAGACCTGAACTGATCCTGACCATCTCCCCAGGGTTTCCCTCCTTATTGGATGTGAGAGCGAACAGGAACAAGCAGGCTGTCCAGTGGAGCTGGACCTTCACTAGAAAAATGGGGTTTTCTTGTGTCAATTTAGGCAAATTGCTGATCTCTGAGCCTGAGCTTCCTCATCAGAGGTAGCCTCTCTGAGCCTGGTCAAAGGCTCGAATGCATGGAGGGGCTCTGTGGACAGTCTCCTCAGAGCCTGAGTGTGATGATTCCTAATATGGGGGGAGGTATAAGAGGACAATCATGCCTGCCTCCTTGCAGTGGTCCCATTTTGCTGGCTGACACTGGGTGAGGATCTCTGAATGTCCCACAGAGTGAGCCGGGACCAGTGAGTGAGAGGACTTCGTAGGGTTTGAGGGTTTCCTGTGGGGGTGATCCTGTAGTCCTGGAGGGCTTCTCCCAAGTTATCCCTCAGGAGGCCAGTGATTTCCCCAACCCTGGTGCTACATTGGAGGGTTGAGGATGCTGTTATCAGAAGCCCAGGCCAGAACAGCTGTACTGGGCTAGCTGGGTGACTTTCAAGCCCTGTTTGGACCTCAGTTTCCTTCTTTTGTCAGACAAGTGGGTTAAACCAGACAGCAGTGGGTTTTTAAACTTGGCCGCTCACAATGAATTCTTACACAGAACCCCAACCTATGGTATAGATAAAGTGGAAATGCTCTGGCTCCTCTTCCTCATGCTGGTGGCTCCTGAAGCAGAGTCTGGAAATCCCCTGGGTGATCTTTGAGGTCCTTTTTTGTGAGCTTCTAGGAAATCTGTTAAACCTCAGAAGGGTTGCCTACTATGAGCGTTGAGGGCTGGAGTGTGAGTCCTAATGATTCCATTAAGAGAAATGTAAGCATTAAGGTGGGCTTCGTCCTTGGAATGTCTGGAGCAGATATCCTGTGCCTCTGACCAAAAATTGTAGCTGTATCCTTCCCCTCTGCTGTGTGGTTTCATCTTTTCAAGGCCAGAAAGGTACCTGTGCCCTGTGGCCTTCTCTGGACCCTCACTGGTAACTATAATTCCACCTCAGAATTTTTTCCCTTTAGTTTTATGTCTCTAAATTGATAAAAATTGATAAAATGCAAATTCCTCTTGGGGAGAGATATTAGGAAAAGACTTTTAAGTTATTACTGGTTGTTTTTATCTGATGAGGCAGCTGAGCAGCAACCTTGAGAAGGGAAACAGGGCTACTACATTTAAGTCAGCAGAACATTTAGGGAGTGCCTGTTGTATACCAGCTGCTACAAGGGGACAGATGTGAGATTGTCACAACCACTGTCCTCATGGGGCTCCAAGACAGTAGGTAGGAGAGAAGGAATTCACATTTGTTGGAACCTTCCAAACACTACATAAGTCATTTTACCTATGTTTATCTCATCTGTCAAAAAGCAGATCTTAGTCTCATTTTTATTATGTAAAATTTTGAGTGGATACAAAATAAGTGTACATATCACATATCCATGTAACCATTACCCAGAGCAAGAAGCAGCATTGCCAGCACCCAGAAACTTCCCTTGTGTCCCAGACATAACCCCCTATCCAGGGGTAACCACTATTCTGACTTTTAGTACCATCGATGAGTTTTGCCTAAGTGGAATCACATGGTATGTGATCTTTTGCGTCTGGCTTCTTTCATTCAACATTATGCTTATGAGTTTTATCTCTGGGGTTGCACATAGCAATAGTTTATTTTTATTGTGTATAATTCCATTGTATGGGTGTAACTCAATTTACTTATCTGTTCTTCTACTGATAGCCCTTTGGTTGTTTCTGATTTTTAGTTATCACTATAGCTGTTGTGAACATTCTAACATGGGCCACTTTGGAAAACATCTACAGGCCACTTCTCTTAGGTATGTCCGTAGAAACTGCCCAACAGATTTCCAAAGTGGTAGTCCCAGAGTATACTTCTCCTTGAGGGTGTTTGAGAGTTCTGATTGCTCCATGTAGTCACCAACACTAGGCATTGTCCAGACTCATTTTCTTTGTAAGTAATTTGAAGCTCAGAAAAGTTGTACCATGTTCAGTGTGTGCCGAGGTAATAGAGTTGGGGTTCCAGCTCAGTCCTGTGTGACTGTAGAATCTGTGCTTCCTCCTTCTATGTTAGACATAGACAGTTATGAGCCAAAATATGAAAAGCCCTAACCCTAAAAATGTATGAAGAGACTTCTCTGGGAATTTAAGGGGGGAGGGGGATTTTAAGCTGTTTTGAAAAAGAGTCATGGAGCCTCACAGAGTTGGTGGCATTTGAGTCAGGCCTTATGGGAAGGGAGTGGTTTTGTTAGGAGGGCTCTCCAGGTGGGCCTTCTATGGAAAGGGCACAGCTTGAGCTGAGGAATGGCAAGGGTGAAAGTTTGGGGGGAATGGGAAAGGTCTACTTCGGCTATAATATAGGATATGTAGGGGGAGAGGGCTAAGGCCAGAGAGTTTAGTTGGGGCCAGACTGATGGTCCTAGTTTGTCCTTGGGGAGGCTTCCTTGCCCCCTACCCCCTGGCTACTTCTGGAGCTCAAGGTAGGGACTCATCATTTTGCTAGGGAGCTGGGGCTGCTTCAAATCCAGTTCAGCTCTTGATTAGCAAATGAAGCTGGCCTGTTGCCAAATGGAGGATCTTAGCTGTTTTAGGGACTATTCTCAACAGAATTTTTAAAAGTTTTCTGCTTCCCTCTAGGTGTGTGAAGTGAGTAACCTCTCAGGATGCCTCAGGACTTACCTGATCCAAAAGAAGATGGTAGATAGCAGTCCTACCACCCTCTGGGCTAGTCTCAGGAAATTTGCCAGGATAGGGGTTGGGGGGTGCTGATGAATGAGGAGTTCTAGCTTCTGATTTTGGTCAAGCCAAACTTTCCAGGAGGATCCCAAAACCTTTTCCCTAGAAGGGAATTCCTGTAGGAAGCAGAAACACAAATAGTGGCCTGCAATAAGCCAGATATTAACAGTAATAATCACCTTTCTTATTTGCCTAAGAGTTTATGCCCTTATCACAAATGGATCCCCACATGGCTGTGTGAAGTAGATGATAGAGATGTCATCCATCAACCTTGTTTACAGAGGAGGGGACTGAGGCCCAGAGGGTGCCAACCTGTGTGGGTTACACAGCTAATACACACCCAGGCCAGTCTAGAACTGGGGCTCCTGGGAGCCTGCTCTTTTTCATATTCCATGCTTGCTGGGCTCAGGTCAAGCACAGGGTGAAGACTGGGCAGGGAGAAGGATGCGTGATGGACCATGTGCATCAACAGGCAGGAGTTCAGCAAGTGATCATGAGAGTATGGCCCAGGATCCAGGCTAGCCTTGCCTGGGGGACCTCAAGAATGTGTGTCCCATGGAAGGGAGAGAGGCAGGCGGCATCTTGGTAACAGAGCAAGGGACAGCGTTGGAGAAAAGAGGGTGAAATGTGTGTGTGTGTGTGTGTGTCTATATATATATATATATATATATATATATATATATATATATATATATATATATATATATATTCTTTGAGAGTTGTAACAGCTCCAGCCACTTGGCATTGATGAGACACACCCTTATGTAATGGAGCCTCCACCCAGTCTGGTGAAAACAGTCTTTTGGGGCTCATGGGGCCCCAGGCGTAGTTGATATCTGATCGGCAGTCAGGAGCAAAGTTGTCAATGCTAGCTAAAATGAGCTCTGAGAAGCCTTTGCTAATGACTCTTGAGAGACACATCCCCAGGCAACTGGTTTATCTTTGTCATTTGCAGACTGTGCCCTGGGTCCCGCCCTTGGGGTGCTGTCCAGGGTGGCATGTGGTTGTCCCAGGAATGGGTGAGCTTCTTGGGGCAGGGAGATCCCAGGTAGGATGTAAACAGTCTTCTTCTGGTGGAGTGGTAAACACTCCCCATGGCTCAGAGTTGCCCTCTGGCTCTCACTGAGGTGCTCTGGGCAGGCAGTTAGGTCCGTTTTATAGGTGAGGCATCTGAGGCTCCTCTGACAAGAGATGAGGTCACAGAGCTAGTTGTGGCAAAGTTGGCAACAGAACCTCCAGCTCCTAACTCCTGGTGCCTACTATAATTTGTCACACCACTCCTGTCCCTCTTTCCCTTGAGGTGATGAGTGAAAGGGTTTACAAATCAGTTCAGACTTGCAGTTGGGTGGTATAAGCCCCCAAGGAAGCTGAGGTCATGGTAATCTCTTACCTTTCCTTTTTTTTTTTTTAGATTTATTTATTTATTCATGAGAATACACAGAGAGGAGAGAGAGAGAGGCAGAGACACAGGCAGAGGGAGAAGCAGGCTCATGCCAAACCGCTGAGCCACCCGAGCCACCCAATCCCTTACCTTTCCACTGCATTTTATAATTTACAAAATAATTTCATGATTTGCAGTGGTTTTACAGTATTAACCTCTTTAGCAGATGGGGAAGCTAAGTCTGGCAGTTTAAATGACTTGCCCAGGCAAGTGGGACTTGAACCCAGAACTTCCGACTCAAAGATGAATGCTTTTCCCTGCTTCACGGCAGCCTCTTTTTCACAGTAGATCTGAATTTCATGAGAACAAATGGCCAAAGTTGGCCATGGTGCTGTTTCTCTGAACTTGTTCAGAGCAGATCTGAAGAAGTGATGAGGACTCCTTTTCTGTCTCCTTAACAGGTTCAAATTGATATAAATCAAATAAAAACCAGACATCATCAGTCACTAGTGAGAATAGGCTTGAGGAGGGTAGTTCTTGAGGAACTAGGGCTGTGGATTATCGTTAAATTATAAACTCCAGATAGGGACGGCCTGGGTGGCTCAGCGGTTGAGTGTCTGCCTTCAACTCTGGGAATGATCCCGGGGTCCTGGGATTGAGTCTCGCATCAGGCTCCCTGCAAGGAGCCTACTTCCCCTCTGTCTCTGTCTCTGTCTCTCTCTCTGTGCCTCTCATGAATAAACAAATGAAATCTTTAAAAAAAAAAAAAAAAACTCCCATGCAGCTGATAACTTTTAAGCCTGGACTCAGGCTTGCACCAGTGTTCCTGGCTGGCCTGACCTTGGGTTTCTTTTGGTTTCAGGGCTGTATGCTCCAGGCCTCAATGAGGAGCTCAATCATGGAGACATTCAAGCAACAGAAGGTGGAGGACTTTTACGACATTGGAGAGGAGCTGGGGAGGTAAGAGCCTGGGAGAGGTGGAGGGGGCGCCTCTCCTGGTGTGCTTATTGCTTGATCATGTAGGCATGAGCTTGTCACGGGACTCGTGGGAAGCCTTAAAAACAATCCTGAGGAATTCATCTTCATGTGTGGCTCCACAAGTAGTCATTTCTGTGGAAATAACGACCTGCCGGGGAAGGGACTAGAGTTCTTGAGCCCTGTGTTTTCAGTATAGCCTGTCTGACAGTTATGGGGAGTCTAAATGATTCTTGTTTCATTTTCTCACAAAGCCCTCCCCAGACTCTGGCCTGAGACCTGGCCTGTTGGTTTTCTTCTCTGAGCCCCACTTGGGATTCTCCATGGCTCCCAGGATTTTGTTTCATAAGCTCAGCGCCTGAATGGGAGGTGAAGTAATCCTCCTGAAAATGGATTTGCATTGGGTAACAGGCCACAGGAGCCCAGTCATGAAGGTTCCTAGGATCTGAGCGATTGGGTGCATTTTCGGGTTTGCTAAATCCAGAATGTAGCCAGGGATGAATTCTGAGATCTGAAAGTAGTTATTGTTTGGAAAGGAATGAAGATTTTTTTCCTGAAGTTCTCTTCTTGCCTTCCATTTCTAGAATCTGCTAATATTTAGATGGTTTTTCAGTGATTACAGAACACCAGCCCAAGGGTTTGATTTTCACCATGATGCCTGAGATGGAAATTCATTTCACTCACATTTTTCATGTGAGGAAACTGGTCCAAATAGATTAGGCAAGTTGCTCGAAGTTGCTTAACCAGAGAGCGATGTAGCCAAGGTCTGGCCAGTCCAGTTTATACCTGCACACCTGTCATTCCTTTTCCAATAAGTACAGCACTTGCACACTTACCTGTGCTTATCAGTACAGCCTCACCCCTTCACACCCCCAAGAGTAAAAACTTGGGGGTTTAAGGCTTTTGCTGTATCCAGGATGCAAGACAGGAGGTCTTTCCCCTTTTTATAGAGCTCCTGGGTTCAGGTCTAATTCTCTTACTTCAATTTTATTTTTAATTTTATTATTTTTATTTTTATTTTTATTTTTATTTTTTTTTTAATTTTTTTATTTATTTATGATAGTCACAGAGAGAGAGAGAGAGGCAGAGACACAGGCAGAGGGAGAAGCAGGCTCCATGCACCGGGAGCCTGATGTGGGATTCGATCCCAGGTCTCCAGGATCGCGCCCTGGGCCAAAGGCAGGCGCCAAACCGCTGCGCCACCCAGGGATCCCTTAATTTTATTATTTTTAAAAGATTTATTTATTTGAGAGAGAGAGAGAAAGAGAGAATACGAGTGGGGGAAGGGGCCGAGGGAGAGGGAGAGAGAATCCTCAGGCACACTCCCCCTGAGTGTGGAGCCTGATGCAAGGCTTGATCCCAGGACCCTGAGATCATGACCTGAGCTGAAATCAAAAGTTGGATGCTCAACCAACTGAGCCACCCAGGCACCTCCATCTTCCCCCCCCCCCTTTTTTTTAAAAGACAAAATAGAAAGAGCTTCAAAGCCAGAAGAGCCTTATTTCAAGAAGAAGGTGCAATTATTTCAAGTCCAGGAAGTGCTTGTCCTTCCTGACTGGCTGGCTGGGTGGGGGAGCAAAAGACTGCAGAAACCCAGGGGGAACATGAGTCCTCAGCCTTATGTCTGAGCTGACTGCCACTGGCAACCCAGGGACTAGGGGAAGGGGTGGGAAGAAGATGGAGGGCCAGAGGCTAGATGGTGGTCAGTTGGAGTCTGCCTCTGAATGGGTAGCCAGGGGATTCTCTTGAGGTGATGATACCAAGAGGAAAGTGGAAAGTTCAGCAGCAGGCCCTGGCAGGCCCTGCCAATGGCATCTGATTTGGTAGCCTCACCTTAGTCACATCTTAGCTGTAGGGGTCTGTGCTAAGTCCTCCAGGCATAGAGATGAGCAAGACATGGACAGTTTCTGCCCTCCTGGATCCAGCTCTTACCTGGCTGTGGAGCAGCCAGGCACCTGCCAAGGGCAGAGTTGGAAGGGACCTTGTCGGGGTGGGGGGCTCTGCAGAAGAAAGTAGAGCCAGATTCCTGGGGAATTCATCTATTATTCCTTTTTAGTCCTGTCTCTCTTCAACTTCATGCATCAGGGCTATTAGAGCTGGAAGAAGCCTCTTGTTCTTTGGTCCTCATAGACTGGGAACCTTGGATCACCCACCCCCTTACATTTCTAAAGTGCTAACTGGACATAGGGTGGGTAAGAGGCTGCAGAGTCCTGAGGCCTTTGGAATATCTTGACCTCCTGTGGTTTGTGGTCTAGAGTCCAGATGAGCTCGAAGGCCTTTAGAGATCCTTTCTTCCATACTCTTCATCTGAAAACTGAGGAGGGATCCCTGGGTGGTGCAGCGGTTTGGCGCCTGCCTTTGGCCCAGGGCGCGATCCTGGAGACCCGGGATCGAATCCCACATCAGGCTCCCGGTGCATGGAGCCTGCTTCTCCCTCTGCCTGTGTCTCTGCCTCTCTCTCTCTCTCTCTGTGACTATCATAAATAAATAAAATTTTTAAAAAAATTTTTTTGAAAACTGAGGAGACTGAGGCTTGTGGTGGGGTGGTCTTGCCGGGGGCCATAAACATGCTAGAGCTAGAGCTTCTGCAGACGAGTGTTCAGATTCAGAAGAGGCAGTCTTATTTTTTTCTCCCTTCTCCTCCTTTTCTTCACTGGCTGTTGAGGAGCTATCGTGTACCAGCCACTGCCCAAGGGACACACTCCTGTCCCTTTGCAGCTTCTGATACATTGGTGGAGAAAGGTACTAAGCCCATGAACAGGAGAACCCAAAGGATAATACCTTATGACATTGTGTTAAGGGCTGTGCAAGGAGAGACCAGGATGTGTTGAGAGAGAATAAGGTGCACAGTTGAGACCAACTGATCAGGGAATGCTGCTCTGAGGAAGTGACTCTTCATTTAAAAACTGAGGGTAAATATGTAGGTGAAGGCAAGAGCAGGGACACAGGCCCAGCGCGGGGTAGAGCCTGAGGACTGAGCTGCTGAAATGTGGGTAAGCAGCACTAGAATTGGTTGGAGACATAGGTGGGGGCCAGAGCCAGCCAGTGAGCTCCCTGTCAACACAGAGTAGTGGAGAGATTCGGCCCTAGGAGTCAACACAGATTAGAATTTGTGTCCCCTTCCTAGCTGTGCAACCTTAGGACAACTTATTCAACCTCTCTGGGCCTCTGTTCTCTTACCCATAAGATAGGAATAATAACAATACCTAGCTCATAGTTGCGGGGATTAAGTGAGATGCTGAGTCTATGGTACCCTTCCCAGAGCCAGGCACAAGGTAAATGTTCAGTGAACAAGGGCTTCCAACTTTTGAAGTAAGTTTGGGGTACCAAGGCCCTGTCTCCCACCTCTGGAGCCACCTAGGAGGGACTCTGCAGGAAGAACAGGGTTGGGTCATTCTTATTTTGGGGAGAGCTACATGTAAATCTGGCTTCCTCTGCTGTCAGTGAGTACCCTAGGTTAGACTCAGGGAATGTTTTCCTGATTTTAGCTCCTTGTTAAATCCTTACTATACAAAAATGAAAATGAGTAGTACTGTTTTTCATTTTAAAACATATTTTATTTATTTATTCATGAGAGACAGAGAGAGGCAGAGACATAGGCAGAGGGAGAAGCAGGCTCCCTGCGGGGAACCCAGTGCAGGACTCTTTACCAGGACCCTGAGATCACGCCCTGAGCCAAAGGCAGACGCTCAACCACTGAACCACCCAGGCACCCCAGTTTTTCATTTTTACCTATGCTGCTAGATGAAGCTCACAAACATAACACTGAGCAAAGGAAGCCAGACTCAAATGAGTCCATACTGTATAATTCCATTTGCGTGGCATTCCAAACAGGCAAAATGAATCAGTGGTGCTAAAAGCCAGAATAGTGGTTATTCTTGAAGAACTAGGGACTGGAAGGGGCACGAGGGAGGTGCCTGGGAGATGGGTATTGTTCTGTTTCTTGATCTAGGTTCTTGTTTCACGGATGCATTCTTTTCATGAAAATATATCAAGCCATACATGTTTATGTACATCTTCGGTAGGCATGTTATACCTTAACTAAAACTGTACATTGACAAACAGGGACTCTCTCACTCTCGTCCTGGTCTGGCCCCCAAAACACATGTTTTTGATTCCTTTGGAGGCCTTCTATGTCTTTATCCTATAAGTGAGAGGACATCTGTGAGAAAAGCTGCAGGATCCACCTTTGCATCAGGACAGCATGCCCTGGCTAGGGGGTCCTCGGCTGTGACCCTGTGCATCTTGCCTGATTTCTGGCTCCCAGCATCGAGTACAGGCGCTTGGCTGTGCTCCCATTTTGGCACCAGCCTGCTGGGGATGCTGGAGATTGTCTTTTTCTGGGAATGGAGAAATGCTGGCCTGTCGATTCTGGCTTCTCTCAGCCTTGGTAGCTGGGGCTGGGTAGAGCAGGGGACTATCAGAGCAGGACTTATAAAGAAAAACCTGGGATCCCTGGGTGGCGCAGCGGTTTGGCGCCTGCCTTTGGCCCAGGGCACGATCCTGGAGACCCAGGATCGAATCCCACGTCGGGCTCCTGGTGCATGGAGCCTGCTTCTCCCTCTGCCTGTGTCTCTGCCTCTCTCTCTCTCTCTGTGTGACTATCATAAAAAAAAAAAAAAAAAAAGGAAAAACCTATCTAGGGCAGCCCAGGTGGCTCAGCGGTTTAGTGCTGCCTTCAGCCCAGGGCCTGATCTTGGAGACCCGGGATCGAGTCCCACGTCAGGCTTCCTGCATGGAGCCTGCTTCTCCCTCTGCTTGTGTCTCTGCCTCTTTCTCTCTCTGTCTCTCATGAATAAATAAAATCTTAATAAAAATAAAAACCTATCCAACTCCTCCTTTTTAGACAAGACCAGGATCAGAAAGAGGAAGTAACTTGTCTGAGGTCACTCAGGGGTAGGGACTGGTGGTCTGACTCTTAGTCTAGAGCTCTGGCTATCACACCATCAGAACTCATGAAGCACAAATTCATTTTTGCTCTCATTCGAATGTTTCTGGGGAGTTGGGGAAAATATGTGGCAGGGTGGTTTTTTCCCTTTGACCTTGAGATTAGGGTAGCAACTCTGAGAGTCAGAATCAGGAGTGTGAGCATTTGGGAAGGAGTGATGTTCCCCAGAGGGATGTACGCCCAAAAATATGAGGTAATTTAATGTATATGATCTATATCATATAATGATCAGCGCTTTCTCCTTTCCTATACTTATAGTACTTTCCTTTACTTAGATTATTGCATTAACATGAAGTGATAAAATGTTATGCCAAACCAATCTCAACAAGAAGCTAAAGTCTTGATTTTTTAAAGGTTTTTTTTAAATTTTTATTTATTTATGATAGTCACAAACAGAGAGAGAGAGAGAGAGAGAGAGAGAGACAGGCAGAGACACAGGCAGAGGGAGAGAGAAACAGGCTCCATGCATCAGGAGCCCGACGTGGGATTCGATCCCGGGTCTCGGATCGCGCCCTGGGCCAAAGGCAGGCGCTAAACTGCTGCACCACCCGGGGATCCCAAGTCTTGATTTTATAGACAAGGAAAGGGAGGCTGAGGGAGGGCAAGTGATTTGTCCAAGGTTGCAGAATAAGCAATACAGAAAGTGAAACTCAAAGAAGCTTTTGAACCACACTGTGTTGGTTTAAACCGACAGATAAATGTTTATCTGTATGTTCATTCACCTTTTATCTACAGCTCTGGCTCTGCCGAGGAGCCTACCTCATCATGACCCCACACATGCCCTCTCTCCCTCCCCTCTCCCCTGGTGGAGACACCAGCCGAATGCCCTGCCACTTAAAGGAGGCGCTGTGTACAAGGCACCCTGCTAAGCATGACACCTGCAAAATCCCCTTCTGTAAGGGCAGGAGCCTTGGGCCAGGGAAGGAGCCACTGTTCTTGAACCTCACCCTTCCTAAACAGAACTGAGGAATTCCCTGCGACATCCATATTGATAGGGCTGCCTGCCAGACCTGAGTCACCCTATGGGGTCCTCTGTGGTTAAGATTACACACTCAGCTTAGTCAGGGCAACCTCTTTTGGGGATAGAAACAAAACCTTCAGGAATGTGTAGAGCTCAGATTTACCCAGGCTGGGTTCTACAGCCCAGTCTAGCCACAAAGCACTATAGAGAAAACTGCAACAGCAGGTGTTTGGATTGCCCCATCTCAGTCCTTGGGAAAAGAGTTTCCAAGGTGAACTCTAAAGCAAAGGGGCTTTTATTCTTTTTAAATTCTTTTTTTAAAAATTTTATTTATTTATTCATGACAGACACACACACACACACACACACACAGAGGCAGAGACACAGGCAGAGGGAGAAGCAGGCCCACTGCAGGGAACCCGATGTGGGACTCGATCCCGGGCCTCCAGGATCACATCCCGGGCCAAAGGTAGTGCCAAACTGCTGGGCCATCGGGGCTGCCTGCTTTTATTCTTTTTAAATTAGAAACTTTTTTGGGAGGGAATCACCTGGGTGGCTCAGTGGCTGAGCATCTGCCTTTGGCTCAGGACGTGATCCCGGGGTCCTGAGATGGAGTCCCACATTGGGTTCCCCACAGAGAGCCTGCTTCTCCCTCTGCCTAAGTCTCTGCCTCTCTCTGTGTGTCTCTCATGAATAAATACATAAAATCTTTAAAAAGAAAACGCTTTTTAAAAAAAGTTGTAGAAGTAATGCATGGCAAATGTCATAAAGCTCTGAAGAGTTCAAGTAAAAAGTCAACTCCCTCCACCTTGTCTCATGCCCACAGCTGGACTTTGGTGATACTTTTCTTGTGTCACCTTTCAGAAGTTTTAAGTAAAGTAGGTGTGTGTATGGGGATCACATAACCATAAAAACCTACAACTTACTTTTTTCACTTAATGAAATACATTGAATATCTTTTTACAGCAATATATAAAGATCTGTGAGTCTTATTTTGGATGAAATTTTTTTTTTCTTAAATAAAAAACTTAAGAAGGGAAGTTAAGCCAATGAGAGATTAACAGCCTTAACTCAGCAACTATTTTTATTTCTCAGTCCTACCTTCTCATTTATCCAGGGCTATTTCTCACACCCACACATGCCCTCCTCTTTTGTGTTTGCTTGAGGCACATATGCTCAGAGTTAACATTCCTCCCAAGTCCTGTGCTACTGGAGCAGTGCTTATGGCTCTGGGATCACCCAGTGATGAAATGAGGCCTATCTCAAGTTCGTTTGTACCAGGCTGTCAGCCCTTCGAAGGCAGGTTCTCTTATTTTGTTTGTTTGTTTAAGTTTTTATTTAAATTCCAGTTAGTTAACAGTGTAATATTAGTTTCAGGTGTACAGTACAGTGACTCAGCACTTCCATGCAGCACCAGTGCTCATCACAACAAATGTACTCCTCAATCCCCATCATCTATCTCCCTCTCTCCCCACTCCTCCCCTCCCACTTTTCTACCCCCTCCCCTAGGTCCTTTTTTTTTTTTTTTTTTAAGATTTTATCTATTTATTTGAGAGAGAGAGAGAGAGAGCACGAGCAGGGGGGAAGGGCAGAAGGAGAAGCAGACTCCCCGCTGAGCAGAGAGCCCTGTGTAGGCACTTGATCCCAGGACTCCGGGATCATGACCTGAGCCACCCGAGCACCCATCCCCCTAGGTTCTTATTTTGAGCATCACTATAGAACTGAGACAAAAGCCAGAAGTCCTAACAACCTCTTTGATTTCTCCTTGCTCTTGCTGTTTTCCCTTACTCTTGGAAAAATGAAACTTTTCCTTCAAGGTCCAGGTCAAATGCTGTTTCCCTGGCAAAGCCTGACCTACCTTACCTATTCCACCCCATTCCGTGTGTTTAAATACCTCTTATTCTAGACGCATATCCATATTAAGTGCTCAGGTCATCATACTTCATGTTACCTGAAAGGGTTCACCTGGTCATCTCTGCACGAAGATTCCTCCAAGCTGGGCTCCCTTCTGTAGGGTCCAGAGCAGGCCTTTTACACTTGATAAGTGCTCAGCCCCCACAGATACCCATCAGTAAACCGCAGCGCTGTCTGGAACCCACCTTGGCTTAAATCTGAGGCAGAAAACCTCAGCCAAGCCCCCAGCACGCCTCAAAGTCCATGATCGGCCAGGACTTTACAAACACAAAGTGGGAAACAAAATGCAGTAATTACCTTCATTTTCTGGGCACACATTATTATATTTAATCCTTGTAATATCCCAGGAAGCATTTATCACTCCCACTTCACAGATGAAGAAATTCAGTCTTCAAAATGGTAGGCAGCTGGCTCAAGAAATTCAGATTTCCTTTATCAAGGAGAAGCCAACTGGGATTCCACCTCTGTGCCACACAGCCAATCCCAGAGAAAGAAATAAAAGCCAGAAACTTTACTGGACAAAGCACTGCCTGCTGCCCTGGCCTGGGATTTTTGTGCCTCTTTGATCACATACATGCTTATATTTCCTGTTGCTGGGAAGGTGAATGTGGCTGACATGTGTTAAGAATCTTCTGTGCTGGGATGCTGGGTGGTTCAGTGGTTGAGCATCTGCCTTTGGCTCAGGGCATGATCCTGGGGTCCTGGGATCAAGTCCCGTATTAGGCTCCCCACAGGGAGACTGCATCTCCTTATGCCTATGTCTCTGGCTCTCTCTCTGTGTCTCTTATGAATGAATGGATAAAATATTTATTAAAAACAAAAAAAAAGAATCTTCTGCATTCACATCAGTGTCTGTACCAAGTACTTCCCATCCTTCCAGAATAATATGAGCTGGGTCACATTCCTACTTCACAGATGAGGAAACTGAGACTCAGAGAAGTTTTACAGTGTACTCTTGTCCCTCGTACCAAAAGGCTTCCTTGCCATTAACACTAAGCTTGTCTTCTTCAGGCCCAGGAAGCTCTCAGCTTGGTGTTAGTGGCAAGGTAGCTTTTGGGCCATACTGTGCCCTGGGCAAGCCAGTGGTTTCTGAAAGATGAGTGGTATGTATGCGGATGCCTATGTTCACGTCTATACTCTAGGTCATTATCACATGTCAAATGATCCTTCCTAGGCACCCACTGTACAATGGGCACTATGATGGATGTAAGACATTTAGGGCTTGGGCCTGGCCCCAGAAGCACTTAAGATCGTTTAGGGCACAGGAGTGCTCTCCTCAAATGAAATGAGATGGAACAGATCACAATCTAATAGGGGGACACCAAAAACATGTGCCAGCTGTTCAGAGGAGGAACTCCTCACCCTGGGTAGGACAGCACCTCACAGTCTAATGCAGGAGATGGCAGGTAACCACCCCAAGGTTAGGGCTCTGCCAGGAATTGAGGAACAGCAGGCCTAGGCTTGGGCAAGAGAACACATGGTGGGGGTTGAAGGGATGGGGCTGGCAGGAGGACAGGCGACCGCCAAGGGCCCTGGATGATAGAGGCAATGGAAGAAGGAGGGAGGCGCTTTCATCACTCATTGTTAGGAAAACAAAGCACAAAGCCACTCAAACAAAGTGGCTGCATTGCCACCCTTCCGTCAGAAGCTGGCACACGGGGCAAATCGTTTGCCCTGAGGGGTATGTCTTACTGAGCTCTGTTTGCATTATGAAAACTCTAAGAGTAGGAGGGAGGCACTTAGGTGTGGTGGTGGGTCACTGAAATAATTAGATACCTATATCTATAGTGTACACTCTCTTTTCTACTTCATCACCAGTATCTATGTCTGTGTTGTGTTGTTTTCGACTTGACATTGTTTTATTTATACCGTTCCATGTATCCTGAATCCATATGACTTAAACATTTTTTGTTTCAATATAATTGCAAATTTAATTTAAAAAGTTTTCAGAATAACAGAACTCCCATATAGCCTTTATTTTTTTTTTAATTTTATTTATTTATTAAGAGAGAGAGAGAGAGAGAGAGCAGATACCAAGCAGGCAGAGCGGCAGGCCGAGGGAGAGGGAGAAGCAGGCTCCTTGCTCAGGAGGGAGCTTGACGTGAGACTCAATTCCAGGACCCTGGGATCATGACCTGAGCTGAAGGCAGACACTCAACCAGCTGAGCCACCCAGGTGCCCCTCATAGATCCTTTATTCAAATACACCAATTTTGAATATTTTTTTTAACCTTCTCTCTCTTTCCCTCCCCTCTTTCCTCCTCCTCCCCCTGCCCCTCTCCCTTCTTTCTCCTTCCTTTCTGTCTGTCTGTCTGACTGTCTCTTATTGCTTCTGAACCATTTGAAAATAGGTTGCAGACATTATGCTTCTTTATCCCTTAATACTTGATTATGCATCTCTGAAGGGCTTGACTATTCTCTTTCACATCTAGAGAACAGTTTTCAACTTCAGGACATCTAACTCTGATAAAATATTTTTATCAATGCTATCACCCTCATTGCAATTTTGTCAATTTTTTTTTTTAAAGATTGTATTTATTTATTCATGAGAGACAGAGAGAGAGAGGCAGAGACATAGAGGGGAGAAACAAGCTCCCTGTGGGGAGCCCGATGTGGGACTCGATCCCAGGACCCCAGGATCACGACCTGAGCCAAAGGCAGACACTCAACTACTGAGCCACCCAAGTGCCCCTCCATGAGTGTTCTTTTTTTTTTTTTTAAGATTGTATTTATTTATTCATGAGAGACACACAGAGGCAGAGACACAGGCAGAGGGAGAAGCAGGTTCCATGCAGGGAGCCCCATGTGGGATTCGATCCCAGGACCCCAGGATCACAGTCTGCCATACAGACATTGCCGGTTTACTTAAGCTCCCCCTGTTGTTTCTCACTACTAAAAATAAATGTTTCTGTGGACATATTTGTTTAATTTCCTCTCTGCGTTATTTCTGCTGGGCGTATTCACCGAGGTGGAATACTGGGTCAAAGGTCATGACTGATTTGTGTCATAGTTGAAACTGGAGACCGAATGGGTTTACTGGGTCACCAGTAGATGCTCATTTCCATGTGGCTTTGCCGAAACGCTTTCATCGATCTTGTGTGTTTTGGGGACTTTGAGAGTTTTGTAAAGATGCCTTCCAGTTTTCACGGCGGGAACGTTTAAAGCGGTCGAGTTCTTCTGTGCTTCTCCCTTTGTTCCAACCTTTTTTCCTCTCTCTGACTTTGCCCTCTTTCGTGGTGTTTACATGTCATGACATTTTCAATCATTGGATAATTTGAAGTTTTGAAAGCAAGACAAGGTGGGTAAGGCAAATGTAATCACTCCCATTTTATAAATGATGCAGATGAGGTTCGGGATATGTCTGTGACCCAGCCGTGCCAGGACCAGAGGCAGAGATGGGGTGGCCTCCCTCCCCTCAGAGGCGGAGGGGATCCAAGGTCTGTAGGAGACCACAGAACTCCAGCAGAAGCTTCTGCTTCTTTGTCCGTACTTTTAGAAGCTGGCTGGAAGGGTCTCCAGGTTTTTGAGAGCTCTGGGGGAAGGGCTGCCTGGGGAAGGGCCTGCTTCTGAGGGCAAAGGAGAGAACATGGTTACCCTGTACTTCTTGCTGAGGAAATCCACATGAGGGGTAAGAGCTGAGGCTAGTGGTAGGAGTTTGGGCCTTAGGTACCCATCACTTTAGTGGCAGTCAAGCAGCTCAGGCTCTGGCCATGCAGGTAGGAGGTTGGAGGAGACCTTGATGCTTCCAGTCTTCCCACAGAGGTGATGGCTGTGGCTTTCAGTGTCCCTCTGGGATATTGGCCCAGACTCAAAGCAGCCTTCACCAGGCTTTAGAGCCCAAGAACTTTAATCTGCAAGGAGTCCTACCCTACCCTGTCTAGTCTTGGGGGTAGAAACCTATAACCCCCCACATCTGTTCTGCCACTTGTCTGAGTGGCCCTGGGGCTATGAACAGATTTTAGAGATGAACAGTTCCAACGGATTTGATGATAGGGAACACTGACTTTGGACCCCGGTTAAGCAAAATGTTATCCCTCTCCCACCAAAAATGTTCTATTCTTCTCATTGGAAGATCTGTATTACAAAAACAAAAACAAACAAAAATAAAATAAAACTCCGTATTATATTTTGAATTTCATCAACTAAATATTTATGGAGATTTTGTTTTCTTCTTCCTTATATAGATTACCTTGATTTTGCTTCTTGGTCCACAATGCAGAAATTATTTACTATCTGGCTCTTTGTGGAAAAAGGTGACTACTCCTGATTTCCTTCAGTAGAGTTTGTTACTTAAGCAATAAAACTTTCAAAAGGGGATTATTATGGGCTGGGGGACAGGATATAAAGCGATCAAAGTGAAGGTGCCATTATAGAAAAGGCAAAAGAAGGGATGAGCAGAGGTCTACCTGGCTCTCTTCCTTGCCCTCCCTCTCGTAGTCTGCAAGGAACCTCCAAGAAGGCGGTTTCAGAGCCACTGTCTACCTAGGTTGATCCTGTCCTCTCAGGATGCCTGGGTGGCTCAGTGGTTGAGCATCTGCCTTTGGCTCAGGACGTGATCTCGGGGTTCCAGGATTAAATTCCCACATCAGGCTTTACAAAGGGAGCCTGCTTCTCCCTCTGCCTATGTTTCTGCCTCTCTCTCTGTATCTCTCATGAATAAATAAATAAAATCTAAAAAAAAAAAAAAAAAATCCTGTCCTCTTCAGAGAGTGCTGGGCTAAGAAGAAGGGAAAGGAGCGCTGGGTGTTAGGGATTGGGTGTCTTCTCTAAATCTGGTCCTGCACTAGCCACAGGAGTTCATTACCTGGTTTAATCCTCGTGCAGCCTATGTGATGATAGGTCTTTCTCCCATTTTGCAGATGAAGCTGGAGTTTAGTTAGCTTGGCTGACTTGCCATGGTAGGTGTCAGTGAGGATTTAAGCCCATGACTCTGACTCCTAGTCCAGCACTTCCTTGGAGATACCCAGATGTCCTGAATTTTCTTTTTGCCTCAGACCTTCAGGTCTCCTCCAGAGAACAAAGAAGGAGGTTGATACAATTGTTTCCTGCTCTTGGTGGGCTTTTTTTTTTTTAATATTTTATTTATTTATTCATGAGAAACACAGGGAGAGAAGGCAGAGACACAGGCAGAGAGAGAAGCAGGCTCCATGCAGGGAGCCTGATGTAGGACTTGATTCCAGGACTCCAAGATCACACCCTGGGCCAAAGGCAGGTGCTAAACTGCTGAGCCACCCAGGGATCCCCCTGGTAGGCTATTGAAGGAGGTCTGGTGAGAGCCTAGTTGTCCTGAATCTGGTGTACCTCCAAGGCTGGCTCCCTGCTCACCCTTTGCCCTTGGTGGCCAGCATCTAATCCTGAGGCCTCAGGACCCTAATCTTGAATTCTGAGCTGCTGGCCCCCTGGCGTCCTGGCCACCAGGCCTGGGGGAGGATGAAATAAGCTTCCCTCCTTGGGGTGAGGTTAATTTGGCACCCTGGGGAAGGACCTCTAAGCTAACGGGGGTAAGTTAGCTGAAGGGTGGTTCTGGGAGGGAAAAAAAGCATTCCTACCAGGCTTAGGGAGGAGAGCCTTGCTTCTCTCTCCTCTGTCCTCCCTTCCCAGCTGAGAAGACAGGGCAGAGGGGAAAAGAGCAGCTGAGGGACTCAGGGCAGGAGACTGACGAGCCCTAGCCTGGCAGTGACTATTCTGGGTGCAGGAGCCACAAGGCCCGGTTTTGATTTTGACTCTGCTCCTGGGAGCTTTTAGACCTCCAGAAGCTTCACTCTCACAGGCTCTGTTTCTTCATCCTAAGATGGTCCCCATCTCACAGGATTGTTGAAATACCACATGTGGAATCTGAGTCTCTTCATGTTTTCCAGCCTTCTGGGGTCCCATTCTTTAATGTCCAAATAAGAATAATGAGCATTCCATTCCAGGGCAACAGGAAGTCCTCTTCCTAATCCAGCCTTTCTGGCTCTCCCTGGGGAGTACTCATATCCTTCTCTGAGTCTCAAGGCCTTGGGCTTGGGGGCTTCTTCCTCCTGTGAGACAAAGCTGGGCTCCCTCTGTGACCTTGGCTCAGGCATGGACTCAGGCCCATTTCTGAGTGCCTTCTCTCACCACCAAGACTGGTTGCAGGGTATGCTGAGTTTCTCCTAAAGCTTGAGGGTAATGAAAGGAATTTCTGCACAGAGATGGCTTAAAGTATGGTAGCAGAACCCTCTGCTCCTTTGACTCCTGACCTGTGTCATGATGCTGGGGCTTCCAGGACCCCACCCAAGGCCCCAAATCTGCTACCATTCTTTATACTTACTACCCAGGGGAGACCCCCTATCCTTCAGATAGCACCAGGTTAGCTCCTTGTTGCAACCTGTCCCTGAATGGACCCTGAATCAAAGGCCCTTTAATATTTTTCCCAAAGAGGGCAGCCTGGGTGGCTCGGCAGTTTAGCGCTGCCTTCAGCCCAGGGTGTGATCCTGGAGACCAGGGATTGAGTCCCACATTGGGCTCCCTGCATGGAGCCTGCTTCTCCCTCTGCCTGTGTCTCTGCCTCTCTGTCTCTGTCTCTCTCTGTGTCTCTCATGAATAAATAAACTCTTAAAAAATTTTTTTTTCCCAAACAAAAGCCATCTTTGACCTATACCCACTTTGCCCCCATGATGGAGTCTTCTGTCTCCCTTAGTACATGGTAACAGCTCTCAGCAACTTTCAAAATGCCACTTTTGGGATCCCTGGGTGGCGCAGCGGTTTGGCGCCTGCATTTGGCCCAGGGCGCGATCCTGGAGACCCAGGATCGGATCCCACGTCGGGCTCCCAGTGCATGGAGCCTGCTTCTTTCTCTGCCTGTGTCTCTGTCTCTCTCTATCTCTCTGTGTGACTATCATAAATAATTAAAAAAAAAATGCCACTTTTCCCATTCCTGCCATAGATGTGAGGGGCATAGCCAGGCATCCACCTACCAAATGGTTACAGATATGGACATCATTGTGCTGAAAGCCTGGCTGTCATTTGTTCTGGAGAGCTTATGGAGAGGAGCTGGGTTGGGCAGCTTCTCTGTTACCTCATTTGATGGGGAGACTCCTGATTAGCGTAAGCAAACAGGTGGGAAGTCACTGTCCCCATTTTACAGATTAGAAAACAGAGGCACAAGATCCAGTCCCTACCCTGGAGAGCAGAAGGGCCAGACTGAGTGGAGTTAAGGCTGTGTGTCCACAGAGGTTTATAAACACAGGTCCATGTAGCAATCTTGAAAATATTTCTTAGAGAAAGAGATTTTATAAAGCACTCTCAGAGCTAGCTAACTCTGTAGCATTTTTAGAGATTGGGGTCTTGAAATTCTTTCTGATGTCTCATCAGAGCAATTCTGATGTAGGATCATTCCTGGAGGCCACACACGTCTGAGAAGATGTTAGATCCCTGCTGGTCAGGGAGCGCTGCCAGGTGCTGGCTAGGCTGGCTGGTTCCACTCCCACCTCTCCACATCCTGTGGTTCCCAGTGCTGCTATCTTTCAGGAAGGTCTGTGGCTGGGCTGCTCTAATGGGACAGCTGAACCACTCCTCTTCAGGACACAGCCAAGAATGTGTCCCTCAGAGTTGGGGGTCAAACTTATAAAAAACCGACTACTACTGACTGCCTGTATGACTGTGACCTTGAGCAAGTTACTTCACCTCTCTGAGCCTTGGTTTTCTCATCTGTGAAATGGGAGACATACCATGTGCCTTATCAAGCCAGGATGTGAATCGATAGCTCTCTTGATTCTAGAGAACTGAAAGAGATTAAGACAGAAACATGTAGGAGTGCCTGGGTGGCTCAGTTGGTTAGCGTCTGGCTCTTGGCTTCAGCTCAGGTCTTGATCTCAGGGTTATGAGTTCAAGCCCCATGTTGGGCTACTTAAAAAAAGAGTGAAACATGCACCACCATGGTTGTGATCCTAGGCAGTACATCTGAATCACACAGGAGGTTTAAAACCTAGAAAGAAACCTGGGGCACCTGCTGACTCAGTTGATAGAGGATGTGACTCTTAAATCTTG
This sequence comes from Canis lupus baileyi, assembly GCF_048164855.1. Classification (NCBI taxonomy): domain Eukaryota; kingdom Metazoa; phylum Chordata; class Mammalia; order Carnivora; family Canidae; genus Canis; species Canis lupus. Next base: position 31,963,880 of record NC_132869.1, on the reverse strand, counting down.
AAGGTGTAGCTTCAAGCCCCACATTGGGTAGAGAGATTATTTAAAAATAAAATCTTATAAACAAACATGCCTACATGCCAGGGAATTGAGCTCTAGAAGGCCTGGTGTGGGGCTCTGTATTTTTGTAAGTTGTCCCAATTTGTGTAGAATATACAACTGGATCTGAGATCACTTCTTCAAAATAGCTCTTGAGACACACCACCTAGCAGGCTCTCAGAGATATCGGTTTCTTCCTTTCTTCCCCTGATGGAGCAAGTCTCTGTATTATCCTCTGTTAATTTTACCTCTTTGTCTTTGCTCACAGCCACCCCTGCTGAGATGCCACCCTCCCTGCCTCCTCTGCCCTCCCCGGCAATCCCCTGCTTTTGCATGGTGTCTACTATCCTCAACATTCCTTTCTTGCTAGAACTATTCTCTTCCCACTCGCCTACCCTAGTAGAGTGGGGCTGGGCTGGTTCTTGTGCAGGGGGAGCCCCTGATTGACCTCAAAGTGACCCATTCATTGGCTCGCTGATATCCTATGAGATGGCTGAGCTAAAACAGCTCTGCCCACTAGGAGCTATGATACTTAGCTAAAAGCCAATTAACCGGCTTCTCTCTGAGACTTGACTCAGAGTGTGAGGAGGGCATGGAGCAGCCACTGATTCTACAATCTGATTCCTTTATGGCCTCTAGGTTCACTTCCCATTCCTGCATGTTTCTCCCAGTGACTACCGTTCCCTTAAAGAGCTCGAATAGCAGGCTTCTCCAGTGTTCTCTACTCTCACCCATGCATGGAGCCATGCATGGCTGCTTCCTCCTGGAAGCCTGCCCAAACTAATGCAGGCATGTTGACTGCAGGCTGGGTTGGGAGTGTCTACAGTCCTACAATATATGTGGATACCCCTGTCATTATTTGCTCATGAGTCTGCTTGCACTGTGTTTTACACTACCTCTTGACAAACAGCTGCCCTAAATCAGCTCACAGTCCAGCAAGTTTTCTGATCACAGGATCTGGAGGCCATTCTGTTTTATTTCCTAGTGCCTTACATAGTGATCGGCATATGGTGGGTACATAATAAATGTTCAGATGAGTTCTGGTTTCAGTTGGCTCCATTCTGTAGTCTCTATTCTGGCTTTGCACCATGACCTCAGTCATGTTTCTCCTCTTCTCTGGTCCTCAGTCCCTCTTTTCCAGTTTAGAATATGGCCACCTCCATGGCGTGGCACAGCTGGAGAAGGCTTTGGGAGATAGGAGCTAAGTGGGGCACTGAGGAGTGGTTGGAATTGAGACCTGAGGCTGAGTTGGGGAGGGTGGGCATTCCAGATATACCTGAGCCTCCCAAATGAGCAGGAACATGCAAGGTATGTTTGCAGGGGGTGGGTCCCTTGGAAACTAGGTGACCAACTCTGGTCAGAGAGCAGTGGGCAAGCCCAGAGTAGCAAACAGAAGATGGACAAAAATCTTAGCTAGCTGTTAAAGATTTAATGGTATTGGTTACAGGGGTGGGTGGGGCAGAGATGGAGGGGAAGGTAGGACTAGGGATGATTTAACAGTTGTTTTTTTTTTTTTAAGATTTTATTTATTTATTCATGAGAGACACACAGAGAGAGGCAGAGACACAGGCAGAGGGAGAAGCAGGCTTTCTGCGGGGAGCCCGTTGTGGGACTTGATCCCAGGACTCTGGGATCATGACCTGAGCCAAAGGCAGATGCTCAACTACTGAGCCACACAGGCACCCAACGGTTTTTTATTTATACTTCTCTGTATCTTCTAAAAAACATTTAATATATATTTATGTTATAGAGAACATACTACTTTTTAAGTATCTCATGCTTGAAGTTTTGGACTTTTTGCTGGTTTTAAGCTGGAGGAAAGGTTAATGGGACCGCATGCAGAAAGGGACATGGGAGTCAGGCTAAAGAGGAGTGAACTGCTTTAGAGAATATGAGGTGATGAGGATCTGGAGGGGATCTCAGGGGAGGGATGTGGCTTTACTGCCTTATGTCCTTGACAAGGAAAAGATTCGGGAAACACTTGCTGAAGGATTAGTGAGTCAGTACGGCAGCAGCTACCAGGGAAGGTAACGAAGTGGTGACAGATCCATCCTGGTACCTACTATGAGTCTCCTGGCTCTCTCATCAGAAAAATTCTGGCAGATACATCAGGGGGTTTGGAAAGAGTCATTTGTCATCACACCATCAGAATTTAGCCCAGAAGGGCCCCAGATACCATATGTCTAACCCCTTCAATGTACCATAAGCTCTTTAGAGTAATTTTTATTTAATATATTTTTTAAAAAAGATTTATTTATTCTTGAGAGACACAGAGAGAGAAGCAGGGACACAGGCAGAAGGAGAAGCAGGCTCCCTGTGGGGAGCCTGATGTGGGACTTGATCCCAGGACCCCAGGATCACCACCTGAGCTGAAGGCAAGACATTGAACTACTGAGACACCCAGGCACCCCTAGAGTAATTTAAAAATTTTAAGTAGTCTGCTCTTCATAGAAGTGTTCACCATGCACAAGACTTTCTTCTGTGAGTATTAAAAAAAAAAAGTGACTTCACTCTCAAAAAGTTCACTCTTTGGGATCTTGTCTGTTAGGTGAAGTGCCACGTATTTTTATATACTCTAGCTCAAGTCCTAATTCCAGTGAAGCTGGCTTTAGGAAGCTGTTCCTAAACGAGAGCCTCCCAAAATAAGCCTGGAAAGCCTTTGCCTAGGACTTTGAACATGACCATTAACTGAGAATAGAACTTAAACTGTTAATAGCAACAGGTGCCCGTTTAGTGATGACAGTATTGTGCATTTCCTGCTGTCTCTGTGAGATTGCTGGATAGCCAGAGATTACCTGGCACTGGCGTGGCTAGTCGTGTACAGCTGCACTCTATGCCCACAGGTATATGGCTCTGACTTATCTGCCTTAGTTTCCTCTTTGCAGGGAGGGTGATTCAGGACCATGTCGAAGCCACATCTTCCCTATATTTTGTCAAACACAGAGTCAGAAAAAAAAAAAAAAAAACACAGAGTCAGGAAGAAGTGACTGGCTGATTAAACTGAGGGACGTGGCTGACTTACTTAGCTCTATTGTTTTGCTTACTTTACTTACCTCTCCGTACCTCCCAGACTTTCTCTACCCTAGCTGCTATGCCCCTCTGTCCAAGTCTTATATTTTTAGATTTTTAAAAAGTTTTAATTCCAGTTAGTTAACATACAGTGTTATATTGGTTTCAGGTGTACAGTATTGTGGTTCAGCAATTCCATACATCGCCCAGTGCTCATCGCAACAAGTTCCGTCCTTAATCCCCATCACCTATTTCACCCACTTCCCTACCGGCCTCCTCTCTGGTATCCATCAGTGTGTTCTCTATAAATAAGAGCCTATTTCTTTATTTCTCTCTCTCTCTTTTCCCCTTTGCTTGTTTTGTTTTTTATTTTTATTTTTTTATTTTTTTTAAAGATTTTTATTTATTTATTCATGATAGGGAGAGAGAGAGAGAGAGAGAGAGAGAGAAAGGGGCAGATACACAGGCAGACGGAGAAGCAGGCTCCATGTAGGAAGCCTGATGTGGGACTCGATCCCGGGACTCCAGCATCACACCCTGGGCCGAAGGCAAGCACTAAACCACTGAGCCACCCAGGGATCCCATTTTGTTTTTTAATTCCACATGAGTGAAATCATATGGTATTTGTCTTTGTCTGATAGACTTATTTCACTTAGCATTATATTCTTTAGCTCCATCCATGTCCTTGCAAATGGCAAGATTTCATTCTTTTTTTAATGGATGAAAAATGCTCCATTGTGTGTGGAGTATTTTCTCCTTTTCTATTCATCAATCGATGTACATTTGGACTGCTTCCATATCTTGGCTATTGTAGATTATGCTGCTATAAGCATCGGGATGTATGTATCCCTTTGAATTAGTGTTTTTGTATTTTGGGGGGTAAATATCCAGGACTGTGATTGGTGGATCCTAGGGTAATTCTATTTTTAACTTTTTGAGGAACCTCTGTACTGTTTTCCAGGGTGGCTGCACCAGTTTGCACTCCCACCAAGAGTGCATGAAGGTTCCTTTTTCTCCACATCCTTGCCAACACTTGTTGTTTCTTGGGTCCAAGCCTTTTTTTTTTTTTAATTTAAAAAAAAATTTTAAGAATTGATTTATTTTAGGGAGAGAAAGAAAACAGGGGGAGGGCCAGAGAGAGAATCTCAAGCCAACTCCACTGAGCATGGAACCTGACTCCAGGCTCAATCCTATGACCCTGAGATCACAAGCTAAGCCGAAACCAAGAGTTGGATGCTTAACCGACTGAGCCACTGAGGTACCCCTCTCGTGTCCAAGCCTTTTAATAAGATGTTCTTTTTTTCCTTTGGAGGCCCTTCTCTCTCATCTCTCTTCCTCTCCTCCTCTAGTGTTCCTCAGTCCTCGAGTTCATTGAAAATACCTCCTATTTCTCTGCAGCCTTCCCTGGGACTTGCCCTGGCTTCATCCATCTCTCCAGCTTCGAGGAGCCATAGAGCCCTTAGAGTCTGTGTCTCAGACGTAATTGCTCTGAGGTAGAAGGCTTCGTGGAGGTTCATTCTGTTTCCTGTGCCAGACTGGGAACCCCTGGAGCACAGGGGCCGAGATTTATCTTCCTTAGTGTTGCCGCCACCTCTGGCATGGGGCTGGCCCACAGCAGGCAGTCAGCAGATGCCAGGGCTGGTGAGACCATAACCTGTGCTCAGCTAGCGCTGAGCCCCAAGGGCTTGAGTTTGTGTTGACCAGCCCAGAAGAAGGTAGAAATGCAGCATCATTTTCCTCACAGCCCTGCTCACACGACCTTCTTTGTTTTCTTGCCTGGAGGGGGGTGGAGCCGGGAACAGGCCAAGTGTGCAGAGCCCTTTGACATCTCAGCAGCTGGACAGAATGCCCGCTTGTTCTCCCTCTCGTGTGCCACAACTGCCCCACCTCACAGTTTCTTCCTCCCTTGGGGTTAGCCTGGTAGCCTCCTGGTGGCCTTCCTGCTCCTGCATCTCCGGAAGTGGCTGAGCCTGGTTCTGTGAACCCAAGCGGAGTGACTAAGTCCAGGGAGCTCTTCACCCTGTGCACAGGTACCAATCTCAGCTGAGAAGATGAAGAGGAGTCCTATTGCCCTAGAAGGTCCAGATCAGGGTTGTGGCATTCTTGGGGTTGCCTGAGGATAAGAGACATAGAAAGCCTCGTTTGGGGCATCCAGGCCAATAGTCCACACGTGGACTTTGGAGTAAAGAACCTGATTCAGTGGGATCCCTGGGTGGCTCAGCAGTTTAATGCCTACCTTCAGCCCAGGGCGTGATCCTGGAGTCCCGGGATCGAGTCCCACATCGGGGTCCCTGCATGGAGCCTGCTTCTCCCTCTGCCTATGTCTCTGACCGCCCCCCTCCCTGTGTCTTTCATGAATAAATAAAATAAAAATCTTAAAAAAAAAAAGGAACCTGATTCAAGTTCCACTTTGGCCACTAATATGTTGTGCCTTGGGCAAGGCACTATTCCCCGCTGGGCCATGTAGCATTTTGGTGGTGTGACAGGAACCTGAATGCAGGTCTCTTCACTCCAGGTCCTTGGCTCTTTATACTGTTGCACAGAAACACATATTCCTTTCAGTACCTGAGGTGATTTTAGGAATAGGGGCTTTCTTCCACAGGTGTGCTGTCAAGGGTCTACCCCCAAACCACAATTCTCCCACATTTCCTTCCTATAGGTATTTTTTTAAATTTATTTATTCATGAGAGACACAGAGAGAGAGAGGCAGAGACATAGGCAGAGGGAGAAGCAGGCTCCCCACAGGGGAGTCTGATGCGGAACTTGATCCCTGGACTCCAGGATCATGCCCTGAGGCAAAGGCAGCCGCTCAACCACTGAGCCACCCAGACGCCCCTCTATAGGCATTTCTCTTTAAGCCTCAGACTCCCTTGGGGGCTACCAGACAGTCTGTCTCCTTCGACAGCTGCAGGGAGATCCTTCCCAGAGGAGGAGGGTAAAGTGGAAATGCTTGAGTGCAGCAAGGGATGCCCTCCCACAGCTGGGCTCAATAACTGTTTGTCATATGAATGGATGAACGAATGCAGCAATGAATGAATAACAACAAGAAACAGGAGAATTGATGATGCCACGATATTACCTTAATCATCACTGTAAGAGATCAGGCCACTCTTGGGAAGACCACCCTGTGAAATGGACCATCTCAGAGCAGCACCTGCCCACTTGGCAATGAAAGGCCTGATAAAATGGGACCTGTGCCCACCTGCCATCTCTGCTCTTTCTCTGTGTCCAGGCATTCAATGAGAGGGCAGTGAGAGAGAGTGCTGATGTGGGGTAGGCAGTGGCAGGGTGTATGTGTGTGTGTGTGTGTGTGTGTGTGTCCAGGCTTTGGTTCTGGAGCTGCATGTGCTTAGGCAAGTCCTTTCCCCCATACGGCCTCAATTTCCCATCTCTAATATATATTTTTATTTTTATTATTTTTTTTATTTTTATTTTTTTTTATTTATGATAGTCACAGAGAGAGAGAGAGAGAGGCAGAGACATAGGCAGAGGGAGAAGCAGGCTCCATGCACCGGGAGCCCGACGTGGGATTCGATCCCGGGTCTCCAGGATCGCGCCCTGGGCCAAAGGCAGGCGCTAAACCGCTGCGCCACCCAGGGATCCCTCTAATATATATTTTTAAAGATTTGTTTATTTATTTGAGAGAGAGTGAGAGTGCACAAGGTGAGAGGTAGAGAGATAGGGAAGGAGCATAGAGTGTAGAGCCCAATGAGGGGCTCAATCCCATGACCCTGAGATCATGACCTGAGCCAAAACCAAGAGTCAGACACTCAATCCACTATGCTACCCAGGCCACCCTCCCACACACTATCTCTAATATTTAAGTGTCTCCTGACACTAGTCTCCTGTACTTGATGATTATATGAAGCATCCTTGCCAGGCTGGAGGCCACCTGCTTAGTTAGGGCAGGAGTCACTCACCTGATGCTGTGGCCTGTGGCACAGGAAAGCACCCAGTGCCACTGGGACTGCTGCTGCTGAGATTAGACAGGGACATTTGGCTCTGAGTCCATGCCCAGAGCCTGTTTTAGCAACACAGCTAGTAAATATTGACCCTGTGACATGAAAGTGGAAAGCAGAGATGACTATGTTAACTCACTCAGAGGTAAGAGTTCACCAAGTGCTGATAAGCTGAGATGTAGTTTTGCAATGTGGGAGTATGTCACTAACAAGTTGTTTAGGGTTGGGGAGAATGGAAAACAGGACAAGGAAGCCTTCGTGGGCAATCAACTGCTGCTTTCTTGTAGACACTGGCTGGCCTGTGTATTCATCTGTTCAATTTTAAATGAGTGGATACTTGCATCCTTGAGGCATATAGAGAAAAGAATGCAAGGAAATACACCAAAACATCCTCCACAATATTCTCTAAAGATGGTGAAATTGTCACTCATTTGGATTTTTCATATACTTTTCCTACTTTCCATAGTGTCTGCAATGATCACATATTACTTTTATAATTACAAAAGGGCGATGTGTTAGAAATGACATATTTTTCTTTGAAGAGTCTGAAGGAAATTTCCGAATCTCCCAAGTACCTCAGACCTTTGTGTTTTGCCTACTGAATAATATCCTGTGACAGATTTTTGGTCAAGTTGTTTCCATTAAAAAGTGCTGATTTTAAAAACTAATAACTTAGAACTGACACACACACACACACACACACACACACACACACACAAAGAAACAAATGGTCCACAAAACATTCTCCTTTCCTTCTGAAGGTTTTACGATGCATTGTTATCATTAACCAGTCTTTTACTATTAAACTTAAATGGCCAATTGAAACAAACAGTTCTGAGATGGTTCTTCCACCACTGATTAAGAGTGGGGAGGGGTGGCAGGTATTGCGGATAATATTCATTTAGCCTTCTGAGCCTTCTTCTGGGCAGACTTGGAGACCTGGCCAGCTCCAGCTGCCTTCTTGTCCACTGCTTTGATGACACCCACAGCAACCATCTGTCTCATGCCACGAACAGCAAAATGGCCCAGAGGTGGATAGTCAGAGAAGCCCTCAACACACATAGGTTTGCCAGGAACCATATCAACAATGGCAGCGTCCTCAGATTTCAAGAACTTGGGACCATCTTCCAGCTTTTTTCCAGAACGACGATCTATCTTCTCCTTCAGCTCAGCAAATTTGCAAGCAATGTGAACTGTGTGATGATCCAGCACAGGTGCATATCCAGCACTGATTTGGCCTTGATGGCTCAGGATAATCACCTGAGCTGTGAAGCTAGCTGCTTCCATTGGTGGGTCATTTTTGCTGTCACCAGCCACATTGCCATGACGAACATCTTTGACAGATACATTATTGACATTGAAGCCCACATTGTCCCCAGGAAGAGCCTCACTCAGAGCTTCATGGTGCATTTCAACAGACTTGACTTCAGTTGTAACATTGACCAGAGCAGAGGTGACCACCATGCCAGGCTTAGGAATATCAGTCTCCACTTGGCCCACTGGGATAGAACCAATATGACCAATTTTGTAGATGTCCTGGAGAGGCAGATGCAAGGGCTTTATCAGTTGGATGAGTTGGTGGCAATCCAGAGCTTCAAGCAGTGTGGTTCCACTGGCATTTCCATCTTTACCAGTGACCTTCCATCCCTTGAACCAAGGCATGTTAAGCACTTGGCTCCAGCATGTTGTCACCATTCCAACCAGAAATAGGCACAAATGCTACTGTGTCGGGGTTGTAGCCAATTTTCTTAATGTAGATGTTGACTTGCTAACAATTTCCTCATATCTCTTTCTGGCTGTAGGGTGGCTCAGTGGAATCCATTTTATTAATACCAACAATTAGTTGTTTTACACCCAGTGTGTAAGCCAGAAGGGCATGCTCACGGGTCTGCCCATTCCTGGAGATACCTGCTTTAAATTCACCAACACCAGCAGCAACAATGAGGACAGCACAGTCAGCCTGAGATGTGCCTGTAATCATGTTTTTGATAAAGACTGTGTCCTGGGGCATCAATGATGGTCACATAATACTTGCTGGCCTCGAATTTCCACAGGGAGATATCAGTGGTGATACCATGTTCACATTCAGCTTTCAGTTTATCCAAGACCCAGGCATATTTGAAGGAGCCTTTTCCCATTTCATCAGCCTCCTTCGCAAATTTTTCGATAGTTCTTTTGTCGATTCCACCACTTTTGTAGATCAGATGGCCAGTAGTGGTAGACTTGCCCAAATCTTAAATAAGTGGATACTTGCATCCTTGAGGCATATATCCAATGACGATGATGTGAGTCTTTTCCTTTCCCATTTTGGTTTAGGTTTAGTGGTGGTTTTCATGACACCTGTGTTCTGGTGGCAAACCTGTTGTGAAATAACAGGATATTTTTTTCCTAAGTAAACAAACACTGCTTTGAATGCTTTCTGTTTGCCAGCTCTATACACCCCAGTGGTGAGGCCTGGGTTGGCCCAGAACTGACAGGTCTAAGAACAGGACACTCTGATGAGTGGTTATATGGGAGCTGAAGGTGACAGGAGCCAGGTATGGAGGGACTAGGCCTTAGACTTTGGAGCATGGGGGTGGCAGTGCCATTATTATAATAACTATTGCTAATTAAGCACCAACCATATAATAGGAGCCTTCCATGTATTATTACTAATTCTTACAAAACTGTGTGATAGGAATTAGTTACTTCTTAGGGATGAGGAAACCAGGGCCAGGACAGTCACCTTTCCAAAGCTCCAGAGCCAGTCAGCAGCAGGCCTGGAGTCAAACCCACATCTGCCTGACTGCATAACATGTGTTCTTCCCACAATGCCAGGCTGCCTATCAAGTGATTTAGGGTCTAGCACTAGAGAACAGAAACTTCCAAAGAGAGCATGAGCTAAGAAACAAGGTGCATGCAGCCTTCACCCAGGACTGAGGGTCTTTGGAGAAAGAGGCAGCCCCAAGTGTAAAACATGGGTGAATAGCTACAGGGAGGCTCCTTGTGAGTCAGCCCTGATCCCAGGACTGGGTGTGTCTGCCTCCTTGGCCCCGGGGTGACCCAAAGGAGCTGGTAGAGCCAAGAGAACCATGAGATAGGTAGACCTCCTTTGAGGATAGTTCTGGCCAGTCCAGAGGGCCTTTTATCTGCTAACTGCTTATGAGATTGGTGGGGAGGGGAGGGGGGATGCATTTGCTGAGGAGAAAGGAATTGGAGCTTGAGGTATTGGCATCAAGGCCTATGAGTGAGGAGAAAGTGGTCTCTGGACCTTCTTTATGCCTGGTGAATGAAAACAACCACTAAAGGAATCTTATGGTTGTTTAGCTCTTTAACTGGATTAGTAGCTTTAATTTCTGAATCTGAGGCAGCGATTGCCTCTTTGGGCTCCTAGATCCAGTCCTCACAGCCCTTGGGACTGGTGCCCCACTTCCTCGCCCACTTCCCCTGGAAATCTCTCTGCCTGAGCACTGTAACTGGAGAATGCTCTGTATGCCCCATCATCCAGGAAGGCCTGCCTTCCAAGAATGAATATCTCAGAGTTGGACTTAATCTGTTAAAGTTGGTTTCCTTTTTTTTTTTTTTTTTTTTAGTTTTCTTAGGAGAAAAGATATGTGTTCTAGAGGAGTGGCTGAATTGTGGTATGTGGTGTTTTTTTTAAAAACTATTTCTTTTTGTCCCAAGCAGCCGAGTTGTTTGAAGCCCAGCAGCACCCATTATAGAAATGGCTTATCTTGTGGTTCTCCAGAGTTGTGGGTAGAATATTTTTGGTTTCCTGGCAAAGCCATAGAGAACTTTGAAATTTGATGGAGAAGGGTTCAAAGCTGCCCAGATTGAAAGGAGCAGGGGTATTTGTGCTTTCCTCTCTCTGGCCTAGGAGTCTTTGTTCCTCTGAGGTTCACACCAGTGTTGAGTACCTGTTTTTGACATGATAATCATGGTAATTTCCTATGTTTGTATAGAGCTTTACAGTTTGCAAAGCATACTCACATATACCGCGTTTAGTTCTCATAGCTATATTTCTAGATCAGCAAAAGCAATGAGCTCTCTCTTTTACAGAAAACTGAGGCTCAGGCTGGGTTAAGTGACCTGGTCACATAGCTAGGAAGAGGCAGTGTCAGAAGTCGAGTCAAGGTTTCCTGACTCCAGACCAGGGGAGGCAGGGAGGTTTGTACCCAGTTAAGATGTGGACCTGCCATTGTCCTGAAATAGGCCCAGCACAGCCAATCTCCTTAGGCCTTGAGGTACAGTTTGGGGCTTTGCCTCTATGGCTTCTGTGGCTACTGTCTCTGTTGGGTCTTCACATTCACCCTGTGAGGCAGCAGAATAGGTAGATGCTATTAGTCCCATTTTGCAGATGCGAAAAACAATGTTTTAAGAGGTGGGTGACTCAGTCGGTGTCACTTTTTTTTTTTTTTTTTTTTTTTAGTTATTCATAAAACGAGTGTGTGTTGGGTGTCTCTTGGAGCTACATTGGGGGCTGTGGTCACAGCCAGTGCCTGGGGAAGGAGGGACTAAACAGAAGGAACACAGTAGATGCTCAGCAACTCTCTGCTCAGTGAGAGCCCTTGAGGGCAGCCCCCGGGTTGAGGCTGTCTTTGTATTCACCACAGCAATGAGAACAAGGTGGGCTCAGGCCAGTGTTCCACTTCATTATTCATGTGAATAATGGTGATAATTGTTACCACCTATTGCACTCCTGTTATCAAGCAGACCATGGGCTGGGCGGTTTACCGGTGCTATTTCTAATGGCCAGAGTAGCTCTGTGAGGTAGCAGATGCTTGCCCCACTTTACAGATGAGAAAACTGAGGCTCAGAGAGGTCAGTCACTCTAATCCCAACTCATCCTGGGATTAAACCCAGGTCTGTTTGGGGCACCTGGCTGGCTCACTCGGAAAAGCACACAACTCTTGATCTTGGGGTTGTGAGTTTGAGCCCACATTGGGTGTAGAGATTACTAAAAATAATTATAATAAAAAAACACAAAACCCAAGTGTGTTTGACTCCAAAGCCAGAATACTTTCCACTGAACCACACTGCCGATGATAATGGACTCTGAAAAAATCACTGGATGCTGCCACTTACTTTTGGGGGACTCACTGATAAAGAGAATCCATTGTGGAGGGCCTGGGCTGGATGGACAAGACCACAGCACTGGACAGAGAACCAAGAGGCAGGGAGCCCCACTGTCATAGCCATACCTGATGGGAACACGCAAGCTCCTGTTCATGGCCCCTGTATCCAGCTGGCCTGAAGTCCTCAGGAGCCAGAGGCTGCCTTGTCTTGTGACCTCTGTTACACAAACACGAGTGACATCATCTCCTAGAACTCCCGAGACTCCCCAGCCTGTTTCCCCACCCCCTGCCCTGCTGTATTAGTTTTCTGGAGCCACCATAACAAATTGCCACAAACTAGGTGGTTTAAAACAACAGGTATTTATTTTCTCACAGTTATGGAGACCAGAAGTCCAAAATCAAAGTGCTGATAGGGTTGCTTCCTTCTGGAGGTTCTCAGGGAGAATGGCTTCCCTGCCCCTCACCTAGCTTCTGGCGGCTGTCAGTAAGCCTTGGCATTCCTTGCCTTGTGGCTGCATCTCCCTGCCTCTGTCTTCACATGGCCTTCTCCCCTGTGTGCCTCCATGTGTCCTCCTCTTTTGTCTGGTCTCCCTCTGCCTCATTCTTATCAGGACAACTGTCATTGGATTTAGGACCCACCCTGGTAACCCAGGGTGATCTCATCTCAAGATCCTTAAATTCATTACATCCTCAAAGACCTTCTTTCCAAATAGGGCCACAATCATATATTTTGGAAGTTAGGACATAGAATATCTTTTTAGGGACTACTATTAAACTCACTATACCTGCTACCCCCTTTTCCTCTTGGAGTTGCCTGAGACCTTTGGGGTCAATGCTCTCATTGCAGGCTGGGCCTTGTGCTCATGCATTGCCTCTTCTCCCCAAGCAGCCCCTTGAAGCAATGGTCGAGTGGGTCTTGGCCCCCAAAGACTGGCAATGGGAGGCTTTTGTATAAAATGCACATAGAGCACTGGCATTAGTTGCTTTTGAATTTCAGAGCAGTAATTCCCACCTGGAACATGCTGTCCTCCTGGTGTATGGCATAGGAAGGAGAGGGGATATTCTTGGCATGGCAGGGCCCCAGAGGTCACCATGCAGTGCCCTCTCCTGCCGCCTCACCCTGACTGACTACCCTGCAAAGATCTGCTCTCCTTCTCTGGCTAGATCTCCTTATACTTTCTGGCTGCCTCTTCTTGGGATTTTTCCTTATTCCATGCCTCTTGCTTGTCTGGTAATTTCTTTTTCCTCCCCTACTGGTGGTGAGTCATGTTTTTATTTAATGGCGTTAACTTTTCTGGGGAATCAGGTCTATTTTTTCCATTAGATGTACGCTCCCATTATACTTTGCATGCAGTGTCTGATAAATAACTGTTGGTGGCCCATTAGCTGCTCATCTGGCATCGGAAGATGTGGACTGTGGGTTTCATCTAGGACCTGAGGTCTCTCCTTCAGAGACCTGAGGGCTGTAGGGAGAAATGAAAGCCCAGGAATTGGATGATTTATTCGTAAATATTGGGTGGCTGTGAACAAGTCACTCACTTCCTCAGTCCTCCTTCTTCCTGTGGAAAACCAGAGTGTTGAGCTGTTAGATATTCTGTAAGGTCCTCTTCAGGTTGAACATTGTATGATATCCCAACAGCCCTCAGGTCTCTGAAGGATCACGTCTGATAATGGCAGGCTCTGGCCAACATGAAAGTTCTCCTTGTGCCTGAGGTAGGTCAGAGACACCCAGTCCTCCACCGCCACCCACAGCAGGGCTTCTCCTCAGGGAACCAAACGGCAGGTGGGGCCATGCATGCTTTTCTCTGTAAGGAGTCTTTGAGAGAACCCCACTTCCCTAGGGTCATGTTCTCTGGGACCCGGGAAGGCTATCATGGAGCCCAGTTAGAGGAAAATGAGGTGAATAAACACACTTGACTTGTGTCACTGCCACGTCACAAGGACTTAGGCCACAGAGCCGCCCAGCCCAGAACCCTACCTGGAAGGTGTTTCTTTCTGGTGAAGCTGCCAGCCACACCCAAAGGAGGTTGGGATTTACTAAATGAAATGACTAATTAGTCCAGAAGCAGGAGATTTCTATCTGGAACATGCATGCTTGCAATGGCATCATGATTTATTCATGTGAGGCTGGAACTCTTGTAAGGGATTGGGCCCTTGCTTCCTGTGGTTTCCATGTGATGTGCAGCCAACTGTATTTTTCCAGAAGGGATAATTTCTCTAATCTAGCCTGCTTTCCCAGTCGCTGCCAGGAAGCCTCAATTGGTCACTTAATAACACCCTCTTTCCTGGGTCTGCACTTATTTTAGAAGGAATGCATTCTTATCTGGGGCTCAGTCCTTTTCTGGCAATGTAGGGGTTGGGCTAGATAGTATCTCAGGGCCTTCCACCCCTTAGGTTCTTTGCTTTTAAATTCTTGCCCCTTCCTGAAGCGAACACTTCTGTTTTCCTGAGGTATTTGTGTCCATAGGGCTATTGAAGGTAATCAGAGACCTCTCAGCGGCTTGGAAACCTTGTGCCTGCCTTCATTTTTTTTTTTTTTTTCTAATTACTAAATCTCAAAGGCACCTAGTGGAATTTAAGCTGCTAGTTTCTGGTCTTTTAAGATTGCACAGATTCACTTTAGGTCCTCCAGCTTGCAGCTTCCAGCCCAAAATATCTCAGTAACAAAGAACAAAGTCTCAGCCCGTGGGGAGAGTTAAATCAGGCTTACTCCACCTCCATATTCCCTCAGAGTGAGGGAGCTGGACCTGGTCTCACTTTTCAGGACATTTGCAGTGTTACTATGATTGCCTCCTGTGCTCTGGCTGTGGAAATGAGAGGCTCCTTAATGATTTGGTTGCCACCTTGTGGATTGGCTCAGGGTGAGGATGGCAGGGGCCTCAGGTCTTCAGGGACTAGACTGTCAGGGGCTGTGTCAGGGTTTTGCATCTGTACGTTGTTCTTTTTTTGTCTATTTCACGGTATGATCACACCGAAGGTACAATTTATATCCCATTTTCCCCAGTTGCATTACAATGTAAACATTTTTTTTGTCATTCCCTCAGTTATATATATAGGCCCACGTGACATTCCAGATATAATTTCTAACATGATCATGTTTAACTTTTATAGTTGAAAAAAGAAAACTAGTCAATAAAAAAGAAAATCAAATAATGCATTGGATATTTCCTGCCCCATCCTCCTGAACCTCTCTGGCCTCTCCTTAGAGGTGACCATTGTTAAGTTTCTATGTATCCTTCCAGAAATGATCTATGCATATACAACCATATATATGCATAATCTGTAGTTTTTAGAATGTAGGTGGGATGAGAGGGACATATAGATGGGATCAGAATGTTGTTCTGCAATTTGATTTTTAAATTTTGTGCTTTTCCCCAGATCTGTGTGTATGTGTGAGATAGAAAGGTTCTTTTTCACAGCTACTTGTACCACCTGTTATAGATGGACCATAATGAATTTAATTAGTGCCCTTGTTGGTAGACATTTGAATTGTTACCGCAATGAGCATCCTTGTACATCTGCGTATCTGCATGTAGCATTTACTCACCTTCTAACTACCAAGCATGATTTCAGGCACTGTGGATTCTGCAGTAAATAAGACAAACTCTTGTGCCATGTTTGTACTGGTATAATTGTAAGATAAATTCAAAGCAGAATTTTTGGCAGATTGATTTATTACATTTATTGAATGCATCTAAGCCACATAGAATATAGGCATACCTCATTTTATCCTGCTTTGCTTTATTACGTTTTGTTTTTACAAATTGAAGGTCTGTAGCAACCCTGCACTGAACAAGTCTTTTGGCACCATTTTTCTAACACCATTTGATCATTTTGTGGCTCTGTCACATTTTGGTAACTCTTGCATTATTTCAAACTTTTTCATTATTATATTTGTTATGGTGATCTATGTGGTCAGTGATTATGACTCACTGAAAGGTCAAGTGGTGGTTAGCAGTTTTTAGCAATTAAGCATTTTTCATTGAGGTATATATATATATATATATATATATATATATATATATATATATATATACTTTAAAGATTTTATTTATTCATTCATGATAGACATAGAGAGAGCAAGAAAGGCAGAGACACAGGCAGAGGGAGAAGCAGGCTCCATGCAGGGAGCCTGACGTGGGACTCGATCCCAGGACTCCAGGATCATGCCCAAGGCCAAAGGCAGGCGCTAAACCGCTAAGCCACCCAGGGATCCCCTATATATTGTTTTTTAAGGTATAATGGTATTGCATAGTTAATAGACTACAGTATATTATAAACATAACTTAAAAAAAGATTTTATTTATTTATTTATTTGATAGAGTGAGAGTGCATGTGTGAGAACGAGAGAGAGAGAGAGAGAGAGAGAGAGAGAGAGAGAAAGAGAGAGCAGGCTCCTCAGCAGGGAGCCTGATGCAGGACTTGATCTTAGGACCCTGAGATAATGACCAGAGCCAAAGGCAGAAGCTAAACTGACTGAGCCGCCCAGGCGTCCCTGGTGTGAACATAACTTTTATACGCATTGGGAAATTGAAAAATTCATTTGATTTGCCTTATTGTGATATTTGCTTTACTGCAGTGGTTTTAGAATTGAATCTGCAATATCCCTGAGGTGTGCCTGTATTTTGTTGAATGATAAATCAGTGGCAGCCTGAAACTTTCTCCACCTGCCCTTGCTCCTGGCCACATTATCATCATCCTCTCCCCAGCTCTGAGTGGCTAAAGGGCCATTTAGTGAGGCTTCAGAAAGGTCATTAACAGCATTCATGTGGGGTGTGAGTGGTGACTATAATGTGTTTGTTAGTACTTTTAAGGTTCCTTAGGGTACAGCTTTGCAGTGTGTCCTCACAACTATGTAGGAAAGTCAGAGTGACAGGTGTGCACTTTACAGAAGGAACTGGGGCACAGAGAGATAAGGTGGAGCTAAAGTTGGTGATGGGGCTCTTGGCTCCCCACGAAGCTGGCTGGGAACAAGGCTGGGATGAGGACCCAGGAATAGGGGCTCTGCATCCTGGGCCTCTTAAGGGGTCCTGAGTTTCTGCTCTTTAAAGCATGTTAGGGGTACCTGGCAGGCTTAGTCAGTGGACCCCATGACTCTTGATCTTGGGGTTGTGAGTTCGAATCCCAAGTTGGGTGTAGAAATTACTTGAAAATAAAATACTTTAAAAAAATCAATTAAATCATTTTAAAACTGGAAGATTAAGTTAGTTTTTACTTTTCATTTACTATGTGGAGATAGGGTTTTAAACGACTTGCATTTCATGAATTTACTTAGAGCTGTGCTGTTACAGTGCAGTAGCCAGCAGCCATGTGTGACTATTTAAATTCAAATGTAAAGTAATTAAAATTAAATAAAATTACAAACAAATTCCTCAGGCATAGTGGCCACATTTCAGGTGCTCAGTAGGCCCGTGTGGCTAGGAGCTACCACGTTGGACAGCGCACTTACAGAACATTTCCATCATCCGCAGCCCTGGCATAGAGTGTCAGTAAGGCTGGAGCATCATTTTTCTTTTGAACACTTGGCTGTTTGTGGGAGTTTTTGAGATCATCTTCACTTTCCAGCTGTATAGGGAAAAGGAGACTCACAGATGGGAAGCAATTAGCTACCCACAGTCACACTGCTGAGGGTGCAAAGCTACTGATTGAGCCAGCCCTCCTCCTGTGTTTCCTCCTCTCCAATATGCTCCATTTTTACTGAGGACCCCTTCACTTTATGGCTTCATATTTTCCCTTGCCCTGATTACTTGCTGAGCCTAAGGGCCCAGATCAGGTGCCCTCTGCCAAGTAGCCCTGGGTATCTGTTCTCGCTCTGTTCCCAAGACCAGGAGACCACAGAGCAAGTCAGCCACCTCTACAAGGTGATGCTATGCCTTGTATATTCTTCCCCAAAACTGCAGTCTCCTCTTGAACCCTCTTCTGATGGATGGGGTCAGGACAAGCATCCACAGTTTATGAACAAGATTGCAGGAAGCTGGGATGCTGCTGTGCACACAACCCCATGCCTCCCAGTGATCTGCCCTTGGACAGGTGCTGAAGAATGAGAGCATGTAAAGCTTGTCTTCATGGATGGAATATAACTGGAGATGCCAGGAGACTGACCCAGTGTTTTCAGAGGTGGGGGCGGGTATCCAAAGTAGAGACCACAGCCTTTGGTAGGGGCTTAGAATGATTCAAGTGCAAACTGCAAATCAAGATGATTGAGAAGGCAGCTAGTGTAGCCTTTGTCTCCAGTTGTCCTCTGGAGTTAGGGAATGATGAGAAATCACTGGTCAAAACTGAGAAGCTGGGGTACCTGGGTGGTACAGCCATTTAGGTGTTGGACTCTTAGTTTTGGCTCAGGTCATGATCTCAGGGTCGTGGGATGGAGCCCTGTATTGAGCTCTGCGCTCAGAGTGGAGTCTGCTTCGGATTTTCTCTTCCTCTCCCTCTCACTCTCTCTCAAATAAATAAATAAATAAAATCTTTAAAAAGGAAACAAAACAAAAAAACCCACCTGAGAGACAAATGGGGAACATGGTCACCCTGGAAGGGTCATGAATGCATATACCCAGTGCCTCATAAATTTTATTCTCTACTACTGCTCCTGGAAACTACCGTTTAGTTGGGAAAATTGGCAGAGAGTACTGAGAAGCTGATAATTGTTATTGCTGGTACTAGTAGCAAGTAGTAGTACTGCTGTTACTACTAGGGCTGGGTATTAGTACTAACTATTAATAATAGTTATTATTAATAGCTCAGTACTCTCTGCTAATTTTCCCAACTGCAGTTTTCAATTTTAGTGGCAGTAGAGATAATAGGAAACAGGAAGATAGGAGCTAAAAATCACATCCATACACAGTTTTTAGAGACAGGAGGAAGTGCTCTTTCAGATATACCAGGATATTCCTCTTAAGTGTTTGCACTAGTGGTTCTCAAACGTTGGTGGATGTTGGAATCCCCTGGGGGGCTTGTTAAACCACAGATGCTAGGCCTGACTCCCAGAATTCCTGATTCAGGAGGTCTGGGGTAGGGCTTGAGAATTTGCATTTCTAACAAATTTCTAGGTGGTGCGGAAGCTACTGGGCACCATCAGGAGCTAGAGAGGACTCTGCTGTTTTAATGGTATAGATTTAAGTTTCTAAGCCCCTTTTGAGAAATCCTCCTACTCATGCTCCAGTTGTGCAGCTGCCTAGAACCAGTCTCTGTACCACCCGGAAAACAAAACAAAACAAACAAACAACCAAACAAAAAAACCTATTTTCATTACTAACCACAGCTATATTGCAGATTTTGAGATGTAACCACCAATATGGTTTGCAGATGTATTGCGCTTCTACAATGTGCCTGTCTTAACAGTGGGTGTGGTGGGTCACACTGATGAAGTGTAACCCTGCCCTGCCCTTAAGAAGATTAATCTAGTTTGAGAGTGGGAAAAAGACAAACACGGAAAGAAAGGGGTACAAAAAGATTATTAGGTATACTCAGCTTTGGAGCTGACACATCCAGAGGCGAGGATCCCTGGGGGTGGGCATGGTCAGGAAGGCCTCAGGAGGAGTTGGAACTTGATTTTAAACAAAGGTGGGAGTTGAGTAGGTAGGAGATATCTCAGGATAGGCAAACAGGGCTAGTTGGAGCCTGGAGGTGGGAATGAGTGTGTTGGGCTGCGCCTGCTGGGAAGCTAGAGGATAATTGGGTGGGTCGAATGGGGCCAGGTGATGAAAGGGCCCTGGGGCCTGGCCAAGGCATTCAGGCTTGATGGGAAGGGGTAAACAGGTAGAGCAGAGGAGAATGAAATGATATCAGCATTTCAGGAAGATGGACATGGAGGGTGTGTGGGTGGAGGATTGTGGGCAGGAATGCTGATCAGGAGGTGGCACAAAGTGTATCTGTGTGCAACAGTCTCGCTCAAGATAGTGGCAGGTATGAAGAGAGATTAGTCAATTCCATTCAGAAAACATGTACCATAGACCTACTGTGTGTCCAGCACTGTATCGGGTGCCTGTGGATACAAGGATGAGTGATTCCTGGCTCTGCCTGAGGACTTCAGTCTCCTGAGGAAGAAGAATATATAAAAAGAGAATTCCAGTAAAATGTGCTGAATGCCATGAGAGGGACACAAGGAACATTTTGAAGGAAAGATCAGTAGTGACTGAATAAATTCTGGCTGACTCTCCTGTGCCCCTTTTGATCTTATGTTTGCAGACTACAAACGGGGTCCTGCCTTTTCCCCTTGTTGCCTGTAAGGCTGTTGGTGACCTTGCGGCTCAGTGGCCTGTGCTGATTCCCCAGGGAATTCACCCCTGACTGGATAATTATAGTGCTCTGCTGTGCTGCTTGGTGGGGGGTGTTCATTCAAGTGTTTAGTTTCTCTCTTTCTCTCCCTCCCTCTCTCTCTCTCTCTCTCTCTCTCTTTTTTTTTTACTGTTAAAACAACACAGGAAATTTTTAAAGGAAAGTTTTCATTTGGCTATTCATCATCCCAGCACATTTTTGCACCCATGTTCTCTACTATGTTTTGGTCACACAAGTGTATTTAAAACAAAACAAAAACGGAAATCAAACTGTACATACCATTTGCACATGTTTACTTAACATTTTTATAATACGCGGTGATCCTATTTATCACATTCATGTTGCTGTACTCTACGGCAGTTCCTTAGCTGAAGATGTTTTATTTCCAGCTTTTCCTTGTGTATGGAGTTGTTTCTTCTTTTGAAGTCTCTCCATAGGTCATTCCCAAAGGGCACTGTACTTGGACTCAGATCATCTGATTTTGGGTTCCAGGTCTGTGGCTAGTTAGCTATCTCTTTAAGCTTCAACTTCCTGGTCTATAAAAAGGGAGATAATAGTGACTGTACAGGATTTTGAGATGAGACCCAGGATGGATGTACGTGGAAGGGTTTTATACCTCTTTAGGCACAGTTGACATCACTCAGTAAAAGGATGTGAGTATTTTTATATCTCCTTCTTTTTTTATTTTATTTTATTTTTTTTTATTTCCTTCTTTTTTTAAAAAAAATCTCTTTAAGTAAAATAATTCACCTACCCTTTATAGTTACACAATTTAATGGCTTTTAGTATATTCAGATTTGCACATCATCATTACAATCAATTTTAGAACATTTTATCACCCTGAAATAGAAACCTTATACCCGTTAACAGTCATTCCCCATGTCCCCCAATCCCTCTAGCCCTATACAACCATGAATCTAATTTTATCTCTGTGGATTTGCCTATGCTGGTCATTTTATATAAGTGGAATCATACAATATGTGGTGTTTATGACTGGTTTCTTTCACTTATCATAATGTTTTTTACGACTCATCCATGTTCAGCATGCATCAAAAACTTCATTCCTTTTAATTGCCAAATAATATTCCTTTGTATGGATATAGCAAATTTTCACTTATCCATGTGTCAGTTGATGGTCATTTAGATTGTATCATTCTTGATATGATAGCACTGTAGTGCTAAATGGCATTTATCAAACACTGCTGTGTGTCCCAAGCTGTTTGATGTGCTAGAAAGGAGGTCTCTTGGTCTTACTCTTGGGTACTTTTCCAACATAAGAGTTAAACCACTGGGTGTTATTCTGTTTGTTGACAAATTGAACACCAATAAAAAATAAATTTATTATTAAAAAAAAAACATAAGAGTTAAACCACAGAAATTAGTAGACCCATCAGAGAACTGTCCCAGTGAGTTAGGAAGAATCCCAGGGCAGAGTAAGCACATGCCTTCTAGGAGGATGCCTCTGCCTTCCTTCTTAGCACTAACTGTTCAGGGCTGGGAGATCAGAGGGAGGACTTCAGGAGGCAAAGAAGGCTATCTGGAGGAGGGGCCTTCCAACTAGCTCTTCAAGGATAGAAAGCTCTGGCTGGAGCTAAGAGGAGGTGGACATCTTGGACAGGTGTGAGCAGAAGACAGGTTGCCGTGATAGGAGAGCAGAGGGAAAATTGGGGGGCACTGGGTTGGCTAGATTATGAGCTGAGGGGATCTTATGCCTTCCCATCATTTGGGGGTACATGAGAAAGGGTTGTGTGATGATGAGCGTGATGAAGTGAGGATGGGCCCACCCCTGTCTTTGAGCTTTCCTTGCATTATCAGTGGCTACTTGGAGCTGGGCCACTTGTTGGAGCCAGGCTACCTGTGGGTGGGAAGGAAGAGTAGTCTCCACTTCCTGCTTGGCTCCCTGTGAGACTGATGTAATCTGGACTTGGCCTCCTCCTCCCCTAGCTGCCAGGCCTTCCCCTTAGGCGCCAGGTCTAAGCTGTCTGAAACTTGAGGCACACTGGAGAGGAGAGGAGAGAGAACTGGGCTGCCCGTCAGGAGACCTGTCTGGTCCTGGATTTGTTGCTGCCTGGGAGAACAGGGAACTTGGGCAGGGCCATTCCCTTTGCTGGGTCTCTGTTGTCCCATCTAGGAAGTGAGGGTGATGGTGAGAAGTTCCCTTTATTTCCATGGTTCTATGAGGTTTGCCAAGTTTTATTGTGCACTGGGAGATCTCAGACAACTTTCCTTGTTTGGCTCTGTCTGCTTTGGCAATTTGTGGGGAGTTTGTTTCTTGAGGGTCCTGACATAAGACCCTTCTGTACATCCTTAGCTGGGGAGTGTCAGGAGCCAATATGTATCATATAAACCAGAACATAATATGAGGAGAGAAGTTACTTTAGTGTCTCCTGCTTCTGATCGGTCACCCTGAAGCCTGTGGCCTCTGATGCTAAGAGCTGATTCTCTGACTCTGGCCTTTTTTTGGTAAACTGGCAAAAGCTATATGTGTCTGATTCAGGTTGGTATAGACCTTGGTGGTAGGTGTTGCTATGGTACCAGAGGAGTCAGGGCTGGCATGGGGGAGCCAGGTGGACCGGTATGGTGGGCTGGAACCATTTGGTGTTGGTTGGTGCTGAAGCCCTCTTGTTGGGGTGCCAGGAGATGGCATAGGCAGAGCAATGCTGGGCAGGTTGGTTTTGCCCATGTTGCAGAGATTTATGTGGGATGGGTCTGGTTCTACTCCTGGATCCAGTCCTTGTGTTCACTTTCCCTCCTTTGTGGGCAACATAGTTTCTTGTTTCTTCCCCACTCCCGCCTCCACCTTGGCCATCTGTCTCCCAGTGTTGGCTGTTGGCCTCAAGCATGAGGGACTCTAGGCAGATTGGTACAAGCCCATTCCCATCTTGGGAGGGTACATGGCTGTCCTCCCACCTCCTGGGCTGTTTTGGACATCCTTTTCTATGTCTTCTCCAGCACCTGCACATCTTTCCTGAGCTGCATGTGGTATTTCTGGACTGGCAGCTGGGATTTGGGTCAAGGGAGGATAATGTTTCTGTTCTTGTTTCCAATATGTATGGTGACTGTTTACTAAATCCCTGATCAAAACACATGGCATCACACACAGCCTGAGAGTAGAACAGAATGCTTAAAATTGCTGCTTTTGTGGAAAATCTAGGCAGGATAATTTGCTACAAGCTGACTGGAACCTGTCTTGCTGAGAGCTTCTTAGCTCCTCCAATATCACAGGTAGGAAGATTCCCCAGGGGAAGGTATTGGACTTACAAGACAGTCTTTGTCTTCGTATAGGCAAGATCTGAAGCATAGGCCTTAGGCCAGAGCAGGAGAGCAAGTAGTCCAGCTGAGCTCTTTGGGCTCAGTTTCCCTGCCTGGGGAGTGGAGCTCTCTGCTAGTCACCTTCCCTACTCACTTAAGTGCTGGGAGGATTAGGTAAGAGAGTGTTTTTGAAAGCTCTTGAAACCCTCACCTGAAAGGAGTTATAGAATAGAAGGAATTAATGTTGCAAAGGAAAGAAAGAGAAGTCGTCACTATTTTGGCCCTGAAGCCAAGAATGTTAGGTCAAAAAACAACTTGTGGCTGCTGAAAGGGAGGGTGTGGCTTTTAGAGTTATGTCTTGGGTTGTGTCTTGGCTGATGCAGGAGGCAGTTCTGCCCATGCCCAGTGCATTTGTGAGAGCCCATGAAAAAGAGCCTGTGTGCATCCCAGAGCCTGTGCCAAACCCTGGGGCCTACCATGTGATTGCTTTGATCAAAGCTGAGGGGAAGGCCCCACCAAACCAATCAGTAGAGACCCCCACTTCCACACCATGCCAACGGGGCAGTAACAACTTTGAAAGTCTGCATCCTGCTAAGGAGCTCCAAACCCTCAGGACATTCTACTGGTCTAAAAGAAGCTGTCCCTTCCAAGTAAAGGTATCAGCATGGGGCAAGTCATGGGATGATGATAATGATTTTTTTTGAGGGGGGAGGGGCCGAAGGAGAGGGAGAAAGAATCTTAAGCAGGTTCCATGCCCAGCACAGAGCCCAACATGGGGCTCGATCTCACAACCCTGAGATCTTGACCTGAGCTGAAATCAAGAGTCAGACTCTTAACCAACTGAGCCACCTAGGTGCCCCAGTGATGATGATTTTTACTCCCATCCCCCACATTGAATGAATGACTCTAGATACTGATCATCAAAAGCTGCTAATAATACAGAGAGACAGCTGTGTATGCTCCTAATGAAGCACCTATGGAGTTCTATCAGAAACTCAAACTTCAATCTGATCAAACTTCTAGACCCAATTTCTAATCCATAGGAAATACAGGGGACAGAGAAACATGTTCAACAACACAATGGGTCAGCCAGAACTGGAAAAGAAAACTGCAGGGCAAAAGACTGAGTATTTTCACCAAATGAATTTTAAGAAAAAGAGAGAGATGGAAAGAGGGAAAGAGAGAAAGAGAAAAGAGTGAGGGAAGAGAAAAAAGCAGGGAAAAGAGAAGAGAGGGGAGAAGGAGATCTGTAGATTAAAAGAGACTTAAGAAAAAAAAAAGAGAGACTTAAGAGACATTCTCAATCAGTTACAACAGAGGGACCTTAATAGGATTTTGATTCAATGAAACAAACTGTGAAAAACCTTTATGACACCATAGGGGAAATATTGGCACCAACAGGGTATTGATATTAAGGAATTATTTTTATTTTTAGAAGTATGATAGGTACTGTGGCTATAGTTTTTAAAAAGGAGCTCTTACCTTTGAGACACACATCCTTAAATATTTACAGATGACATACTATTATGTCTGGGATTTGCTTTAAGATAATCGAGCAGAGTGGGGAGTCAGTAGGCAGACGAAATGAGAAGGCTAGGAACTGATAATTGTGGAAGTTGAAAAAAATTGTTTTTAATGAGATTGGACAAAAACTTTTATGGGACTGCGTGACCTCCAAGTTGATTCAGAAACCTTATTCAGAAGACATGTACCAAGTCTCGGTGTCACAAGCATCACTGAAATATTTGCGGACCATATGAACTCCAGTACAATAGAACATGAAATAGAATAGGATGATTTTCTATTTTCTGGGTTGGCACAAAGTAGTAGTAATAATAAGAGTAATTAATATCTATAGAAAATCTACTGTGCATTGGATGCTGTTCTTTGCTCTTTGTATCCATTTGATCATCACAACTCTGTAAGGTAGATACTATTATTTTGGAATTTTTCAGATGTGCAGGATTATTTGAGATTTACAGAAAAGTTACAAAGATAAGCACACAGAGTTCCTGGATACCCCTTACCCAAGTCCATCTAATTCTAATGACATCTTACATACCCATATTTTTCAGAACTAAGAAACCAGCATTAGTACATTACTGTTAACTATACTCCAGACTCTCTCTGGCTCTCACCAGTCTTGACATTAATGTCCTTTTTTCCATTCCAGGATCTCATCTAGGATACCACCTTGTATTTAGTTGTCATGTCTCCTTAGGCACGGAATCACCTATAGAGTTTTGTCAGAAATTCAAACCTGAATCTGAGCAAACCTCTAGGTCCAAGTACTAATGTGCAGGAAATACAGGGGACAAAGGAACTCTGGTCTGTGACTATTTCTGTCTTTCTTTGTTTTTCACGATCTTGAGGAGTTTGAGGAGTCCTGATCAGGTATTTGTAGAACGTCCCTCTGTTTCGGTTCGTCTGATGTTTTCCTCATGAGATTCTGAACTTGGGGCAAGAATACCACCAAGGTGAAGTACCCTTCTCATTCCCTGCTAGGAGGGGGTAGCTGACATCAACATGACTCATTACTGGTGATGTTAATTTTGATGACTTGATTAAGGTGTCAACCAGGTTTCTTCACTGGAAGGTTACTGTTTTTCCCTTTCCATGCTCTATTAGTGAGTCACTGAGTCTGGCCCACACTCAAGGGGAGAGGAACTCAGCTCTGCCTCATGGAGAGGGGGGTATAATTTTATATATATATATATATATATATATTTGGAGTTCTTCTGTAAGGAAGATTTAATAACCTCATCTTAAATATGGCAAACGAATTCAGTCAAGGGATGAATTCTCCATGGGCAGCTGCAAGCTGTGTCTGCTTAACTTTGTGAATCCCCCCCAACTCCAAGCTTGGCCAATTTCCCGTGTAGCCTGGTTGCTGGACTTGGCTGTAAGAATCACTTTGGCTCCCAGTTCACCTTGACATTCATCACCAGCTCCCAGAATGAACCATGGAGTCCCATCAGCTAGAGATAGACGGGAACATAGAGTCCATCTGACCTCGTGATATTCAAGCTGTGTTCCTTGGAGCCACAGCCCCCGCTCTGGGGGCCAACACAGGAGAAAGGGGAATGGGGATTGAGCATGTGGCTTCTCCATCCCTGCATTTCTCTTTTCATTTGTTTTACATGTTGGGCTTTTCTAGTTAAGAAGTTTGAAGACTGGATTACATCAGTCATCTCATTTAAAATGAGGCAACTAGGGACATCTGGGTGGTTCAGTCAGTTAATCATCTGACTCTTAATTTTGGCTTAGGTCATGATCTCAGGGTCATGGGATCAAGCCCCACCTCGGGCTCTGTGCTCAGCAGGGAGTCTGTTCAAAATTGTCTCTCTCTCCCTCTGCCCCTCCCACCTGTGCTTATTCTTTCTTACTCTCCCTCTCAAATTAATCAATCAATCTTTTTTTTTTTAAATGATTTTGTTTATTTATTTGAGGAGAGAGTGAGTAGAGCAAGAGAGAGAGCATGAGCAGAGGAATCTGACTCAAGGCTCGATCCCAGGACCCTGAGATGAAAGCAGATCCTTAACTGACTGAGCCACTCAGGCACCCCAACAAGTAAATCTTTTTTTTAAAAAATGAGGCAACTAAGGGATGCCTGAGTGGCTCAGCGGTTGAGCATCTCCCTTTGGCTCAGGGTATGATCTTGGGGCCCTAGGATCGAGTCCCATTTCGGGCTCCCTGCAGAGAGCCTGCCTCTCCCTCTGCCTATGTCTCTGCCTCTCTCTCTCTCTCTCTCTGTCTCTCATGAATAAATAAATAAATAAAAATATTTCCCCCAAAATGAGGCAACTAAGGTCCAGATAGGGTGACTGATTTACTCTCCATCACGTGGCAGATTAAACCTGGGTTGTTGAACTTTATTAGGGATAAGTAAAGAAACAAGAATCCTGGTGATGCTGGAAGCATTAGATACCCCGTAAGGACCTTATCTTGCAGTCTACAGCATGTGTCTAGGTCTCTGCCAGCAATGGGACTGGCTATGATGAAGCACGGTCACTAAATCTTCCCATGAATATAGGTCAGTTTCACACCCTAGGCTGTGTTGGCCTTCTGGGTTCTGACTTTTTCAGTCACTGAAGAGGGATGGGATCTGGATATGTGGCCTGCAGGGAGCAGAGAAGAGCCAAAGCAGGCAGGCCCTGTCCTTGCTCCCAAGGTCAGTTCCTCCCCTCCTCACCTCCCTGCATCCCGCCCCTGCCCTCTTCAGCCTCCCAGCCTAGGGCCCATTCCTACTCATTCCTGCTTTGAATGAGTTGATAAAGGATTTGCCCACAACCCTACCCCCCCACCTCCAGCAACACACACACACACACACACACACACTCTCTCTCTCTCTCTCTCTCTCTGTTGCCAGTTTCATTAGCTTGATGATTCTCTGTTAAAAAGCTCCAGTACTATAAGGAATACTACTTTAAAGAAACGTGGTATGGGGTCAGAGGCCCCCCAGATCTTACCAGTAGCTGCCCACTGTGTCTGTGCATGAGACCCATGAAGCTTGTCCATGTGTTTGTGTGACCTTCTGCAGTTTACAAAGTGTGCTCACTTCCATTGTCATGGGTGGGCCTCACAGCAGCCTTCCATAGGCAGGGAGTACCCTCATTTTATAGAAGAGTAGGAAGAGGCTGAGAGACTTTATGACTTACCCAAGTATGACAGCTCTCTCGAGGAAGCTGGTACCAGATCCCAGGCCACCTGAGTCCTGGGATCACCTATCGCATCTGTAGACAAGTGGCTGTAGGTTCTGAGGATGGGTGCTCTGCCTCTGCAGGCCTATCCTAAAAGTCTACAATTACTTGTGACTGAGGTAGAAAGGAACATTCGGGTTCAGGGGTCAGTTGGTGATTTTTGTTTCGGTCAGAACTTGATTGGTGAGATGCGTAGGTGGCTTAGTGGTTGAGTGTCTGCCTTGGGCTCAGGTCATGATCCTGGGGTTCTGGGATTGGGTCCCACATCAGGCTCCTCACAGGGAGCCTGCTTCTCCCTCTGCCAATGTCTCTGCCTGTGTCTCTCATGAATAAATAATCTTAAAAAAAAAAGAACTTGATTGTAGAAACTTGGATTGATTGTAGAAACTTGAATTGAGTGCTCGCTTCAGCAGCACATATACTAAAATTGGAACGATACAGAGAAGATTAGCATGGCCCCTGCGCAAGGATGACACGAAACTTGAATTGATTGCTCTCTCATGGCCAAGTTCCCAACACATTCTGGTGATGTTCAAGGATGGATCAAACTCGGTCCTGCTTGGCTGTCAAAGTGATCTGAATCCTGACCTCCTTTCTCATTGTCTCTCCCCAGGCTGCTGAGTCTGTTTTTTACCAATTTCCCATCAACTCTAGATGAGCCAAGCAAGGTCAGGAGTAAGGCTCTGGAGCCAGTTCTTTTGGGTTTAGATTCCAGCTTTGCCCCTTCCTAGCTGTGTGATTGGGGAAAATTACTCACCCTCTCTGAGCTCCAGGAGCCTCATCTGTAAATGGGGCAATCAGGATACCTCTCTTATCAGATCACTAAGAGGACCAAGTGAGTTAATACATTCTAAAATGGTGCCTAGAATATAACAAGAAATAAATGGTAGCTCTCATTTTTAAAAACGAGTAAAAAGTCTTCGTAAAATAGAGCAAGATATAACTACAAAATAATGAGTGATCAGTTGTTGTTGTTTTTAAATAAACTGGAGAACCTTCCAAGGATGCTGTCAATTCTGAAAATAGTCCTGAAATTCTTTCCTGGGAATTGCCTTCTGTGCCAGATTGCAAACCATATGAGACAATCAGACACATTATGGTCTCATTCTATGAAACTTCAGTTAACTATAATCCTCTGCCAAATGGAATTGTGTGCATGTGTATATGTGTGACCCTTTAAATAGGCAGATCAAAAGAAAACAAGATGGTATCAGGAATCTAGTTTATATTTTAGGGGTAAGGCCCCAGTTTCTCACACCCATAGCTCAGTTTACAGCCCTCTCCAATGACAGATGAAAAGATATGTTCTGACAAATTTGCCACATCTATCTATCAGTTCATTCATTCATTCAAAAATATTTATTGACAGTTACATGCAAATTACCATAATAGATGCTATGGAAGACTTGATAAGAGGAGCACTTGAAGACATTTCAAGATCTGTTAATCTTCAAAGCCATATTTGATCAAAGCACATATATAGAATCTTATTCATTACTAAGGCAGGTAAAGCTGATTCATGTTCCCAACAAGAACACCCAAATAAGGAAGGAATTTCTGATGAACTTTGTTACTAAAACATTTTTTAGAATCAGGTCACCCTTTCCTCCAAACTCTATGAATGGTTAATCCGTGTTGAGCTGCTACATTTCCACCAGCTGTGGCTCCAAGGTGCCACCTTTAAGGCTGTTTATGCCATTCTCTTCAAGACCCCCACGCTTGGCTCCTCCTCTGTAATGGGAATTGGTAAAAATACCTGTCCCCAAGGGCTTCCTAGGGATTTGGTAAATATGAAATAAGAGAGCTCACATAAAACCACTTTGTTTTTTGTTTTGTTTTTTTATAAAACCACTTTGTAAATCATAATGCTACCTTGTAAGAGTCAATTATTATTATTATTATTATTATTATTATTATTCAAGAGAGGAATCGTTCAACAGATATTTATTAATATGTGTTTGCTCATTATTCTGTCCTTTACCAAAGTATGTAAACAGTCTCATAGGTCCAGATTTCCAGCAAGAAGTGCCAGAACCAAAGAGAATGTGGAGTGAATTTTTGGATACTCAGAGTTCTATTAAGTAGTAGATTGGGGGCTTGATATAAGTTTTTTTAACAAAGTGCTTCTCAAACTTTAATATGTACATGACTCACATGGGGGTCACGGTAACATGCAGATTCTGATTCAGTAGTGCTAGCATGGGGTCTGAAATTCTGCTTTACTAACCACTCCCCAGGTGAAGTCAATGCCACTGGTGCAAATATATCACTTTGAGGAATGATCTTCTTGGGGGTGCAATGTTCAGTGGTGAGGAAAGGAGAGGAAGTGCAGCCCAGGGCCCTGGGAGGGAGATTTCCAGGAAGATCGTGGTGGGAGCTGTGATTGGAATTCTTTGCCCCTACTTCCTTCCCATCCTCATCTGAAAGAGGCTGTTATCTTCCTGGACTGTGTCTTTGCTCTGCATTTTAGTTTTTTTTTTTTTTTAGATTTATTTATTCATTTGACAGAGAGAGAGAGAGCAAGCACAAGCAGGGAGAGCGGCAGGCAGAGGGAATTGGGAGAAGCAGAGTCCCTGCTGAGCCAGGAGCCTGATGTGGGACTTGTTCCCAGGATTCTGGGGATCATGACTGGAGCCGAAGGCAGATGCTTAAAAGACAGAACCACCCAGGCACCCCTTTGCTCTGCATTTTGGAGGAAGAAAAGCACATTGTGAGAGCTTAGGGGAAGGAGGAGGAAGGAAGGAGATTGCACCATCATGTATGGTAACCGTCCTATCTAGGTGACAAGCTGCATTTCCTCATGGCTGGACAGTGATCTAGAGAGAGCAGAATGAGCCAGTTCCTGCCTTCAGCATCCAGTGGGCAGCACAGCTGAATCCGGTGCAGACCAGAACTCTTTTCTTTGTCAGTACTGGAGGTGGCTGAAGAATGTTGACTTCAAGTGTTTTGCAAAAGGGAACGGCTGAGGAATAAGCAATTGAGGTGCTCCCACCCTTTCTTTTTGCATCCTTCTGACACATTTTATCACCTTCTCGTCCCAGTTTCCAACTCTGGGTGCCCTCATGCTGACCTCTAGCACCCCCAAAGACCTCCGCTGCAGGGCCCATCTTTCTCTGCTTTCTCCTAGGTGCCTCAGTGCTCCCCACTTCCAACTTATCCCTTCTCCTTTTGCATCAAAATTTCCTTTCTCTTCTGCAGCATAGCTGAATTATGCCAATTGGTAGGAAAGTAATCGGATTCAACTAATTTAGGCCTGCATGACGCTAATCTAAGTAGCTGTTAGTTATTTATGTTGTTACAGCTGTGACACAGGTGGGTTCCTCCCTACTGCTGTCTCATCAGAGCCCGAGCCACAGGAAAGCCTGGTGCTTTGTAGAGGTCTCTTTTGTTACAGATGGTGATACCTCAGGAGTCTGGGTATGGCAGGAGCTGTGGGGATAAAATGCAGGTAGACCTGGTTGCGGGGGTGTCTGTGCAGGGAGCAAGGTTTCCTCTGCCTCCATAGCAGGCACCAAGTAAAAGCAGGAGGCTGTGATGTAAGGGGACATTTGTTATAGTGGTTTCACACTGAGTCTTCTGGTGCAGACTTAGGGGCTTTCCTCTGTGTGTGATTCCACTCTACCGCCTTCTGTGCAATTTCATTTTTATTTAGCCACGGTCATGGGCATTACTTTGCTAAAAATTTAAGAAAGAAAAAGTGAAAAGAGAAAGAGCTCTGCTACCAGAAAAAGTTTGGAAATCCTTGCCATCCTAGAAAGACATGGAATAGGGGCGCCTGGGTGCCTCAGTGGTTGAGTATCTGCCATTGGCTCAGGTTGTGATCCCGGGGTCCTGGGATAGGGAGCCTGCTTCTCCCTCTGCCTGTGTCTATGCCTTTCTCTCTGTGTCTCTCATGAATAAATAAAATCTTAAGAGAAAGAAAAGAAAAAGAGAGAAGGAAAGAAAGAAAGAAGAAAGAAAGAAAGAAAGAAAGAAAGGAAGGAAGGAAGGAAGGAAGGAAGAAAGAAAGAAAGAAAGAAAGAAAGAAAGAAAGAAAGAAAGAAGAAGGAAAGAAAGAAGAAAGACACAGAACAGGTGCTGAGAGACCTGGGATCTCAGGCTGCCCAGCTGTGAATTGCTCTGTGACCTTGGGCAAGCCCTGAGTGTTTCCTCAACTGTCAGAGGGGTCCTTCCTCTCCCCTGTGGTTTTACCCTACAGTTCCGTGACAAGCAGCTGTTGGCAGCTGTGGGAGCAGGACTGTCCCTCCCACTCCCCTGGCTGTGCCCTGGACAGACTTGGCTCTCACACCTGGCCTGTGGACCATTCTCACTCTCAATCCCAGCCTGGTCAGATAATTCCTCAGCTGGAAAGGAAGGGGAACTTTGACCAAATAACTTTGCATCTTCCTCTCCACTGGGATCATGAGAAAGTTCCTTGCAAAACAGAGAGGGACTGGGCGGGTGGCCAGCGGAGTATACATGTGGTGCTTCTGAGCTGAGTTTAGTCTGTGTCAAAGAGGCACCTACTGTGTACCCTGTGTGAGCTTAGGTGTCCTAGAGGTAAAGTGAAGTTCCACAGAACAGTGCTGCCTTCAGAGAGCGTGAGAAAGAAAACACGCAGAATGTTTAGTTCAGAGAAGACATTGGCAAACGTACCTTCTTCAAATCCTTGGTGATTCATATATGAATGAGGAACTTCATTTGTTCATCTTTGTGTCTCCAGTGGCTGCACTCAAGACTCATTTATACAACTCACAGGCCCTGAGCCCTGATAAATGCCAAAAGCACAATAGTGAACAAGACAGCACTGTCCCTGCCTTATAGGAGTTTTTAGCTCTGCAGGATGGGAGGAAGGCATGGCTGTGGGATTCAGGCAAGTAGACAATCAGAATAGCTCAGGGCAGTAAGAATTGTGATGAATGCTGAGTTGTATACACAGGGCATCTGTCGCCCTGGTCCTGACAATCTCAGCCCTCCTACCTGTGCTTTCTGGCAATTTCCCAGGGTCTGGCCCTGGGAGTGGGCCCACCCAAAAGAGACCCAGAGACCCAGGTAAAGAGCTCTGATTATCTGGGGACCCTTTTCTGTGTGTAAATGAAGCTCACCAGCCAGACCCAGTGTCTGGCAGGGGATCCTGCAGAGTCCTTGACCTGCAGGAAATGGTATAGTGGCAGGAGATCCAAGGGAGATAGTCTGTCCCCTGGCTGTCCTGAGCCTTGATCTGTCGAGATGTGGCTCAGCTTCTCATTCAGCTCTGAAGGGAAAGCTGGAACCTGCCAGCTCTCAAGATAAGGCAAGAATGTGCCTGTCCGGCCAGTCTGGGGCCCATGTGGGGCCCATGTGGGAGCCAGTGACTGCTCTCTTGGCCTGTTTGTCTAAGGGTAGAAGTGATTTTCTGAGATATTGAGGAGAAGGAAAGAGCAGCCTGCAACCTTGGGTGAAAACATCTCCTCTGAATCAGGATATTCATTGTCTCATTTATTTATCTTTCACATTTAGAAACCATTCACTGAGCAGGGAGGATATGCCAGGCTCTGTGCTAAGTGTCCTTGTATTTCTCTAATTAAAATTCCCTAACATTCCTGCGAGTTTAAGTGTATTATTTCCATTTTACAGGCATGGAAACTGAACCCCAGAGAGCTAGAACTAAGATCATACTTACAAGTGTTTATCATATGGCACATTCTGTTCTGAGCCCTTAGATCTGTCAATACATTTAAATCCCATCACAGCCTATGAGGTGGTTGTCATCCTCATCTTACTGATGAAGAAACAGAGGCAAAGAAAAGTTAAGAAACTCACTCAAGTTACCAGAGCCAGCTAGTAATGGAACTGGACTGGGTTATCCTAGGGTCCTTCCCAGATCAGAGCTCCCTATGCCCTCAGAGTGCGGCTGGTTAATTTCTACCCTTCTGTGACTCTTACATGGGTCATGTGTGCAAGGACAGGGGCACACTGAGGCAGCTAGTGAGGAAGGCCCTGTGAGTGGGTTTCTAGAGCAAAGAGGCCATGGGCTGGGTCTATTCTAGATTGCAATTTGGGTAGACAGAGGAAAAAATAAATCACATTGGATGTGACACATACCCTTCCTGCATTCTGACAATTAGGCTCAAAGGCAACATGCCAGGCAGTGGCAAATCCTGTAATGACTTAGAGCAGCAGAGTTAGAGGAATTGGGGAGTGGCAGCCCCAAGAGTGCCTGGTAGCTTCTAATTGGGGGTGGTGATGAGAGAGGAGGTGGCAAAGCTGCAACTCTGAGCCACTTGCCCAACAGAGTTTCTGGCTTCTGGGAGCAGGGGAGGGATGGGAGGAGGCTTTGGACAGGAATCTGATTCCAAGAAGACTTGGACCTGTTCCCTTCCACCCACCCCACCTCCAGGCTTGTGGGAGACTGGGTGTGGATCTGAAGTCAAATCCCTCTGAGGGTGGGGATGAAGGGATGGGCCACCTGTGAGCTGGGGAGGGGGATGGGGTGTCATCATTTTAATTCTATGGGAAATGCCTTCTGCTCTGAGATCAATCACCTTTTGGGATCAAGTGAGTATTTGGGTGGTTCTGTCTTGGATCTTTTATGGTTTGGAGGCTTCTTCAGCCGTCTGTGAAATAGGCCGAGTTCTGTCTTTGCAGGTGTGCTCCACAGCTGTCTTTCTCTGTGCTACGGTGATGGGAACACAGAACCACTTATAGTTAGTTCTTCCTATTTATGTGTGTTGAGGATTGGAGACAACATAGAATAAGAAGCACATAGAATTGGAAAATAAAAGTAGAAGATCAAAAGCCACGTGCCCTCCAAAGAGTATGATTTATCAAATAGGTGGCAAGGCCTGGAATCTGCATTTTAAAGATCTTATGTATGTATTTTTAGAGAGAGAGAGAGCGAACAGGGGGAGGAGCAGAGACAGAAGGAGAGAGAGAGAATCCCAGGCAGGCTCCATGCTGAGCACAGAGACCCACATGGGGCTCAATTCTCATAACCTAGGAGATCATGACCTGACCCAAAACCAAGAGTTGGGCACTCAACTGACTATGCCATCCAGGCACTCCATTTTTAAAAAGATATTGTTAACTTATTCTGAGACAGAGAGAACATGAGTGGGCATCTATTTTAATGAAGTTCCCCCAGATGATTCCAAAATACCCCAAAGTTTGAGAACCACTGGCATGAAGGAAGGAGGAAGAAAATATACCCAGGATCTAGGCCATCATAGTTGCTACTGACCACCAAGATAACAAAAAAGAAATAAGATAGATTATGTCATTTTCATTTTCTGAAATGAGGAAGAGTATCAGTTTTTCAGGGTAGACAGACTTCTTCGTGGTGCTGATTTCTGAAAGAAAACCATCATGTGTATCCTGTTACAAAGGACACTAAACAATATAATGGATAATCCAGGGGCAAGAGAGATGTTTTTCATCCCTCAAGGGTCTGTTGAGCTGATCACCCCATGCAGCTGCAGCCCCTTCAGGGGTCACCAGGCCCCCTCTGCAGCAGGACTTGCGCACCCTCAGATGCTATCCCTTCCTGCTATCAACCAGGAGGAGGGACATCACCAGGAGGAAAAGTGAGGTTACTTTGAGGAAGGGAGCAGGTGTGGAGGATGAGAAATGGCGGTGGTTCTCCTGGGCCTATGCAGTAAGTTTGAAGGTATATAACCTGATTTGAGTGCCTAGGTGACCAACCAAGTCAAGAGTTTCACCCCAAGCCACAAGTTACCTCCCTCACTGTGCTTCAAGCACAGCATCTGGGTGATTGAAGCGACAGGAAGGAGTAGAAAGAGATAAAGGGGAAAAACTGGTTAACACCATCTGCTACTAAGAGGACCCGAAGCTCCTTTGTAGACAATACAATCAGGTGGGTAAAATATTTGCACATATGTGACAAATAGATAATATTACAAATATATAAAGAGCTGTCATAAATACTAACAAAAAGGCAAACACCCCGATAGAAAAATTAGCAAAGCAGATATGAGTATGCAGTTCAAATCACCCATAAACATAGGAAAAGTTGTTCATTCTCACTAATAATCTATGACAAGTCAATTACCTCTTTTTTACAAGTTAATTAATTTAATTCAAGTTAAAACAATAATGAGATATCATCTTTTGAATATCAAAATAGTAAAGCTGAAAAAAGTAATGAGCCAGTATTTGGCAAGATGCATATAGAGTAGGGAATATAGGGGCTGACAATATTTATGGCAGTTAGGAGTATTAATAGGACAGTCTCTCTGGAGGATAATTTGTCAGCATAAAAAACCTTAAGAAATATATATACCCTTTGGCTAAGGATTCCATTTTCTGGACTTTATCTTAAGGAAAGAGAATAAAAAATAAATAAATAAATAAATAAATAAATAAATAAATAAATAAATAAATAAATGGAAAGAGAATCATAGGGCGTGTATACAAAGATATATAAATAAATATATATAGTTATTTCTAACAGCGTTATTAATTATATTAAAAATTGGGGGTGGGGCAGCCCCAGTGGCTCAGCGGTTTAGCGCCGCCTTTGGGCCAGGGCGTGATCCTGGAGACCCAGGATCGAGTCCCATATCAGGCTCCCTGCATAGAGCCTGCTTCTCCCTCTGCCTGTGTCTTCGCCTCTCTCTCTCTCTCTCTCTGTGTCTCCCATGAATAAATAAATAAAATCTTTAAAAAAAAATTGGAGGTGATGTCAAAGTAAAATGTCAAAATGTCAAAATTAAGAATTTTCTTTTAAAACCATGGTTTAGGGCAGCCCTGGTGGCCCAGGGGTTTGGCGCTGCCTTTGGCCCAGGGCCTGATCCTGGAGACCCAGGATCGAGTCCCACATTGGGCTCCCTGCATGGAGTCTGCTTCTCCCTCTGCCTGTGTCTCTGCCTCTCTCTCTCTCTGTGTCTGTTGTGAATAAATAAATAAAATCTTTAAAAATAAAATAAAATAAAACCATGGTTTATTTGTACGATGGGATATTATGTAGCCATTTAAAATCAGGCAGTAAAAGAATGTCTAATTATTTAGGAAAATGTGAAGTGGATATATTGTTAAGTGGAGCAAAAAAACAATTTCCAAAACAGTACTTATGGTGTCATTCCAGTTACATTTATTTTTTATTTTTTATTTTTTATTATTTTTTATTGGGTAGTTACATTTTTAAAAAAATTAAGAAACAAATAGAAAAGACTATATTATGCGCTGAAAAAAATCCAAGAGAGCAGACCAAATGATAACAATGCTTATCTCAGAAAGTGTGATTAAGGACAATTTTTAGCCTCCTCCTTGTGCTTTTCTGTGTTTCCTTTTTCTCTTAGATAATGAACATGCTGCTTTTGTAATTAAAAAAAAACTACAAGGAACCTATTCCTTTTTAAGTGAATCTGCCAGTAAGAGCTCCTGCTGCATTGAGGCTGGCTGTGGGTGATCCTTTTCACCATTCTTTCTGCTGCCTCAGTTTAAATCTTCTTTTCTCCAATCTCTGCATCCTTGCCAGATCTGTTGTTTCCTGAGTGGTTAATTTTAACCATTCTGACCTGTGTGAGGTGGCATATCATTGTGGTTTTGGTTTATATTTCCCTGATGCCAAGTGATGTTGAACTTTTTTTCATGTGTCTGTTAACCATGTGGATGCGGAGAAAAGGGAACCCTCTTACACTGTTGGTAGGAATGCAAGCTGGTGCAGCCACTCTGGAAAACAGTATGGAGCGTCCTCAAAAAGTTAAAGATAGAACTACCCTATGACCCAGTAATTGCACTACTAGGTATTTATCCAAAGGATACAAACACAGTGATTTGAAGGGGCATATGCACCCCAATGTTTATAGCAGCAATGTCCACAATAGCCAAAATAAGGAAGGAGCCTAGATGTCTGTTGACAGATGAACAGAAAAAGAAGATGGGGTATATTTCTACCAGGGAATATTACTCAGCCATCAAAAATAGTGATTTGCAATTATGTGGATGGAACTAGAGGGTATTTCACTTATGCTAAGTGAAATGAGTCAATCAGAGAAAGACAAATACCATATGATTTTACTCCTTTGTGGAATTTAAGAAACAAAACAGATGAGCAAAGGGGAAGGGAAGGAAAAATAAAATCAGATAAAAACAGAGGAGAGGCAAACCTAAGAATCTTAACTATAGGAACAAACCTGGTTGCTAGAGGGGAGGTGGATGGAAGATGGGCTAAATGAGTGATGGGCATTAAAGAGGGCATTTGATATTATTAGCACTGGGTGTTATATACAACTGATAAATCACCAAGTTCTACCCCAAAAGCTAATAACACCGTTTATATTAACTAAATAGAATTTAAGTAAAAAAAGTTTTTAAAAGAGAAGAAATTTTGCTGTCTGCAAGCACTGGCTGCCTCCCTGCTGTGTGCTCAGTGCTGAGTGGGGTCTGTGAGAGTTCTTACTCTCCAGGCTCTTTGGGGCTGGTTAGTGGTAAAGGGCTAAGGTAAATGCCCAGGTCATTTGTTATAGAAATAACCTTTGGCCTTTGGTGTGTTCAGCATTTTGCTGGATATAAAGATGGTCTACGGGTATCTTGCTGAGAGTGCCTGAGATCTGCTTTCCTGCCAGAAGCCCCTAATCCCCCTCCTTGTTTGGAAATGTAGTTGGTTAACATGTGACTGATAAGTCTAAGTAGCCTCACCCTATAGCTGGGCCTTGTGCAGTGGAAAACCCAGAAGTCACCCTCTGTATCTCAAACTGATAGATAGTGACATACTGGCCTGCATCAGACAATCCTAAGGGGTTGAGCTGGGATGTGAATAAGACATCTGGTCCAACCCTTAATTTTTCAGATGAAGAAACTGAGGCCCCAAGAGAGAAGAGAAGTTGGTAGTTGGTGACAGAGCCAGGATTCCTAACCTTGTGATCTCCCCACATTCACAGCTGAGTGTTTGAGAGATGTCATCTGGGACACCGTCAAGTAATGGCAAGGAAGCAAACTTTGAGATGAAAAATTCACAAAAATTCTGATAAACAGAGGATGGCAAACAACTGAGTGTATCAATGAAGAAGTTGCAACAAGAATTCCTAGGATATTAAGATCTAGGGATACAGAAGAAAATCAAGAAGAAATAATTGGTCATGACTTGTTCATATACTCACATTTACATACAGAGACATACATAGTCTGTTCTCTGCAGAGCCACCTATTTGATGTGAATTTTAGGAAAGTGGAGAGACCATTTTATCTCCAAAGAATTTCTCAACTTGCCCGGTATGGGCCTCAATTTGCCACCTTGAAGCCCCTCTTGGCCAAGGATGCTATTAAAATGTGAATATGTTGCTTTGGCGTGAGGTCAGGTGAATCCTTTGGAATCCTTTGTCACTTTACGTGAGTTCTAGAAAGGATCCCAGAGCAATGGGGGCCACAAGGAGGTAAAAGTTGACAGGAAATAGCCTGTGCTGGAGGGGAGGGGGTCGGGCAAGTTGGGAGGGAGGGATTATAGAAGATAAACTGCTCATCTCACCATTTCCTGAGGATGGCCCTGTACCCCCAGAGGAATAGCAGAACCTCAACCATCATGGACTGTTCTGTTTTCCTTTGCAGTTCTGTCTTACTCTGCACCATGAGCTCATGTTTAAGATCTCATCTGGTTTTTTTAAAAAATATTTTTATTTACTCATGAGACACACACACACACACACACACACACACACACACACAGAAGGAGAGAGAGAGGCAGAGACATAGGCAGAGAGAAAAGCTGGCTCCATGCAGGGAGCCTGATGCGGGACTCGATTCCGGGACTCTGGGATCACGCCCTGGCCGAAGGCAGGCGCTCAACCACTGAGCCACCCAGGCTGAGGTTTCTAGGCTCGAGCTAGCTAGTTCTGTTGAAGTTCTTCCACTGATCAAATGTACATCTGATTGCTAGGAACTAGATAGTGAGAAGAGGGGCCCACCCCAACAGAACATTACTGTGGGCTAACCACTTGCTCCCCCCATCCCACTGCCCCCACAAAAAGGAGAGGAAGGGGCAAGTGTAGCTTTCTGATGTATTTTCTTGAGAAAGTGGCCACTTGTCAGCAAGGAAGTGAGGTAGAGAGGTGGTAATGGGGGCCTCTGCTGAATAAAGTATTCGTATATAACTCTCTGCTTCTCTTTATTGAGCTGTTTCCCTTTTGCCTGTCTGAATCCAGCTTTTTCTTCCAGGCCTGGTTCAAATTCCACCAGCTCCATGAGGCTTCCACTGACCTCCCCCCCTGCCCCCGTCAGCTTGTACTTGTCTTTCTCTGCTAACTTGCTGCAGCATTGTCTGTTTGCCCATTCACCTGACCCTGAGCCAAATATCTCTTACATGCCCATGTACTCTTTCTTTTCCCATTAGTGTGTGTCTCCTCTCCCCATTTGATGGTGAGCCCTTCAAGTTGTGGGGTGCGTCATGCTCACAGCACTTAGGACACAGATCAATAAACGAGGAATGGAGGAATGAATTAGTGAATGGATGGATTGGTGAACAGGCACGTAGGTGGATGGTGGAGGGAGTGGGTGGGTAGGGAGAGAGGCAGGTTGAGTGGGTGGAAGGCGCCATGCCCAACACTATATTATGTAACCTGTATCATGTCGATGTCTAGGATCCAGACTCTAGACTTAAGGATACACCAGAGGACACTGAGCTGTATTTTCAGCAAAAACCATTCTCTATAGAGCCAAGTCCAGCTTAAATCAGGCCTAACTTATTCAGGTCTTGGACGTGTGGGCTCATGTTCACTTGACAGCAGCATCAAAATGTGCTTATGCTTAAAAATAGAATCCAAAAGTAATCATACCTCAGCCCAACTTAGCTATGCTCAACAATTCCTTCCTTTCTATGCTTTAGGAGTTTTTTCTGACGAAAGAAGAAAAAAAGGTCAGAGGAAGGAAGTTATTTTGCAGGGGCAGAGAATCAAGTGAGCTAACCTGTGAGTGCAACTGCCATAGGCCAGCAGGAGCAGACACCTGTGACTCTGTGGATGGGGCCATTCATAGGTCAGGGTTCAGCTCCCTGGAGACTGGTAGTCCCTGATTCTTGTCCTCCATGTATTCCTTACTGTTGACTCTGAGCTTGGCTTACTGGGGGTGACTTCTTAAAAGGCTAGATAATAATTTTTTTAAGATTTTATTTGAGAGGGAGAGGGGAGAGCACAAGCACAAGCTAGGGGAACAGTAGATGGAGGAGGAGAAGCAGACTCACCCACTGAGCAGGGAGCCTGATGTGGGGCTCAATCCCAGGATCTGGAGATCATGACCTGAGTCAAAGGCAGATGCTTAGCCGACTCAACCACCCAGGCGCCCCATTAATTTGGAGAAGCATAGGTGTTCTCTCTCTGTCTCTCTCTCTCTTTCCATTTACAGTTTGAAACTATTTTGGGGATCAGCAAAGAGCATGTTGCCACATTGTACAGTGTACTTCTCAAATTGTCTTTCCTGGAGCTCTTGGAGTACCATGAAGCC
The DNA here is from genome assembly GCF_048164855.1 of Canis lupus baileyi. Taxonomy (NCBI): domain Eukaryota; kingdom Metazoa; phylum Chordata; class Mammalia; order Carnivora; family Canidae; genus Canis; species Canis lupus. The sequence goes on along the minus strand of NC_132869.1, from coordinate 31,922,186 downwards.
TATTAGCCATCAGGGGGTGGGCTCTGAGTGGGTGGGTTCCCAGGGCCCCTCCGCTAAAAGAAGCACTGCTTTTTATCTTTTGTCAATATTGGGCTTCTGTGCAAGATTTATGGGAGAGAGGGTTCCACACCTCAAATTTAAAAACCGACATGAGAAGACTATGAAGTTATTGGCAACATGGTCAGGGAGGAGAAACGGGTTCATTGGACAGCAGGTCTGGCTCAGTAGCTGGGAGAAAAGGCCATATGAACGGCTGTGGGCACTCTTGTGTTACAGGTCTGGTGCTGATGTTTCTGTCTGCTTCTGAGTCTCTACTCACCTCAGGCTGGCGTGGATGCTGCTCCTGTGTGCCTCGCACTCCTTGCTTGCCCACCTAGCTCCTGATGTGCTGCCTGCCTGGCTTTTGGTAAATTCTTGCTCCTTACCCTTATCTCTGTGGCCTGGAATTCTGACCTGCTTTCTGCTCTGACTTCTGGTAACTTTCTATTTCTTCACCCTATTTTGACTTCCTGGCTATCTGATTTCTTGCCTTGTCCTTGAGAAACTGTGTCCTAGGTGTCCTCTGCCTTCCTGGATCCTGGCATCAAACGGGGACCTGCTTGTCATCTACTGTGGTCCTCCCCAGCACTATCTGGTTTTAAGCTGAGCTCTGGGGATACGGTTCATTGGCAGCTGAATCGAGTTCAATAATATGCTGGGACTGGAAAATGGGGACCAGGATCCGGATGTGGCGACCTACTAGATGGAAAGAAAAAATAATTTACATCCACGGTGAAGTTATACTTCACGTAGTACTTTCATACATGTGTCTCATTTCATTCTCATTACAATCTAGTGAGATTGCGATGTTTTTATGTCTCTCTTACACACAAGGGATATGATTTACTGAAGGTAGAACTGGAAGTAGAACCTGGGTCTTTTGACTCTTAAGTCCTGGACTGGGGTGTAGGAGATAAGAACAGGCTCAGTGCTAAGGCAATGAAGAGAAGGATCTTGTTCATGGGAATTAGGAATGGCCTGACTAGGGCTTGGATGTATTGGTCATGGGAGGGAGATAAGAGGCAGGGTCAGCCACAGAGGCTCCATAGTCAAAGGTGGGCTGGCAGAGGGGTGAGGAGGGGGCTCCATGGCACCATCCCCAGATAGGCTGTTGCCATGGAATCAGGAGTGAGTCCTGTGGGATCAGGCTGGTCTGGTTCCTACAGACTATAGATTTGAAATGTTCCTGGCCCATGTCTTTTAATTTTTATTTTTTAAGATTCTATTTCTTTATTTTGAGAGAGGGAGAAAGAGAGAGAGTGTGTGCACTGGGGGAAGGGCAGTGGGAGAGAGAGAATCTCAAGCAGATTTCGCAAGCAGCTGTATGCTGAGCACAGTGCCTGACTCAGGGCTCAGTCTAACGACACTGAGATCATGACCTGAGCCAAACTCAAGAGTTGGAAGCTTAACCAAAGTCCCCATGGCCCATGCATTTGAGACATGTTAGCTGAAGGTCCCATTCCTCGACCTGGTGGGCTGCATTTGAGATGGCCTTGATTGGAAGCATCTAAGTATTTTCCCTGCCCTGTGGCCATGAAAACTTGCAGGGTAATTCCAGAGGACTCGTGGCTCATTGTTCTGCAGTGTAGAAAGAGGAACGACAGTGACCGTGTGGGGCAAACAGGAGGAGGAACCTGGTCTCCACATCCCTGTGCCTTGGAACACTTCCCATTTGCTATCACTTGGTTCACATGGCATCTCATCCCTGGGTTTGCTTGATCTTTACCTTTATTAACGGGTGGCTTTGGGTTGGGTTACTAAAGTCACGGACACTTTAAAGTTGATTGAGAAAGGAAATGAGTTAGGTCTGCTCTATTCCTAAGCCTTACAGAACACCTTTAGCAGCCCACCCCTGGTGGTTGTCAGAGCAAGTCTGGTTGGCTGCTGCTTACCATGGAAGATAGGATTTGGTCGCCTCCATGCAGGCCATGATGGGTGCATTTTCTTTTGAAAATTAGCACCAGCAACAAAATCAAGTAAAAATAAGTCTGCCTTTTATTTTCACTGTCCATATGCAATTCTAAATAATATTAATGATAAAATACTCCTCTCTTCTAGGGTGGGCTTCTCTCCCCACTGTTTGGTACACTACTGAATCTAGAATCAGTAGATGTGGTTTTGTGTCCTAGCCCTGACCTCAGGGCCAGCTAGCTGGCCCAACTACCAAGTCACCTCCTTAGGCCTCTGTTTTCTTTTCTGTGAAATGGAACTATGAAGGATACCTGCAAATATTAAAAAAGAGAATAAATAGACAATTAGCTTATAAAGAGAAAAGCTGGATATCAGTGTTGTAGTATCCCAGTGCTATGCAAAATCTAAATGGTGTGAGATCTGGTTTATGTTCGGGTTATTCTTTTTTGGCAGTGAAAAACCACCTCCTTTCTTGGAGGTGACTGAGCCAGGCTCTTCCATAGAGTTGAGGAGCTGGTGTTGGAGACATAACACCGTTTTTGGCACCAAGAAACCTTTCTAGGTTTACACCTTTTTATTTGATTTCTGGGCAGACAATAGGACACCCTCATGGGGTGCCACCTTGGGCACTACTGAGTTTCTGAATGAGGCCTATCTGCCTCACTCTGTGCAGGCTGCTCTCCATCTTCCTGGGGTTTGGAGTGAGTGAGGAGCTGAGCCTTGTGCCTGAGAAGAGGGGTGTGCTCTTGACTTCATCTCAGGAGAGTGTGCTGGCGGAAGTAGGGAGGCTTACTTGTGTCTAGGGATTGCCCATCTGTCACTAAACCATGCTACGTGACTTTTGCAAGACACCCTCAGGAGCAGAGTTCCACCCCGCCCCTCCATGCCTCCTTCCCTTCTATAGCACTAGATGGGAAAACCCTTTCTCAGGCATCATTTATGATTTCCCCTGTCATGTGGCCAGGCCAGGTGTTCTCACCCCTGTTTGACAGGGAAGGAGATTGAAGCCCAAGGATTTGAACAGGCTGCTCCAGGTCAAGGTGGGGCTCTGCCTAGAACCCACATGGAGAATGAAGGGAAAGCCCTTATGTCTGTTCAGTTTGTCACCAGCTTTTTGAAGCTTTCTGACAGAAGCTTTCTGAGGTGAGACCTCAGGTGGCAGGTGGAGAAACACAAACCAGAAAGGCAGGGCCTTGTGCCAGCCCATGAGGCTCTGATGGCAGGACCAAGAATTGGGCCTCCTGACCGCCAGCCAGTCCTTTGTAGTAGACCATGGGTTGGGTATTGACTGTTTGCAATGTGGGGAGGTAGGGAGGGAGGATTGGAATATGCATGCTTTGCACATGTGCGTCAGTGTTTCAGCATTCCCATAATTTAGATTTAGTATTGGCAATGACTTTCATTAGAGATTGGGTGGGTCCTCTCTGTTCCCTCTCTGGATGGCACTCTGGGTGGCTCTTTCCTAACCTAGAGGGGCCCTCACTGCCTACCCTTTGTCCCCACAGCCTAGCTGGGCAGCTTCTGCACTGTGTGACCTGAACCCCTGGCTTTGGAGCATCCTAATGGGCAGATGAGAGCACATCACCATCACTGCTTTTACCTGCCCATCTATGGATCAACAGTGCATAATAGAGAGTCATCTCAGCTCTGATATTTTTTCTACTTCAGCTCTGATTTTTGCATTCACTGTGGGCACAGTGACCAGAGCATGCCTGAATGTAAACTTCCCCTCTTGTTACGCCAAAAGCCTAGGGTAATCTTCAGTCTTAATTTGACACACTTCAATGGCAGTTCAGTATATGAATGCTGAAAAGGACAAGGAATAAAGTGAGTAACAGAAGTATAGTTTCTTCATCTGTAAAATGGAGAGAATCAGAGGACAGTTGTAAGTTGGTATTTCTCAGCCCTGGCTGTACATCAGTCACCTGGGAAGTTTTTGAATATTTCAGTTCCCAGACTGCAGCCCACCCAGACTCAGGAGGTTGGAATCTCTGGGGATGAGACCCAGGCAGCCAGATTTTAAATTGCCTGGGTGATTATGATGCACAGCCAGTTGAGAACCACTGCTCCAAGGGCTAAGTTGGCTAAGTGCTTACAACAATGTTATTCCTATATCTGGCTGAGCACTAGAATCATCAGGAGGACTTTTAAAATGACACTGATTCCCCGGCCATATATTGTACACCATTTAAATCAGTGACTTCTGTGGTGCCTCTTGCTTGGCCTTCATATGAGCAATAAACTAGTAACAGAATAGCTATCATTCATTAGAGCTGACCATGGCCCAGCACAGTAGATATTCCAGTCATCACGATTCCCTAGTAGGGAGTCATGATTCCCATTCTATGGATGAGAAAACTGATGCTCAGAGTAGGCAGCCACTTGCCCCAGGTGACAGTGTGAGTTCCCTGAGTCCTGGCCTGCTTTTCCTGGAAGGCTGCTTTTGCTCCTAAAGTCTCATGGCCTGGGCCCGGCCCTCATGGAACATCTTCTCCCCTTTTCTCAGTAATGGCCCAACAAGAGGGGCAAACCCATAAGTAGCTTACACTCTCCTTGGGCTCCCATTAGGCTCCTTGGGGCAGGTTGGGCAGGGATCCTTCCTCTAGGAAGAGAGGGGAGAGGAGTGGTGTGGCTTGATATTTGGCTCCATTATTCACCCACTCTCAAAATACCTCTTTTTGGTAGGAGGAAGTCACCTGCATATTAGGACTGACTCTTAGTGACTTCGCATTGCTAAAGGTGCTTTCAGAGGAGAAAACTCAACCAGGAAAAAGCAAACACTCATTTACTTTTTTGAGACTTTGAGGAATTTTTAAGTCATGTGATAAAAAAATGTCTCCGTTTCCCTCATAAGACAAGGTGGGGAGAGGGGTAGTGTATCTCAAGGTGACTTAAAATATTTCTCTCTGCTTTATAAAAACCCTGCACCTTCACATCTGTGTTCTATAAGCTTAAACAAAAAGCTTAAAATCCTTAAGCTTTGGTTTCCCTATCAGTCAGCTAGAAAGAGTGTGAGCCCTGTGTGCCCCTAGGCCTCCTGATGCCAGGCCCCTAAGATGTCAGAGAAAAGAAAAAACTGGCCATCCTGACATTAAGACTCACAATTGCCTGGGACTGGAAGCTATGTCAGGTGTTTGCTGACACTCACTAAGGGACCCAATGTCTCTGAGGCCCAAAGTAGTTCCAAGGGACCAGCTATGTTAGAGATCTCACTGAATGTATTCACTCTGGTTTTGGGAGGCCTGGCTTCACTCCACCTGTGTCAGCCCCTGGTGTGTAGACAGCCAGGAGCCTATATTCAGGGCATAAATAGCTGAAACTTTAGAGTAGGTAGGCAATGTAGTATAAGTTTGGTTCCACAAAACCATCTCTGTCCATCCTAACCCAGTCCCCAGGACCTTATCATTTCCCAGCGCTCCCTCTGTACCTGTTGGCAGCACTGAGTGAATGGAGGATGAGAGCATGGAGAGATACAGAAATATGTGTCGGGTGACATCTCTAAGGTGGTTGCCATAGAATGCTATTTAAGTATTGGCATATCTATCCATTGCTTCCTCTACTTGACTTTTTTTTTTTCCACTTAGGTTTATTTTGAAGGCTGTCTCACTGAGGATTATTCTAGGAATGGAGTGGTTCAGATGTGATGCTATTTTCTGAGGTTGAGGCAAATATCTGGAGAATTTCATTGTGTGTAACTCTTACCCCAGAGCCACTAAGAGAGTACATCCTGTGTGTGGGGTGTGCTGCTCCCTTATTAAGCTGGACCTGAAAATTTTCGGTGATCTGTCTTAAGCAGTGGGTATTGTGGGTGAGAAAACGTGGGGCAGTTGTGGAAAATGGTGGAAGAAGAGTGGGAGGACCCCAAAAAGGGGCAGTCTCCAGAGACCTAGAGCTGCTTACCCACCCTGCCCACCTAAACTGAGATCGTGAACAGAAGGCTACTGCCCTTCCCTGTAGATTGGGCTATCCTTGGAGCACTCAGAGCAGCTGGCTCAGGGACACCTGTCACTGGCATGGACGCCATTTCATGGTGGTTGTATTGGTCCCCAGTGAAGCATTTCCAGACCCAGACCTGAAGGGCACTAAGCAGAGTCTTGACTTCTATAACTACTTAGTGGCTTTGTGGACAGGGCTGGGTACCTGGCTTGGCCATTAACTCTGTGATGACTTCACACTTGTCACTTGACCTCCTCTATGCCTCAGTTTTCTAACACTTTACAACTCTGTGGTCCCATCAGCCCTCTCACCATGACGAACTCCCACTTAGGGTTATTAACAGTGTTAGGCTACCTCTACCCACCCTGCCTCTGCCAGTATCCCACCAACCCAGCCAGCATATCCTCTGGCCTTGTCTTTACATTAAATGCATCACCCTCATATTTGCTCTGTTACCCAACTGAGGACCTGCTTTGCTCAGGTCATTAAGATTTTATTTGTTGGGAGGAGGTTAGGAGCAAAGGTACCAACATAAGAATATAGAGATATTATAATTATAAATGGATGAATTCATGCTTGTATCCAGATAAGGCACACCCAAACAAGTAACTGTTAGTATTTTGACCATGCCAATCTGATCTTTGTGTTTTTCCTTTTTAGTCTTTACATTATATAGTATAAGCCTTTGGACATTGTGATTTTATCTAGTGGATACTGAACTTGGGTTCTAATCTAACAGATTTAGGAATGATGAGGCTGTATTATCCTGATCAAATCAATAACCTTTCAGGGCCTCAGTGGTCACATCTGTACACTGGGAATGACAATACTAACATTCGTTCCTAGTAAAGGAAAGGGTTCATATGAACAAAAGGGAAGCTCAGTACCTGCCCCATCTCAGCCACTGGTTAATGGGCAGGTGAGGATGCTGGCTGGTGGCATGACTTGTCCTACCCGCAGAATGACTCTAAATTAGTGTGGCCTGGGGGCTGATAACTGGGTCACTTCCTCCATGGACACAGTAACACCCCGACTGTGCCGGTCTGTGTCCCCACAGCGGCCAGTTTGCCATTGTGAAGAAGTGCCGAGAGAAGAGCACGGGGCTGGAGTACGCGGCCAAGTTCATCAAAAAGCGTCAGAGTCGGGCCAGCCGGCGGGGCGTGTGCCGGGAGGAGATCGAGCGGGAGGTGAGCATCCTGCGGCAGGTGCTTCACCCGAACGTCATCACACTGCACGATGTCTTCGAGAACCGCACCGACGTGGTGCTCATCCTTGAACTGTGAGTGGGTGCCCGGGACCCATGGTGGGCATGAGGACAGGTAGGGTGGTGGGTGCTCCAGCCACGGGCCCCAGAGGGCAGCAGCAAGCAGTCCTAAGTTCTGTCCAGAGGAGGTGAAGTCAGCGGTGGGTGGTTTCCCGTGGTTATCCCCACCCCCTCTTTCTGAACCTGGGTCAAAGGTCAGTGGGTTTGCTGAGCAACAGGGACAAAGGACTAGGTCTACGTCTGGCTTTTTATTGGACCCTGGGAATAAAAGGGAAGCAGTGCTGGCTCTGGGGTCATTTCCTGGCTGGAGAGCACCTGGGAGGATGGTGGGGGGCGGGGTGTAAGAAGGTGGTAGGAGAGAAGGAAAGCCTGTCCAGGAACGGTCTTCTCTATGAGGAGGAGAGGGACAAACATCTTCCAGGCTCTGCAAAGCCCTTCTCCAGCCCTTTCGTGGGAACCCCCAACCCCAACCTCCCCACATTTATGCTGTTTGATGCCTTCATTATCGTAATAATAGCCATTATTTAGAAAGCCCTACTGTAAGCCAATCATTTGTCAGATGCTTCGTGTTTGCTATCTTGTTCAGTCCTCCCAAAGACTATCGAGGGAAGTGTCCTACTAGCATGGAGGGGCTACTCTGTGTTCACTGTACTGAGCACTTCTATTACCTTACTTAATCTTCCTAACATTCTCACAGAGACTCTTATTCTGCTCATTTTGCAGACAAGAACACTGAGAGGCCAGGTCACTTATAGACCCTATAGCCAGGAAGAGGTGGGGCCAGAACTTGAATCTATAGCAATGAGCATGAGCTGGGAGGGCCTTATGCTGGCTTAGCTGGGGAAGATGTCACAGTCTGGTGATACCAAGGCTCCGGGGACTGGCAACCTGGTGTCCCTCCTGGAGGTGTCTCCATGGAATGCGGAGATGGGGCTCTGGCAGGCAACAGAGTTTGAGTTGGACTGTGGCACAAGTCACAATGGCTGTGTTCAGTCAAGCAGCAAGACTGGTGTTGGGGTGTGGTGCCTGGGTGGCTCAGTCAGTTAAGCATCTGCCTTTGGCTCAGGTCATGATCTTGGGGTCCTGGGACGGAGTCCTGCATGGGGCCTCCCTGCTCAGAGGGGAGTCTGCTTCTCCTTCCCCCCTCCTCATGCTCTCTCTCACCTCCCCCTCTCTCAAATAAATGAACAAAATCTTAAAAATATAAAAAAAAGAGACTGGTGTTGGGAATGTTCTGAGCCTCATAGACATGTATGCATCTGCCAGTTAACAGAGGACTGGTGGAATTTGCTTTGGTAATCCCTGACTTTGTGACCTCGGGCAAGTCCCCTCCCTCCTTTGAGCTTCAGCTCTCATCTATAAATGTGGCAGCTATCCTTAACCTGCCTACAGGTTGGGTGGACCACCTGACTTTTGAAAGAATTCTAATTTGAGAGCTAAGCCCTTGTATTACCAGGATATAGATTTATGTAGCAGATGGCCATTTGCATACTCTTGCATTTGATGCTTAAATTATCCATCTCACTGTTTAAATTCATAGGGTTGCCTGTGCTATTCCTTTCTTACTCCAGCATCCTTCATGTCTCTCCCATGAACCTCCCAGCCAGTTGGACTAGTTGGCGTATGCTGCTGCCTGACTCAGCAAGCCTGGGGGCGTCCCACAGGTGTGTTCAGGCACGTGGACAGCCCAAGGTGTGGCATGCGGCAGGGCTCAGGGAACCATGCACTCTGGTTCCCAGCAGAGTGACAAGCCCACCTCCACTGGGAAGGCGAGGCCACTGCTTTAAAAAACTTCCCAGCAACTGAAAAGAAATTACATTCATAATCCTACCACCCAAACATAGCTATTTATGTTTTTCTGTGGTTCCTCTCAGTCTTTATCTATTTGTATACAATCATTGTACTTGTACAATTTCTTGCTCTATTTTTTCCCTCAGCATAATATCACCAAAAATTTTTTTTCTTTTAACTGAGGATGTCATGTTTCATTGAATTGCGTACTCATATATCCCTATTGTTGGGCATTTGGGTTTTTTTCCCAGCTTTTAAACCATTACAAATTTATTGCCATAAAACAAATTTCTTCCCATAATATCCCACTTTCTTTTGAATTGATCCTTTCAGATCAATTCCCAGGAAGGGGATGACTAGGCTGACATTTGTAGGTATCTTCTTGACAGCCTCACTTTCATGGGACGGTGTTAATCAACCAGTATGACCTATAACATAGGAACATTCCTATTTGCCTGTAGTGTTGTCAGCCCTGGGTCATTTTTTTTTTTTTTTTAAGATTTGATTTATTTATTCATGAGAGACACAAAGAGAGGGGCAGAGACATAGACAGAGGGAAAAGCGGGCTCCCTGTGGGGAACCTGATGCAGGACTTAATCCCAGGACCCCAGGATCACAACCTGAGCTGAAGGCAGATGCTCAACCACTGAGCCACCCAGGCGTCCCTCTGGGTCATTTGTTTTAAAGTAAGATTCAGTATTTATTGACCTTTATAGTCATAAAATGATTCTTTGTTGTCATTTTTATTTTGATAAAATTAAAGAATTTTGTTCTTTAATTGCTGGGGAAATTGTCTGCTTCTCCCTGTTTGTAAACCCTAGGGGTCAGGATCTGGGATGGTCTTGAGATGTTCCTGTTCCTCCCAGCAAGGCCCATGGTCAGCAACAGTTACGTGACCTCTTCTAGTGAGCTGTCACCATCCATGCCACCAGTGTGACTTGCATGAGCTGCCATGCTTGTTCGGTTCTATCTATTCATAGTTTCTTTGTTTCCTTTTCTTTAAAGCTGTCTCATTGTTCTCAAGGTGCTTGTCTATGCAATACTAGCAACTGCTAAGGCTGTACTGAAGCCATATGTGCCAGGAGGGTCCTCCCCAAGAGGGAGGACTCCTGAGAGAGAAGGGCTTTTCATGGGTTTCTGTGTTTGAACTTGGTGATCCCTATTGGGCTGATCAGCAGCCTTTGGGCCCCCAGTCTTCATGGTGCCCTAATAGGTTAATGGGTCTGCCCAATGCTTAAGCATGAGTATTGGTGCCTGCCTATTCAGTTGAAATTGCAGGTTTTGTGGATGGGTTCACCCCAATCCCACTGCCCCTCTCAGCAACTGTTGTCTGGTGCAGGGCATGCTCTTGCTTAAGCCCCCTTTAGCTATTGTTACTCCATCCATGACCTTAGTGGCAGCTGCCTCTGGTCAGGGCTGTTGAAGGCAAGGATGGAAAGGATTTGGTTTTTCCATATAAGTTGACTTCTGTATAGCATAAAGAATATTTTCAAAGTCTCAGTACATCAACTCATGTCATATGTGGAGCTTGCTCTGAAAAATGTTAAGTTAGCCTCAGAAGGGTTGGACAGGCCTCCCATCCAGGCTCCTGATGGCCCTGGGGCCTCCTGGACTCCAGGATAATGGGAAGCAATCCCCAGGCAATTGCATATACCACAGAATGGCCTGGCAGGATGCCCCAAGGGATCAGCAGGGCTTCCTAGCACCCCAGATTGAGTGCAGCTCCCTGGGCCCGAGCAGCTCCAGCAGGATCCTTCCCAAATCACTGCCTACGCAGATCGTTTCAGTATGGGTGCACAGTGAGTCTGAAAAGCGTTTCCAGCAGGCAGAGCAACCGGGGAGGAGGAAGATCAGCTTAGCAGGAAGGGGACTGGTCCTGGGGATGCTGAGAGGAGAGCAGAAGAGGCTCCAACTCTTAGAATTTGCTTTTGACCTTTAAGCTGAAGAGGTTTGGGATATGAGAGGAGAGAAATTTGGGAGGAAACAGGGTGCTCCAGGGAAGAGGCTTTGGGGCTGAGAAATCCTGGGGAAAAACTATGGGGGAGAAAAATGAACAAAACCTTGAGGAGAGCTATGTGGGTGTCCCCAGCCTGGATGTCCAGACTTGGACATTTACCCCTGTGGGCCTCCCCCCTTTCCAGGGCTCTGGGGGAGATTCTGAGGACCACTGTAGCTATTATTCCCTTCTTTATCCAGAGGAGACCATGTCTTACCCACTCTCCTGCCCAGATCACGCCTTCAAACAGAGTGGCTGATTATTGCCTCCCAAAGTCCTCACCCAGCCTGGGCCTTCATGTCAGTGTCTTTGAGTGACAGGACACATCCAGATGTATTAGAATCTCATGAGATTCTTTAATACTTATGTAGCCTTCTATTTAAGGTAGGAAGGGTAGGATGTGCCTGAGGCCACAACCTAACAGGACCCAGCAGGAAGTACAGGAAACAAGGGCCAGGCAGGGTTCTGTGTTGCAGAGGGGGCGGGGTGGGGAGGTGGGGGTGGGGATTTAAACATTTGCACCAGCCTCCAGACAGGTCCCTTGCAGATGCCAAGGCGTCATTTCTCTATGATACAGACTATTCTATATTATGCTGATATTTTTAATGCTTTTCTCCCTTTGTTCCTTTATCCGCCTACCTTCTATTGAATGCCTTTGTTACACAAGGTGCTGTGGAAGCAAAGATAACCTAGCTAGGGAGAGAGAAGGACAGGTAACAATAGTGTGGTGTGATGAGGGCTTGAATGTGGCTGAACAGGGATGTCAGAGGACTGCGCAATGCTCGGGGTGGCTTTGAGCTTTTCCTTTTCACACCAACTTGGCCTTTATAATGTGGACACAGCGGGGAGAAATACACATGGTGGATGGGGGCTGAGAAGATCTGGCTCCAAATCCTGGTTCTATGACTTACTGTGTGACCTTGGGCAAGTCACTTGCTCTCTAGGGGGCCTCAGTTTCTCATCTGGAAAATCAGGACAGAAGTTCCATCCACCCACTGGGGTAGATAGGAGTCTTGAGTGAGAGAATGCTTGGGGAAGCACAGTGCACAGGTGACAAATGTAGAATAAACTTGGAATCGAATGCCCTTCTAGCACTGTCACGCCTAACAATGATATGGTGTGTGACATTTACTTCCAGGACTTTATCAAGGGTCTCCTAGCACTTGTCCAAATCTACAGCAAGAACCGCCCCCCCACCTTCCCAGGGGGCAATAGGCTCGGTTTTCTCCTCATTCCTATTTTTTTTAAACTCTTTTTTAAAAAAAGATGTGTTTAGTTATTTGAGAGAAAGAAAGAGCACGCATGAGCAGGGGGAGGGACAGAGGGAGAGAGAGAAGCAGGCTCCCTGCTGAGTTCAGAGCCCAATGCAGGGTTCAATCCTACCACCCCAAGATCCTGACCTGAGGAGAAATCAAGTTGGACACTTAACCAACTGAGCCACTGAGGTTCCCCATCCTCATTCCTGTTTTGCAAGAAGAAAAGCCAGGTCCTGGAACTCTCACGTGCAGCGCCCCAAGGGGAAGTTTGGGTCTGTGTCAGGGAAGGATTGGGACCACCACCGTCTGGCCCTTTGATCAAGGCCCACAGAGCAAACTCAGGGTTACTCCTTCAGCAGCTGAGAGGGGGCTCTAGTTTCTAGCACCTGCTCAGGGGGAAGATGACTTCACCCATGAGACACATGGAAAAGTAGTGCCCCAGCCTCATCTCAAACACCAAGGCAGCCACTGCAGGCTGCACCCAGCTGACTGAGTAGGGGACAGCGAGGCGCTAACGGATGGCATGTTCACAGGCGCCACCTCACTTCGCTCTCTCTTCACCCATTTGCCACGTCCCCCACCTTCTCTAAATAGTTACTCAGCGTCTATTATGTGGTAGACACTAGACATAAAGATGAGGACCTGATTCATGGCTCCTGCCCTTGAGAAACTCACACCCCAGCGGGAACAGAGGCTTCTGACATGCATCTGTCTGCCACAGGTAGACATTTTTAACCTATTTGGCAGATGACTGATGACTGAGGTGGAGAGTGTTGCGCTAGTCAGTGACAGAACCAGCATGCTGGCAGGTGTGCACCTCAGCCCTGAGGCCGGCCACCGCACAGGGACTTACTGCCACAGACACACCTTGTGCTCCTCCTCATCCCTGTGCCTTTGCTGGCGCTGTTTTCCTTGCTGCCTCCATCCAGACCCTCCCCAAGCCTCACTGCATTCCCAGCACCTTCTCCCACTGTGTCAGCCCACACTAACCACATGTGACAAACAATAACATCATGGCGGGAGCCCCTGCTGGTGGAGTGCTGGCCTTGCTGGGTCACTGGGCTGAGTGCCTTCCTTATTGCACCGACTCATTTGCTCTTCGGAACGAGGTGAGCACGTAGACATTCTCATGACCCCCAGTCCCTGACAGAGTTAGTGCAGCTCATCTCCAGTCTACACATTCACCTGAGAAGACAATGTTGGACTGTGACCAGGGCCTGGACATGTCCTTCACTGCACACCCCCCTACTCGGAGATCTTGCATGGCCACTTCCCCTCCTGTGGGCCTTGGTTTCCTCATCTGTTATGGAAGAACTGCCAGGTGATGATGGTCATTATGAGGGAGGGCGGCTGAGGGAGATTGTGGAGTCTCCCCCTGCCCCCATGGAAATTTACTGGTAATTTCTTATTATGATGGAATATATACAGAAGCAGAAAGAATAACATAAGGAACCCTCATATGTCCATCACCCAGCTTCAAATGATCACCATTATGCCAGTCTTGTTTTATGTAAAATTCCTATGCCCACACCTGCCCCCACTCCAACTGTTTGTTTGCTGGAATATTTTAGAGCAAATCTCAGATATCCTGTCACTTTACACATAAATACTGTAGTGTGCATCTCTAACTGATGACAGTTTTTAAAAACATGCCCATTGTGTATGTATTACACCTGGCGGAAATATCCAGCCAAGGCCTCGGGACCACCGAGGGTGTGTCCACTCCAGTCCATATGTTTTTCTGATAGACCCAGAGATACCTTCTTATGGTTGTTTTATTTGAATTAGCTTCCAAATGAGGTCTACATACTGCATCTGGTTCTTTGGCCTCTTCTATCTCATTTCCTATAGCAGTTCTCCTTCCCCTTCTTCTTTGGTGCCATTGATTTGTTGGAAAAACTAGGTCATTTGTTCCATTGATTGTCTCACAGCCTGGATTTGGCTTATTCCTTCCTCATGCTTGTTAGTTAACTTGTTCCTCTATGTCTCTTATTTCCTCTAAACTAATAGATCTAAATGAGATACTCTCCATATTGGCTCTGTTCAATAGAAATATAATATGAACCACATATGTGATTTTACATTTTCTAGTAGCCACAGTGAATAAGAAGTAAAAAGAAAGAGGTAAATCAATTTTGTAATATTTTTTATTTAATCCAATATATACAAAATATTATCATTTTAACATGTAATCGATAAAAAATCATTAATGAGACATTTTACATTCTTTTTTCCATATTCCATCTTCAAAGCCCAGTGTGCATTTTTTAAAGATTTTGTTTATTTATTCATGAGAGACACACAGAGAGGCAGAGACATAGGCAGAGGGAGAACAGAGGGAGAAACAGGCTCCCTGTGGGGAGCCTGATGTGGGACTTGCTCCCAGGACCCCAAGATCATGACCTGAGCCAAAGGCAGACACTCAACCACTGAGCCACCCAGGTGTCCTGCCCAGTGTGTATTTTACACTTACAGCACATTGACTTCATTCTCAATGTAATGGTTAGCATGAAATACAATCCTATCAAAACAATAAAGTTGTGTTTACAGGAAAACTTTTTACACCACTTCAGTTTTTGAACTAAAATGACTTCAAATGAAATAAAAATTTAAATTCAGTTCCTGGGTTGCATTAGCCATATTTCAGATGCTTAGTAGCCATGTGTGACTATTGACTACTATATTGGAGAATGTTCCTAGCGGACATTTCCATCACTACAGAAAATTCTGTTGGATAGCACTGAAGAGGCTTCAGCAGATGTAGGTATGAAATACCTCATAGGTGTTGCTGTATATTTTCCTGTTGTATCCCATCATGTCCAGTTGTTGTGTTTTTCATGGTGCTGGGATTGATTAGTGGGTCCATGGGTGCTTTTGGATATTTTTAAAGAAAGGAGAAAAGGAAATTTCAGTGCTCTTTGTTTAGAATGAACTAGGTGGCAGGAAATGAGTGATTCCCCAAACTGGGACAGAAGCCATTCTGGCCATATAAAGAATCATCTGAGGACACTCAGTCTGATATAGTGGTTGAAAGTCATTCTGCCTGGATTTGAATCCTGACTGCCACTTACTAGCTCCATGACCTTGGGCAAGTCAGTTAACCTCACTGAGCCTCTGGGTTGTCTTTTTTTTCTTTTTCTCTTTTCTTTCTTTCTTTCTTTCTTTCTTTCTTTCTTTCTTTCTTTCTTTCTTCTTTCTTTCTCTTTTTTTCTTTCTTTCTTATTCATGTATTTATTCATGAGAGTAGGCAGAGACATAAGCAGAGGGAAGAGCAGGTCTCCTGCAGGGAACCCAATGTGGGAGTCAGTCCCCAAACCCCAGGATCACATGAGCCAAAGGCAAACGCTCAACCACTGAGCCACCTAGGTGTCCGTGAGCCTCTGTTTTTTCAACTGTGAAATAGGAAAATGCTAGTACTTAGCTTATAAGGTATTGCAATGGTTAAATGAGATAATGTGCCTAAGGCACACATAATGCACAGAGTAAATATTCAATGGTATGAATTACTAGTATTATTTATTGTTGTAAAATTATAGGTTCCAAGGTTTGGGGGTTAGAGGATCTAATTGGTTAGGGTCTGTGGTAGGACCTGGGATCTGCATTTTAAACAAGTTCTCCAGGTGATCCTAAGTTCTTGGAACCTCCTGGCCCACATCCCTTCCCAATGTCTTTCCCTGGGGTGACCCTTGGCTCTATCTCAGCCCCAAAGAAGCACATCCTGGCGGGATACCCCAGTGTCCATCAGAGGACAAACAAGCCCAGTAAGGTTGCCAGATTCAGCAAATAAAAATCCCCTATTTTATCTGGCAATCCCAGATCCCTAATTCAGTTACAAATGTAAACTAGTATTTACAGGGGAGGTGGTTTTTTGCTCTGTGGGCCTCTATTCCTGCCATATCTACCATAAGGTTTAAGTGTGAAGTGTGAGGACAAAAGTAGCATTTTCAGGTTTTTTAGATGGGTCTAGAATCCATGCCTAGATTCTCTTGAGCTTGGAAGGCCATCTTTTGTAAAATGAAAGGGCTTTAGGAGCCATTTTACTCAATCTGTTCATTTTGCAGGTAGGGAAACTAAGGTCTGCCTGGGAATGGGGGTGGGGTGAGGGGGGGAGTTGGGGAGTGAGTTGTCCGAGATCAGTGGCAAAGTCGGTTCCTGGTGCTGACTGGACAGGGGCCCCCAGAGATGGGGAAGGATATCCTGCCATATGCCCAGATGGTGGGGGATCAGGTTCAGGAGCTGCCACCCATGACCTGGCCTCCTGGCCTCCTAACACACGGAGCTGACGGTGCCTGGCCCCCACCCCACACTGGTGTCTTGCAGGGTGTCAGGAGGAGAGCTCTTCGACTTCCTGGCCCAGAAGGAGTCTCTGAGTGAGGAGGAGGCCACCAGCTTCATCAAGCAGATCCTGGACGGGGTGAACTACCTTCATGCCAAGAAAATTGCTCACTTTGATCTCAAGGTCAGTGAAGGAATGAGGGAGAAGAATCATTTTAGGAAGACTGGACCAATCCCTTCTGACATCGCTGCCAGGAAGGGCTCGGTGCCCATTTGGCCGTCTTCCCTTGTCTTGCCATGGAAAACTCTGAGCTCCTGGGAAAGAAATGAGGCCACAGAAAGCATCCCTCTCCTCAGTTTCATTTCACACATCAGGCTTTCTTCACACAGGAGCTGACTGCAAGAAGCTTCTCACTCAGACCACAGATACCTTATCTCTTTCAGGCAGCAGGTGGGGTGTAATTTTTAAATAGTAGACCAGTGACAGGAAACTTGAAACCAAACACATTTCACAAGACTGGACTCTTCAGTAACCAAGAACTAACTTGTCAGGGGGCAGAAGTGGAAGTGTTGGGGTGAGGACTGCTGAGGTTGGCTGGCTCTCCAGGCCCCACACAGCCTCTGGCACCCCTGGCCCAGAGGTCATCAGTCTTGGATCGCAGGAACCGCTGGCTGTCCTCTCTGTTCCCATCCCCTACTGTGGCCACAAAACTGCTTCTAAGGGCCACTGATCATTTGTGGTAACTGGTATTCAGTGTCAAGAAAGTTCACTGTGACCACGTAGGACCTCATAAAGCAAGAGTGTGGTCAAAGTGGAAGGATAAGTTCCCATGGTAACTGAGCTCAGTTTAGTAGACTGATGAGCCTTTCCAGATACCCGAAGTATAAAGATCCTCTAACTGGTGATCGGAGGGACCTATTTATTGGGGTGAAGACCCACACATTTTTCTATCTAGAAATTCCTGTTGTGTTTCAAGCATTGTGCCAGGTATCACTACAGATACAAAAATCAACTGAGGCTCTGTCTGGGCTCAGTTCCTCTTTTCTAGGAAACCTAACACAGGGGACAGAAAAGAATGATCAACAACTCTAAGTGCTGCAGTAGAAGGAAGTATAGGGGAGCTGGGGAGCTCAGAGGAGGGGGCATCTAAGTCAGACTGCAGTATCTGAGGGGGCTTCCTGGAAGAGATGATCTTTGAGTTGAGTTTCAAACGACTGGTAGAAGTTATCAAAGGGGAAGGATCTTCTAAGGGACAGAGGCTAGCAGTGTACATGGTCCCAAAATTGCACAATGTATTCAGGGAAGTACAGGCAAAGTGGCAATGTTCTGAATGGCTGGAGAGCAAGCCAGGAGGAGAGCAGAAGGCAGATACAAGGGCGTGAGAGCTAAACCAAAGAGGTTGAACTTTACCCTAAGGGATAAGGGCTGGGTGTGTGTGTGTGGGGGGGGCATGTCAAGTGATCAGGGAGGTGAGGCAAGCAGATGTGTGTTTCAGAAGGATCCTTCTGGCTGGAAGGATGGATAGAGCGGGGACACCTGGAGGCTGGGGCCCAGCTGGGAGGCCAGTGCAGTAATGAGGATGAGACATGGAAAGTGCCAAACTAAAGAGGGGACAGATTGAGGATCTACTACAGGGTTGATCTGAGGTTTTGATTAGGTGCCTAATTAGTGGTGAAGGATGAGGAAGAGGGCAGAGTCCAAGATGACAGGCAAGTTATGACTTGGGGGCACCAGCCCAGAGAGGGCATGGCATGCCCGTGGTCTTACAGCAAAGGCATCAGGCAGTGGGCTCAGTTCTTTTTTTTAAAAAATATTTTATTTATTTATTGATGAGAGACAGAGAGAGAGGCAGAGACATAGGCAGAGGGAGAAACAGAGGGAGAAGCAGGCTCCCTGTGGGGAGCCTGATGTGAGATTTGATCCTGGGACTCCAGGATCACGCCCTGAGCCAAAGGCAGACGCACAACCACTGAGCCACCCAGGCATCCCAATGTAGGCTCAGTTCTTGCCATGGACCCCGCCCCAGCTCTTACTCTGCCCCATGGGGTGACTTGCTGTGATTCCCCTCAGAGAGGTCCTTCCTCCTTATGCTGATTGTCACAGTATTTTGAATTCCTCCAACAGAAGACACCTTGTAGCATTTCACACAGGAATCAGGGGTAAAACTTGGGAGTCATTGAGGAGGAGGTGGCCTGAGCTGACCTTTGGACCTCGGAGTGGTAGTGCACCAAGCAGAAAGTGGTCTACCTGGATTGCACTTGTGTCTCCTTCCTGACAGTACAATTGAAAGTTAACTTGTCATTTTCAGTGTCTTTACTGGCTCCAGGAGACTGGCTTCAAAATAGGCTCCTTTGTCTTTTCTCTACGAAGTCTGGTAGAGGTAGGAGGAGTTGTAATCCCATAGATGCTATGATGGCAGCAGGTTCATGCTGTTTAGTTTGCTTGTATGGCCACTGTGGTTGTGGGGAATGCTGGCTTGGAGGTGGCCACGTCGAGGTTTGATCTTCATCCTGCTATATCCCAGGATACAAATGAACCTCAGCCTTTCAGCTTTAATGCAAATAATAATAGCTACTTGGTTAAAGAGAAGCAGCATTACATGCCAAATACAAGATAGTGCTCTGTGATAGTACCTGCTATTGTTATTTCCCCTCCCAGAATAGAGGAAAAGCAAACACAACTCTTGTTACAGTATTTTGGGCCCATTAGACTAGGATAACAGTCCTGCTAGTGCAGTTCTCAGTTGCCCAGCAGAGAGCTGAGATTGCTTGCTGCTGGGGCATGTCCGGCTCCTGGGCTCAGTCTGGTTGCTTTCCACGACCTGGAGATAGTCTGGGTTTTCCCCGGATGTGTGTAGGGGGAGGATGCTGCTAACCCCCATCTTGGCCTCCTATCCTTAGAGTTGTGCAGACCTCTGCCTGCCCACCCATCTGTGGTCTCTTGGCCCAGGCCCTGCTGAGCAACTTCAGGAAGTGATGAGTAGCTGCATTACCTCATGATTGGGTAGATACTTCCTGGAGCCAGAATGTGGATATGCATGCCCCTGGCTGGAACTTTCCACCAGCTGGAGGGGATGATATAGAAAGTCCAGCTGGTAGCTTGGGGTGGGAGGAGTTCTTGGTTCCATGTTTCCCACCATATAAAAATCATTTTACATGAATATATTTTTTCTTCCCGATTTTCATTCTCTATGAGGTGCCTCTGCTTTCCTCAATTCTTGTATTCTGTTACCCGTCACCAAGTGAGTCAGGCTAGCCTTGCTGTCCCAGGGACACAGCCACCCTGTTGTCTCCATGCCCCTACCTGTTCTCCATGCTCATCTTCCAGCTTGAAGGAGCAGGTGATGGAGGAGGGGCAGCGCTCACCTGCCTCTGAATATGAACGACTTCTCCTGGGACACTACCTGTTAAGCTCTTCCTATGTTCAGTCACTCTGCTAGAGAGGTGAGGCCCTGTCCCTGCTTTTTTTTTTTTTTTTTTTTTTTTTTAAGATTTTATTCATTTATTTGACAGAGAGAGAGAGCAAGAGTGAGAGCACACAGCAGGCAGAGGAGAGGGAGAAGCAGGCCCCCAGCTGAGCAGGGAGCCCAATGCAGGGCTCCACCCCAGGACCCCAGGATCATGACCCGAGCCAAAGGCAGACACTTCACCAACTGAGCCACCCATGTGCCCCCCCCATCCCTGCCTTTGACATGCTCCTAGCTTGTGGCATAGGGCAGATAAATGGACAAATTAATGTATAATAAGCAATCTTGGTAAAACAGATCGTGGTATGCTGCAGCCCAGATATCTAGGATGGGTCCTTGTCATCTGTAGGATAAACGAACCCATTGTCAGCATGGCGTTCAGGCTTTTCATACACTACCTTAGCCCTGATTCTGACCTCATCCACCTTTCCCTACTCCAAAATGCTAGCTCCAGGCAATCAGATGACAGATACATGTTCTGGCCTCTTTCCTCTTCTGTTCATGCTATTCCCATCCAGGAAACTGCTGTTCTTCCCTTTCTCTGTCCAGGGGTTCCTTCTCGCCCCTCCTTCTAGGCCCAGCAGAAACACCATTTCCTCTGGGAAGCCTTTCCTATCCCTGCTACCTCCCAAAGCATAACTAAGAATGAACCTGCCTTTCTGCTTATGTTGCTCTTTGTACAGTCTTCTGCTGAGAATATCTATCACCATCAATCACTTTTTTTTCTAAGATGTTATGTATTTATTCATGAGAGACACACAGAGAGAGGCAGAGACATAGGCAGAGGGAGAAGCAGGGTCCCTGAGAGGAGTCTGATGTGAGATTTGATCCCAGGACCCCGGGATCAAGACCTGAGCCGAAAGCAGAGGCTCAATTGAATGAATGAGTAAATGAGTGAATGAATGCTTTGGTAAGACCAAATGCGTGCATGGATGGCAAAGCCCTTTCATATCATCTGGTAAATGCAAAAGAGGTTACAGGCAGGTTTGCATCCTGTGATGTGAACATTTATTGAGGGACTCTTGTATGCCCAGAAGTAGAGTGTCAAATATCAGTGTGATATGGTACTGGCTTCCAAGGGCCCACTGTCTACTAGGAGATGGCCATGGTAAGACGCGGTAGGGAGGCCACCTGAAATGAAACTGAAAATGAAATGAAAGCGAAGCATGACCCTCACCAACAAATGCTCACTTCCAGGGAGTAAGCCTTCTCCCTCAGCAGAGGGAATACCATGCCAGTGTGTTGTAAATACATCACAGAAAGGCCATTGATGTGGGTAGATGATGTTGCTGCGTATTACATGGATGGAAGGAACACTGGGGCTGACTGCCTCTCCGTACTAGGTAGCACCCAATGTGGGCTTCAGTACCACCCAGGGACCACACCCTGGTATGCCATCCCAACACACAAATAAAGGCCTTGTAGAGGGCGGTTTTGTGTTTATTTTGCATTTGAGAATTTCCCTTCTGAGTATTATTTCTGAGCTGCAATTTGAGAAATCAAAAATGGAAGGTCATCCTCAGGTCTGACTGGTATTTTCAGCAAAGAGAACAAGCCATGAAGATTGAAATTATATGCAAGCTAGGAACCCAGAACTCTCATGAGGTTTTTTGGTTTATATAAATAGTATTACAAAGTGAATTTCTGAACAAAGTACCTCGAAAATCCAAATTCCTCTATGCCCTGATCATCCTTTCAATTATTTTTATGTTCATGACATGATGGGGTCTGTTTGTCAAGCTTTCATAGGAATAATGCCCTTATACTTTAAATGTTTATGGCACTTTTTGTAATACAGCATGCTTATACAGTTGTTGTCTCATTTGATCCTTATGGTCACCCATTGAGGTATAAGATATTGTCCTTTTTCTTGCACACAAGGCAACTGAGATTCAGAGAGGTTAAATAACTTGTCCAAGATCACACAGGTATTAAATGACAGAGCTGGGCCTTCAACTTAGCCAATGAGGAAACACAAAGTCAAGTTGTGTGCTACCAGCTTTTCTTTCCCCAGGTTCTGACAGTGTAGATTTCTTACTTCCTTGGGCCGTGCCTCTGACACATAGTTAATCCAAAGATCTGTGCTGTGCCATGCACGTCTCCTTCACACAGTTAATTTCTCATCTGGTTACATTGTTTTTTCTTTCTCATAAGTTATTCCTTATTTTTTTAATGTATATTTAATCGGTTGCTATAAAATGTGCATGTATTTGAAAGTAGAATTTATAAGAATAAGACTGTTTCCAGACTAAAACCTGGCAGCATGAAGCAAAGGTAAGACAGGGGAGAGATTTAACTGCCAGGATAGGATGGGGTGAGATTGTGAAGGTCCAGGGCAGACCAAAGAGTCTGCATAGGTAGTCACAACCATGGAAGACTTTTCCCCTCAAAATTATTTATTATGAAAACATTTCAGAACATTTAAAGAAATTGGAGGAATACAATGGACGCCATTAGACCTTCTGCCTAGATTCAACATGTAAGCTCATTGCTTTACCTCTTTCTCTTTTTAAAAAAGAAAAAAATATATTTATATTTCTATAAAAGTATTTTTATATACATATATACCTATGCATTGAAAGAAAATTGTAGCCTCCTGACACTTCACTCTCAGCACTTCTGTAGGCATCTCCCAAGATTAAGGTCAGTCTCCTACCGACCTACCACCATTATCACACTTAAGGAAATTAACAATAATTGGTGGAAGACCTTTAATAAATGAATACACATGATTCCATTTCTGACTTTGAAAGAAAATTCTGGTAGGCAGAGATGATAGATAGGAGAGAGTAGAATAGTTGGAGGAAATGATAAGAACTTGGGAAAGAGATGACCCAATGGCTCCCCTTAGCATTTTTTAAAAAGATTTTTATTTATTTATTCATGAGAGACACAGAAAGAGGGAGAGAAGCAGAAACACAGGCAGAAGGAGAAGCAGGCTTCATGCAAGGAGTCTGATATGGGACTCGATCCTGGGACTCCAGGATCACCCCCTGGGCCGAAGGCAGGCACTAAACTGCTGAGCCACCCACGGATCCCTCCCCTTAGCATTTTTTAAGTGAGGATAGTCTTTTATGCTATTATAAAAAGTAATAACCTGCTTGCCTGAGGTTCTGTGCAGTAGTATTCTGGTAACAGCCAGATCGCCAGGAAACAAGTGTATGTACACACACACACACACACACACACACACACAAATTTACCATGAATTTTATGATATAAAGATTTGTAACACAACTTATAAACAATAAAAAAACAAAAAAACTGTTATCCTTTTTATTGTAAATTCCAGAGAGCCAATTGTTTCTCATACAACATTTTCTTTGGTTTTTGCCAAACCCTTGTATCAATAGCCAACCTATGGATGTGGTTGACACCTGACTGTAGTTCTGACAAAAATATTGGTTGATATTTTTGTCTACATTAACAAGTAAGGTGAAAATGATACAATGAAGACGTGTGTTAGAACTTTGCTCATTTGTCAATGACAGAATGACTTCTTTGCTGAGTTGGATAATAGTTTCTGTATACTGAAAAAATATGTCCTTCATTTCTGTGCTAATCACACAACAATGGCTACATATACAGCACCCTTTTACATTTAATCTGCATTATTAAGTGATCTTCTCCAGCACTTTTCAAGTCTAGAATCAAGAAGATAATAAATCAGGTCCCGATCTGTAGCATCTGCCAGTTTCCATGGTGTCAATACAGCCACCATGGCCAATTTCAAGGTACCAACATGCCACTGACCAGAGTTTAGAAGAGGAGTGCAGGGATCCCTGGGTGGCGCAGTGGTTTGGCGCCTGCCTTTGGCCCAGGGCGTGATCCTGGAGACCCGGGAGGCTCCCTGCATGGAGCCTGCTTCTCCCTCTGCCTGTGTCTCTGCCTCTCTCTCTCTGTGACTATCATAAATAAATAAAAAATAAAAATAAAAAAAAAGAAGAGGAGTGCAGTAGCACACCATTATTTAATATTTCTCCAATACAGAGATAAGGGGCAGAAATCACCTCAAGAGTATAAAATATGATTTAATAAATGAGGAAGCAATGAGTTTTATTTTATTTATTTGTTTTTTTTTTTAAGATTTTATTTATTTATTCATGAGAGACACAGAAAGAGAGAGAGGGAGAGACACACAGGCAGAGGGAGAAGTAGGCTCCATGCAGGGAGTCCAATGTGGGACTCGATCCCAGAACTCCAGGATCAGGCCCTGTGCTGAAGGCAGGCGCTAAACTGCTGAGCCACCCAGGCGTCCCAGCAATGAGTTTTAAGGATTGTTTTTAATATAACTTATTTCAATATCAGTTTATATAATTTAATATTAATATTAATATTAAAATAATATAATTATGTAGCTCCCTTAAAAACCAGCTCACAAAATTCCTGGTCTGTCATGAACCAGTAGGCACCAAGCTCCAGTACCTCCCTGGCTCTCAGAGACTTTGCACACAAAACAAGAGCGTTTTGTAACCAGGATAGTGTTATATGCAGGCTGCTGTCAACAGTGTCGTAATAACAATGGCAGCCAACGGTTATTGAGCACCTCTTAAGCGAGCAGGCTCTTGTCTCAATGCTGTATGTATGTTTACCCATTTAATACATGCAACCACCCTGTGAGGGAAGTTCTGCGGTCATACCCATTTTATAGAAAGAGGAGGTTACTTGAGGGCTCCTAGGGCTTCATTGTGTCTCCTCAGAACCCCTTACCGTACTAATATTGCCATTTTGTGGATGAGGGGCCAAGGCTCAGAGAGGTGAGTCACTTGCCAAGAGCCACACAGCTAGTGCAGGGCAGAGTGGATTCAAACCTGTGTCTGTCAGATGCCTGAGAGGATCCTCTTCAGCACTGGTTTCCCAAATATGGCCCAGTGTGCTTCTGACTTCCTTGGAGAGCTTGCTTTACAAAAGCAATACTGGAGCCTCACTCCTGGTGAGTTGATTCTGTCAGTTTGGTATTTTTTTTAAAGATTATTTATTTATTTATGTATTTGAGAGAGAGAGAGAGAACATACAAGCGAGGATAGGAGCAGAGGGAGAAGCAGACTCCCTGCTGAACGTGAAGCCCAATGCGGGGCTCAATCCCAGGACTCTTAGACCATGACCTGAGCCAAAGGCAGACTCTTAACTGACTGAGCCACCTAGGTGCCCCCAGTTTGGCATTTTTAACAGTCCCCAGGGGATTCCAGTGGGCAACTAGCTCAGAAACGAACCCCTAAAGCATAGCTTGGGGACTCAGAATGTCTTGACTCAGGCCCAGGTTCCTCACTGGTTAGGTGGGGGCACCAACCCATCCACAGCTTAGTGGCTCTGAGGATCTAATGAGATGATAAGTGGGGAAAGCCCACCACAAGTGCTAGTTTAACACAGACCATAGAGCCAATGTTGCTGATTGGCCCAAGGCTGAAAGCCAGTGGTCCTGGATGTCCTTAAAAGTGAATTTTTATTTCTCTCCATGCCACAGGAGCCTAGAGACAGAGTAGGTAGGTAGAGTAGGTTTTCCCTTCTGCTTTACCATACAGGACAATGGGAGGTCAGAACCATGGAGCAGCCTTCCCCGGTGGAGGAGGCCATGAGTGAGTGGCCAGTAGCTGTAGTTTAACAAATCCAAATGCACCGAGTTAGGGCCCTCCCCTAAGCCACAGCTGTGGGTTTTCTGGGAAAAACATGGAGCTGGGGCAGGAAGCTGCAGAGGCATCAGAGTCGAGATGGACACCCCCACTTTGCCAGCAGGCAAGGGCAACCCCAGCAGGCACCCTTGCATCAACTAGAGGAGACAGGGGAGAGAGGAGAGCACACAGGATTTGGAGTCAGCCAGAGCTTGAACCTTATCTGCCCTACTTATTACTGAGACACCCTGGGCAAGTGCTTAACTTCTCTGAGCCTCAGTTTCTTCATCTGTAAAATGGGGGTGATGATGGTGCCTGCCTCAGAGAATGAGAATTACATGAATATGGATGCTTTGTAAACTCAATGCTATAGATTGTGCTATACTGAATCCCCAGGGTGAGTGATTTTAGAAACACAGAAAGAGCATGAGAAGTAGCCTGCTCTTTGCAAGTGTGCAATCTGTTTAGGGAGGCAGGACTAACACTCAGGGCTCTCGGTGGTGGTTGAGGCTGCGGGGTGAGGCTGCTCACAAGTGTGGAGCTGGGAGAAGGAAGGAGAGCTGGACTGGGTGTTTAGATGATACTTCCTGGGGGAGAAAGAGTTTTGGCTGGGCCTGGAAGGATGGGTAGGAGTTCAGTAGGCAGATGATAAAGACTCTCATTCTGGGAAGGAGACACATGATCAAGGAAATAATCTCAGAGGTGATGCTGACAGCTACAGGTCACTTTATAAGCCCCGTTTGATCTTCTTGATAACCCTCGTGAGACAGGTTTGATCATCATTACTAATTTCTAGGTGAGAAACCTGCAGCTGACAGGCCAAGTGACTTGCTCAGTGTTGGACTGGTAAATGGCAAAACTGGGGATTGGAACCCAGGCTCTAAGGCGCTTAGCCATTATCTGTCTTGATTCCCTGAGAGCAGAATATGCAAGAGATGCGTATGTGACTGCACTGGTGGTTCATTTGTCCAGGAAACAATTCCTGAGCACCTGGGAATTGCAATGCCATCCACCCGTGGGTGCTAGGGGTGGAAATGAGCAGCAGGGCCCCTGTCCTCCTCCCAGAGCTTCAGGAGAATGGGGAGAGGACACATATGGAATGAGAGTGCAGTTAATGCTCTGGCAGAAGCATGTCGAGGTACCATGCGGGCCCTGGGGGAAACACCTAGCTGCATATGTTGGAGGGGAAGGGGTTACAGAACATGTTCCGGCATGAATGTGTTGGAGCTGTGGGGGATGGTGGAGAAGAAGCTTATGAGGAAGGCCATTCCAGCGGAGTTAACTGCAGGTTGGGGTAAGGGTGATAAGGAGGTCGGTTGGGATGTAGCAGAGGGGTGTGTGTCCAGAGGTAGCAGGGCCCTGAATGCCACATAGACGAGGACCTTGGGCATGACCACACTGGTGGTTGGGGGAGGTGGCTGCCTATGGTCTCATCTATGGTGTGCCGGGGGGGAGTGTTTGCTGCAGCACCGTGGAAAGCTGCCCATAGGGGCCTGGCAGCAGGCAGTGTTGCTTTCTCAGGTTGCCAGCACTTCCTGAATAATCTGGGGCTGTGGTCGATATTTGCAGTGAAGGTTCGTAAGAGCTTCCTTGTCCCCATAGCACAGACTGGCTGGGCCCCTGCTCTGCTGAGTGAAGCAGCCTTGCCCAGTGATAGGCTACACAGGCCCCTGGAGAGGACACTGGGCAGAGGGTTAGCAGACGTGGGCTCCACTCCTTGCTCAGTGACCTTGGCAGTTTCTTGACCTCTTGGAGCTGCTCTTCAAAATGAAGGGACTAAATGATCTCTGAGGTCCCCTGCAGCCTCAACTCTGTGAGCACTGTAGGAGTGACATGGGGGTGAGGATGAGTGGGAAAGGAGGCAGGCAGGTCAAGGAAAGGGCATGCTCTGTAGTTGTGCACAGGTGATTCAGCAGAGATTCAGTAAGGTTCCCAGGGATGACTGTAGTCATTGCTACTCTCAGAGAGGAACGGACAGACATAGCCACCACTATTTGAAACCTTGCTGGGCATTGATCCTTCCATGGACCATCTCCATCTCTCTGGATCTTCAGAACAACCCTATGCCATGGTAGGTGTTGTCCCATTTTACAGATGGGAAACCAAGGCTGCAAGAGGTCCAATGACTTTGGCCAGGTTTTGCTGTGAGTGACAGCACTGGGATTTGACCTGCCTGCCTCTAAGCTCAAGCCTTTTGTACCTTACTATATAGCCCCCCACCCCCACCCTCACCGCAAGGCGGCCTTCATCCTGCAGACGCTCTTGGACATGCTGTACTGAACTGATGGGGATCACCCACTGACATGGGTCCTGCCCAGAGGACCAGCTTCTGGTTTAGCACCAAAGCAGGTATCTCTGACCAAATCCCCTGGGACACGGTGGAGCATGTTGGCCTCTCCCGCAGGGGCCTGCCTCATGGGCTGAAATGGATAGATTTGTTTAGACAGGTGAGGACAGTTTCACCTCCTGGTAGCAACTCCACAAGCCCTCTGCTGGGCAGTGGTGGCATCTATGGGAATGTGATCCCTCCTTTTAGCCGTGCTTTGGAGGTGAGGTCAAGTATGTGGATAGAATTTGTCGAAGTAAATAAAGCTAGAGGAGGACAGATGGATAGGCTCATGCTACCCCAGAGGGCAGCCTGGCTTGGGCCCAGCACTCTGTGGTCATAGTGGCCTATTCTTCTTTCCTGATGGGAGCCAGGAGACCTGAGCCTTTTGTATGTCTCGCCTTGGGCCCCAGAAGGGGAGAATTTGCCCAACCAGCTTGGAAGGTTGTTATGCCATCTTGCAGTTGCAGTTGCAGAGGCTAGAGCTCGAAGGGGCTCTGGGTCTAATCCAGTATCTATTTTAGAGTTGGGGGTGCTCATGCCCAGGGAGAGGAAATGGCATGCTTCAGTTCCCATGGCCTTGTATGGTGGAGGTGAAACTGCAATTTCCCTGTACTTGGCCTGGATCTTTTCTAGTGCCCTATGCTAGTGCCTGGGATGGGGGAAGCAAAGAAGTTGAGAAAGAGCCCTTGGGGGAACTGCTGCTTTGCTGGCCCTCAGGCTGCCCTTGGGGATCCTCCCTCAGATTTCTCCTCCTGACCTAGCCCTACAGCAGCCCTGTGGGGAGGAGTGCACAAGGCGCCCCCCTCGGGCTGGTGGAGGACCTCCACAGGGCAGAAGGGGAAGGACCACCAACTCCCAGTTCTTTCAGTTCATGTCAGCATATTTCAATGGCATGTGCAGGATGCAAGACATCATCAGGGAGGCCAGGAAACTTAGCACTGATCTGAGTTTCCCCGGGAGGCCACCACCCAGGAGAGCAGTGTCACAATATGGGAGACAGCCTGTAGCTTAGGACCACTTGCTCATAAGCATCATCAGCCCTGAGGGGGTTATACACGAGGTCAGGGACCACTTCATTGAAAAGTGAGATGGGAGAAGGAGGCAGGCATGCGGCATGGTCTCTGAAAGATGAAGTAGGGAAGGCATTCTAAGTAAGGGGGCCAGCTGGAGCTTGGGAGCGGTGTCGTTCTGGGTGTGGGAAATAGCCACCTTGAAGGGATATGGGCAGGTACAAGCAAGTGATGGGCAGTGAGGCTAGGAAGGTAGCATGGGGCCTGTTGGAGCAGAGCCTCCACGCCTCAAGTATCATGCAGGGCATTTGAGCTTTCTCTCATGGTCAGTGGGACCACTGAAGATATTTAACCAAACTGGGTGATGTGGTGAGTAGGAGCCAGACTACCTGGAAAACCCCCCTGACTCTGCCATTATGAGCTGTTGGACCTTGGGCCAATGCCCTTTGCTCTCTGAGCCTCTGTTTTCTCAGCTGTGAAGTGGGGGTGATAACAGCACCTACTCCTCAGAGTGATTGCAAGGATGACCTAGAGCACCAGTGAGCTGCTTGCCTTGCTAAATGTTCAGAAAATCTCAGCCCCCACCTTGCTTCCTGGGTAACATCAGACTGGGTTAGTGGAGGCTGGGCTAGCCAGAAGAAAGCCCTTCTGAAAGCAAGAGGAACTGTAGACTGAGGACTGTTTTCCTGTTTTATTATATTCTGGTTCACTCCCAGTTAGGGCAGGTCTGAGCCTGAAGGTCCATTTGGTCCAAAGGCCCAGTGTGTGAGTGGTGAGGGCAGGACAAGAATCTGAGGCCTGCCCACCCAGCAGAACATTCCTGCTGTGCCAGGGTGCAAGCCTGCCCTAGGTTGCCAGGCCCAAGCAGCATCTCCACTTCTCCCTGGAGTAGATTCCCAGGATGCTTGAGCCACAGGGAAGGGAGATCATTTACTCTAGTTGTTAGGAGCATAAGCTCTGGAGTCCAACAGATAAAAGTTGAAAGCCCTGTGTCCACAAACCAGTATTTCAATCTTGATTTCTCTTTCTGAAACAGAGGAATGATAACATCCACTGTATAAGATAGGAGGGTTCAGTGAGGTATAAGGTTTGTCACGTGCTTGGTTAGCACAGTGCAGCTAAATGGCAGCATGTGTGTGTGTGTGCGCTCACGCGCATGCACGTGTAGGCCTTCTGGAGGAGATACTATTTTTACTGAAATGTGAATAGGAAATTAGCCAGCTTTGTGATAGGGGCCGTGCAGGAAGAATGTTCCAAGTGGGGGAGAAGTCACCTGCTGTGTGTGTTAGGTTCTTGGGGTGGACAAGATCTTGTGCAGACAGGCAGTACTGGGTAAGAAAACGTGGCCTGGCCCTGAGGTTTTCCTAAGCCAGTGGAGAGGCTACTGCTCCTGGACGGTGGGACACAGAGGTGAGGGGGTGTGCGGCCAGGATGCTTCTCACCTCTCAGAGCAGTGCTGCCAGATCCAGCCTCCCATCATTCTTCCTTCTTTTCTGATGTTCCCTACCCAGCTCCTACTGCCCCATAACCCTGGGAGTCACCAGGTCCGATGTGACTGCTTTTGTCCATGGAGGCTCCCATCCCCCTTCAGCATGTGCTGTGCTCTGAGCACACTGGTCATCGGGAAGCCCTGGGCCCTGACCCTGAGCTCCAGAGACAAGCTTCAGGACCAGTCCCCAGAGGAGAGGGGAAGGTCCCAATAAGGTGACTCAATTCCAATGTGGTGGAATAGAGGAGAAGCCTCACCCTCACCCCACCCCACTGGGGAGATGGTGCACAGCTTCCTGCATGGGGTGCCAGGATACTTGGGGTCTGTGGGCAGCCACTGGAGGGCTGGACTGGGGGTACTGCAGCGGGGCCATCTGTCTGGGTCCCATTTCCTGACCTCCCCTGTCCCTACTCTCCTTTCTGCAGGGCCTAAGACTCTGCTTTGCCTTGGGAGAGGACTTTGACACATTTTAAAAATAAAGTTGAGAGAAATCTCCAGAGGGGAAGAAGGATAAACAAGCATAAAAAATTGCAAAAGGAAATGTCTTATTTATTTATTTTTGAAGCCGGGGGAAGGCCTCAGCTGGCCGGCTCACTCAAGTGAAAGTTTCCAGCCACTCTGACATGAGGTCACAGAGACTTCAGGGAGCCAGGAAGTTTGGGATACGGCACCTGGAGTGTCCTCAGGCCAGATTCAGGAGCGGTTCAGCTAACTGATCCTTAGGGCCCCCCTCAGCCTACCAGCCTCTGTGCTCTGCACTATGGGGGTGGACATGCAAAGACCTCAATCCTCCCTCCAGCTGAGGGTCCGGTAGAGGAGTGAGGACAGAGCCAGCAAGGACTGTTGGGCAAGGGAGAGTGTGACAAATGTCATAACATAATGGTTCAAATAATCACCACGGGGACTGAGGGGTAGGATTCATTTGTGGTGTGTGGGGGGTACTCAGGGAGGAAAGCTTTCAAGGACTAGCTGAGTTGAGGTAGACTTTGAAGCCCAGCTAGGATTTTATTTTTTTTTATTTTTATTTTTTTAAGATTTTATTTATTTATTCATGAGAGACAGAGAGAGAGAGGCAGAGACACAGGCAAAGGGAGAAGCAGGCTCCACGCAAGGAGCCAGATGTGGGACTCGATCCAGGGTCTCCAGGATCATGCCCTGAGCTGAAGGCAGCGCTAAACCACTGAGCCACCGGGGCTGCCCCCAGCTAGGATTTTAATGGGCAGATAAAGCAGAAGGTTTTCTAGGTAGAACAAATAATTCGAGCAAAGGTACAAGGTGGGAAATTCTTCAGGACTTTGAAAATAGGGATGTTTGATTTTCTTAAACACGTATTTATCTTTATTTAAAACTGCTTTCTTGAGATAATAAGTCACCTACTATACAGGTCACCCATTTCAAGTGTACAGTTTGCAAAGTTGTGCAACTGACCCCACAATCAATTGTAAAAAATCTTTGTCACTCCAAACAATAAAGCCCGGTACCCATTAACAGTCACTCCCCATTCCCCCAGTCCTGGGCAACTACTAATCTACTTTCTGTTTCTCTGGATTCACTTCTTCGGATAGTTCGTATAAATGGAATCCTATAATGCGTGGTCTTTTGGGACTGATTCTGTCACTTGGCATAATATTTTCTTTCTCTTTTTTTATAAAGATTTTATTGGGGCACCTGAGTGGATCAGTCGGTTAAGCATCTGCCTTTGGCTCAGGTCATGATCCTGGAGTTCCAGGATCAAGCCCCACATCGGGCTTCCTGCCCAGCGAGGAGTCTGCTTCTCGCTCTGCCTCTACCCCTGCTTATGCTGTCTCTCTCCCCCTCCCTCTCTCTCTCTCTCAAATAAATAAATAAAATCCTTTTTAAAATATTTATTTATTTGAGAGGGAGAGAGCATAAGCAGGGGGAGGGGCAGAAGGAGGAGAAGCAGGCTCCCTGCTGGATTGCACAATCCTGGGATCATGATCTAAGCCAAAGGCAGATGCTTAACCAACTGAGCCACCCAGGTATGTTTTCAAGGTTCATCCATGCTGAAATATCAGTATTTCATTCCTTTTTATTTTTCTTTGCCTTCTTTCCTCTTAATGGCTGAATAGTATTCTACTACATGGTTATACCATATTCACCACTTGATAGAAATTTGTCTTGTTTTCACTTTGAGACTATTATGAATATGCAGCTGTGACATTTGATGTTTTTATGTGGATGATATTTTCAGGACATTCCACTTTGAATGGAGTCTGGGTTTGTCATGGTAGAGAGTGGGAAGGGACAGGGTGAAGCAGAGCAACATGCTCACCCACTGTGAACTATGAGCGGTTGGGTGGGAGTGAGAAGGGTAGGCTCCTGTTCTGGCCTCACTAACAGCCTGTGGATTATGAGGCCAGGGCAGGGCCGTCCTGCCACCCACACACACCTGCACAGTTGTGTCAGATCTGGCAGCTATTTGCAGCACTGGAGGATAGCCTGGGCAGCTGGTATTTTCCCTGGAAATCAGGTGCATTTTTTCCTGGTCCTGCTGAGGCCAAAATTAGTGTAAACTACACAGTTAGTCCAGGAGAGGAGAGTTTGTCAACAGGAAGCTGGCCAGCTAGGGGAAGGAGGTGGTCAGGAAGACGATTGTTTTTTTTGTTTTTGTTTTTGTTTTTTTTTTTAGATTTTATTTATTTTTTCATGAGAGACAGAGAGAGAGAGAGAAAGGCAGAGACACAGGCAGAGGGAGAAGCAGGCTCTATGCAGAGAGCCCGATGCGGGACTCAATCCCAGGACTCCCGGATCACACCCTGGGCCGAAGGCAGGCGCTAAACTGCTGAGCCAC
Source organism: Canis lupus baileyi (assembly GCF_048164855.1). Taxonomy (NCBI): domain Eukaryota; kingdom Metazoa; phylum Chordata; class Mammalia; order Carnivora; family Canidae; genus Canis; species Canis lupus. The sequence goes on along the minus strand of NC_132869.1, from coordinate 31,889,002 downwards.
CCAGGGGTCCCCAGGAAGAAGATTGTTAATAAACCATGTGTAAACCGAAGCTAGGCTGCTAGGCTCCCACCCCTCCCATGCTCACTCAGAGGGCAGGGGTTTTGTTTACAGGAAATGCTGCCAGTTTCTCAATGGCCCCATTTAACAGATCTGGAAATAGAGGCAGTGCATTAAAGGGATCTGCCATTCAGAGACAGAAAGGGAGCTAAAGCTAAGGTCTCCCCAGTTCTGCTGTGAGCAGCAGGTTTGGAAAACATGGACCTTGCCCTCAGCGCTGTGCCTGTTTTTGAGTTCACAGGAGAAGACAGGACACAAAAACCAGAAAGAATTTTAGTCTCTTAAAAAAGAATACCAAACTCCACCCTAACCCCAAAGTGAAAATACAAAACAGGGCTTTAATTACCATCTTTTCTTCTTTTCCTTCTTTACTTACTTTCTCTTTCTGTTTTTTATAGTTGTTGTTTTTTTGTTGTTGTTGTTTTGTTTTTTGTTCTCCAGCCAGAAAACATTATGTTGTTAGACAAGAATATTCCCATTCCACACATCAAGCTGATTGACTTTGGCCTGGCTCATGAAATAGAAGATGGAGTTGAATTTAAGAACATTTTTGGGACTCCAGAATTTGTTGGTAAGTTTTAGGCCTGTTTCTTTCCCACCTAAGCATCTGGGATCAAAAGATAGAGAAGTTCTGGAAACAAACCCTGTGTCTGGGGCTGTGGCCTCTGGGCCAAGATGGTACCTTGGAGACACCCCCCCCACCTTAGAAATCTAATGAGTGGGTAGAAAATGTCCTGCTGGTCTTCTGGGTAAGGGTCCAGGTGCTGGCTGAGCACCCAGTAGGACAAAAGTAAATTCCCCAGGTGAGGCTTACAGACTTTTGCAGAGTCAAACCCTCCCAGAGCTGGCCCCACCCCTTGCTGAATTTATTGTGAAGATGTAAAATTACCCCACCCTCTGGCATTCCCATAAACTCACGTTTCTCTGGAGCAGCTTCTGATTTCCTGAAAAGGAAAAGGGAAATCATCTGCTAGATGCCAGATCCACCCACTCACCTCGCCTGTGTGCCTGGCCTTTATTCATGCACAGGGGGCCCTGCTGGTGCGGGGCCCTGGCAGTTCTCTCTTCCCTCTGCTTCCCTCAGCCTTGGCTCAGGCCCCAGAAGCCCCCACATGGTACTGGGGCTACAGGTTTGGGGGTCTTAGAGTTAGAGCTTTGCAGAGGGGAGAGGAATGAGAATTGAGTGAGGACTACCGTCTCTCAGCTTTGGGGGTTGGAGTAGTCTTAGAAATGGAGGGAGGGCGAGATCTACCCAAAACCTGGAGGCAGAAACTTCTGACCACAGTCAAAAGGAAAATAGAATGTGTAAGATCATCCGTTCTGATGGATTTTTCAGGTCGCACATACCAGCTCCACAGCTGTTACGGAATGGTGATGTCAAGGCCCCACAGACCCCAGGTGGGGCACCTTGCTGTATGCCAGGCACTATGAGGGTACTCCACAGGCATGTCAGTTAATCTTCAAACAACCTCATAAAGGAGATTTAATTATATTTCTCTGTCAAGTGCTTTATTCAAGGCAAAACAACCAGTAGGTGGTAGAGCTAAGATTCAAATGTAGATACATCCAGCATCAAAGCCTGTGTTCTTGTGGTTACACTGGATTGTCTCTTAAAAAAGACCTTGGCCCCAGGGGACTTACAATTTAGTTGTGGAAATGAGACATCAAACACCAAGGAAGAGTGCTAGAAGGATCTTTTTAGGTCTCCGGGTCTAGTTTAACAAATGTGGAATTGGAAGGCTAGGGGATTTTAGTTAAGGTCAACCAATGGTTATTCTTCATCTACTGTATGACAGATATTAGAGAGGTACTGGGGACACAGTGATGGGAAGAAGCCACACTCAGAATGACATATTCAAGGTCACATAATTAATTGGTGACAGAACCACCTTGAACCTAGGACACAAGACATCTATTCTTGAACTTTGTCCAAGATAGCAGTTGCTGTCCACTATTCATATACATGGTAAAATGCATATATTTATTTAGTCAGGTAAGTTCATACCAAGTGTTAATCAACAGCAAATGGTTCAGCCGGAAATTCAGGGCAATAGTGGAAGAAGTGTCACAACACAGCATATGATTAATTATACATGCATGATAAAGATATCTCTGAAAGACTGTGCATTTTTTAAAAAAAATTATTTAAATTCAGTTTGCCAACATATAACATCTAGTGCTCATCCTTAATGCCCACCACCCAGTTATCCTATGCCCCTACCAACCTCCCCTTCTGCAGTCCTTAGTTTGTTTCCCAGAGTTTAGAGTCTCTCATGATTTGTCTTCCTCTCTAATTTTTCCCCACTCAGTTCCCCCCTTCCCTTATGGTCCCTTTCACTATCTGAAAGACTGTTCAAACAAAATGTCCACTCTGGCAAAGTCAATGGGACCAGTCATGCCCTTGAGTCAATCAGAGACAAAGGGCTGGTGTCGTGGGTGGGAGAAGTGTCTGAAGAGGGATGGGGACAGAGCCAGGGTAGAGGAGTAGCACATCCAGGTTCAATCATTTATAGCAGGGGGTAAGGACAGAATTAGTGAATTTACTGGGACTGGACTGAGCAGAGAGTTCCCATCAGACAGGCCATGTGAGTGAGATATTGATGAGTAGACCAGACTGTAGAAGTTTTTTTTCTGGTGGTATGGTATTAAATGTCTAACAACTGGGGCTAAAAACAAAACAAAACACAACCCTAATTTATAGCATTTGTCAATTTTAAGCTACCAACTTGCCACTGAATTCAGAGTTGGGAAGAGATGCACATAGTTGACTCTTGTGAGCCAGTTTGACCTAACTCCAGCCCAGAACTGGTTTTGTTTGCACCTTACATGTATATAAGGTGACTTCTCTAGGCCTCTGCCCAAATTATGATGACTTTCTTTACCTAGGACTCCTGAGAAACAGTGTTATAATCACTTGTCCTACTCCCACCATTCCTTTGAAATTTGAACCTGAGGCACAGTGTTGAAAACTTACTACTGTCAGCTTCTAGGAGTGTGGTAGACCCGGTCTTCCAAAAGCCCTCCTGCTACAAAACTGGATTCTTGAGAAAAATACTGTTTTTAAAAATAATTTTATTTATTCATGAGAGGCACACACACACACAGAGAGAGGCAGAGACGTAGGCAGAGGGAGAAGCAGGCTCCCCCTGGGAAGCCCGATGTGGCACTCGATCCTAGGATCCTGGGATCATGCCCTGAGCTGAAGGCAGACACTCAATCTCTGAGCTGCCCTGGTGTTCTGAGAAAAATATGCTTTTTAATGAAATGAAATGAAATTTTTAATGGAAATTCTGGACTCATAGGAAAAAAGAGAAATCTTTAAGGGTAGTAACTCCTTCAGCATCACCGGCTCCACCACCAAAGCCAGTGAAATGAACTTAGAGCTTCGGCTACGAGCAGCAAAAGAATTCAGTAGGAGGATCTCTCCCAAAGACAAGGGTATGTATCAGCATTTCAGTGAGAGACCAGTAAAACTTAGACATCCGAGGACATAAGATAATGAAATTTTCAGATGTTAACTATAAAATAAATGGAGTGTATATAGAAAAAAAGGTAGAAACACAAGAATTAGCAAGCAACTAGAGGCTGTCAAAAATGACCAGGCAAAAGAAAAAAAAAGAAAAAAAAAAAGACCAAGCTTGGGCAGCCCTGGTGGCCCAGTGGTTTAGTGCCGCCTTCAGTCCCGGGCTGTGATCCTGGAGACCTGGGATCGAGTCCCACGTCGGGCTCCCTGCCTACTTCTCCCTCTGCCTGTGTCTCTCTCTCTCTGTCATGAATAAATAAATAAATATTTTTTTAAGAAATGACCAGGCAATTCTAGAAAGAACCAGATAGAATTTTGAGAGATTAAATATATACTCCTAGAAATTTAAAATTCAGTGAATGAGTTAAACAGCAGGTTTTACATACTGAAGAGAAAATTGAAGAATTAAAAGGCAGAGCTGA